>NC_041823.1:5992317-6292317 GCF_900964775.1 Scleropages formosus
CGCCGTGGCAAGAGGTAATTAGCAGCACTCGTGAATTTAGCTCTCGTTAAGGTGATGCACAATGGGAGCGTTGCAGACAGAAAGATGGCAAACGCCCCCGGCGGGGAACGTCAATGGAGATGCTCGACATTAGCCGCGAGGCCGCGCCTGTCGCCGTGGTCCTGCCGTCGGGTGCTGTCACCGCAGCATGTTTCACATCATCCTATAATAAATATGTTACGATCGTCTTTAAAGGTGCCGTCTTTTGCACGGGAGGATTTTTTTTTATTCTTATTTTTGTTCCCTTTTGTCCACGCAAACACACGCACGCACCTGTTCAAATAAGTCGCGGATGACCGATACGAGCGAGAGCTCTCTTATCAAACAGGGTGTCATTGTTTCCCACGCCGTGCGCTCAGCAGCCGCGCCGGAACACGTGGAGCTCAGGGCGTCCGGCAGGTGCGCCTTCCTCGGAAACGGATGCAATTTCATCAGGGGAAAAAAGGCATCGCAGCACCTGACTTCTTTGTTTCTCGAAACATTTGTCTTCCAAAAGTCGTGGTTTAGCTGCACTTCAATGCAAGGCCTTTCTTTCGGGTTGTCGGTAAGGTAAGCGGAACGCGGTACGGTTTTTGGTCACCGTCCTGCCACGACGCAGGCGGGATCGAGTCCCTCGCGGACCTTGCCGCGTCAGTGGCCTGTTTTGCAAACATTTGTCGATGATACGGTGAATGAGAAGGAAGAGGGTGATTGTTCCTGTTTGGTTAGGTATAAACATGCAGATGGTGTTCTTCTCAGAAGTTTAAATAGTTTTGCTGGCTCCTCCCCTCACCGCATGCACGGACACACACACACACACACACACACACACACACACGCACACACACACGCACGCACCATCCAGATCGCAACGGCTGTCGGCACAGTCGTCTCAGAGGTCCGGCAGTCGAAAGTTAGCAGACGTCTGGACTTTCTGAACATGATGGGAAGTCACAATTTGGTTTGTCATAAGAAGAGAAAGTACAACGCTCTGCATCTCACATCGAGTTCACGAGTAACCATATGAATTGCGGCACGTCTGCCGTGTGTGAGTTATGCAAATGAATTTTCCGCCAAATTTCAGCAAGGCTGTGGAGTAGCATGATAAAGAGGTAAATATGGTGCTGTATGTTATCATATTATATCATCCTTCCTGCTGGCCCAGTGTGGCCAACAATCCTCCACAGATTGACAGGTACCACAGGGGACAGTCCAGATGACAATAATCCAGGAGAGACACGCAGCTCTGCAGATGATCGTTCCATTAGGGGGCACAATTGTGAGACAAATTATGTGAAGTTGCAGAGGAAATACAGCAACGAAAATGAGATGATACATCATATAGCGTGACTAAAAAAGACGCTTTTCCACATAATGTGCTCGGGCTAAGAATACGAGTTTTGGATTTGTACTCCACATAAGCAAGAAACTGTCCTGTGTCCCTCATATGCAAAATCAAAATATTCCAATAGGTGTCAAGGCAGTAGAAAGGACAATTTATAAAGTTTAAAATGAAAAGCCTTTTAATTTGAAATTTTACATTTAATATATGAGGCACCTTGTTCGGTTCACTGAATAAATACCTTTACATTGTTCTGGTCACAAACTACCTCTATATATGATGTATAAACTCCTTAAAACAGGTCACTCATCCATACATCTCACTGATGCATGAATGAGTGACCCAGTGTAAGTAGTGTATCTAGCAGTGTAAGTCACCTTGGTGAATAAGGTGTGTGAGCTGATAACACTACATGGTATCTATTGGAAGTCGCTTTGGAGAAAGCATCTGCTAAATAAATAAATGAAAAAGTAAATATATGTAGAACAATGATACACATCAATGCTAAAAATCTGTACAATACATAAAATGTGTGTTCAGTGTGACAGTCCTCTGAGGGTAGGTTGAACACGTCATACTTCAGCAGTATTCTTAATAGGAAACAGCTTGATGCATTTTTATTTTTAATAAATAATATGATTAATGCAGTTATTATCCTGTATTTGTAACATTCTGCCTTGTTTAATTTTGCTGTTGTTTTCAACAAAACGTGACTTACCAGTGTATACGAACGGATATTTTACCGTTTCCTGGCCCTGTTTTACTTTTACTGAAATGACACACATTTTAGGTTACATTTCAAACATGCCAATTTTTAAAAATATTTACTGGCTGTGGAAATGTATTAAAGAAATTTTCATTTGTTTGTCTACGGTGCAGAAGTGAAAACGATTAAAACAACGATGATGTCGACTTTTCGTGGAGATCACTTGTAATTTTCTATCCTGTTTCGACCCGAGTTCTATAAAGGAGATGTTAACGGAAAAAATAAGAGGACTTCATACGAAGAAAACAGAACGTAGTTTGCCAATGTGACGTACAAAGGCGGCGACCTCGGGGCTGAGATGCTAATGAAGAACGCAATGAAGAATGCGCGTTTGAATCGAGCCGAACCAAACAGCTGACAAGTAAACAGGATCCGTTTCCCCAGAGATGGCAGAGCACACAGCTGATCAACCTCCTCCACCCCATTTGCAGCTAATAAATCTAATTTGCCCTTAATGTCTTTCAACACAAAGGCATTAAATGTCTCCCGTTTCCTGCGGGTCAGTGCATGCTGGGCCTACAGGTGCCCGCCGAGTCCAAACCACACCGTCTGTAGGCGCCAAGATCCCACCTTGAAACAAATCGGGACACAACCATGTCTGTGACTGTAAACAGGACCCTTTCATGTTTTCACAAATCCAGACAATCGGAGCGGAGAAAAGGTCGCGTCCCCAAAGAGGCAAGGAGACGTAGGTGCTGTGGATCCTGGGCGGATCATCGACTGAGAGTAAATTACAGCAACACTCAGAAATGACTGGCCATTTGGAAAAAACAATACAATTACGCATTCAGCGCTGAGCCATTATTCCAAAAGTTTTTTAATACTGTGTATTTCAGAATGCCTTTATTGAAATGCCACTGGATACCTTTTAAAATAGCACATTTTAGTCATTTTCCTTGAAGTTTTAAGAATGTAAGCAATTGTTCTCTTCCCATGTTCTCCCACAGGGAATTTGAGTGATGCTCCTAAAATTTACAAATGTCTTTAGAGTAAAATATGCAATTATATCAGCTGGATTACCAAAGACCGAGGCCCAGCTTCTCCGCTGTAATACGATGTCCATTTTACCTTCCTTCACTCTGAGAAATCAGTGTGGCCCTTATGCCAGTAGCATGTTGTCAAGAATCCACAGAAAACCACGCTCAATTGACAGGCAAGTTTTTAAGTAAATGAGATTTTAAATGCTATAAATTTTTTTAAAAGAAATCAAGGAACATATGCATAACCACCTGAATGTTGTAGAAGATACCAGACATTTAATGTTAACAATCATCTGAAAAGTGCAGATTAATGGTGAACAAAATAGATTCATGACATCTGACAATCATTCATTTTTCTCTAGAAGCAAAATATATGTATATTAAAACATATTTCATGCCATTCAGCTTCCAGGTTGATGCACCAAAAGAAACACTTCATACTGTGTTTTATATATGTTACATCATCATATTCTTAATTTTCTGGAAGAAAATTAAATACATGTTCGGCTATTTTAATGACATGTCTAGGATTTTGTGCACAGCTTGCATTTCCATCTCTCCATTTGCATGCTACATGCATTTCAGATATTTAAATTATAACGTCACAAAAAGTAAACAGATATGATGAAGACTTTATTAGCAGAACATAATGAATTCATCCACTACACTTAAAAGTGAAGATGCAATATTTACACAACAAAAAGGTTTTAATAAAAAATATCATATAATTACAACAATCTATTTAAGCATATATCATATCTTCCACGTACATTTATAGAACATCTTTCTCTATATATACAATATTAATTGTCCTGACTCATTACCTCTTTACAATATTAAACAGTTCATCTCAGGGAAATCCCTGTTCGACACAACTCACCTATTTTAAACAATAGGTGTCTCAAGCTTGTACGTTTCATCCTTACTGTTTTAGTAAAGCTTTAAATCGTCGTGGATTTTTAAATTTGTTTTTAAATGCAGAAACTTTAAAAAAAAAAAATCCGGTGTGTCGCCTCCTTTTTGTTGCCATCTTATTATTTTTATTAGCCTCTGACGCGTCTTCGTAAACCGAGGTTTGTCTTCTCGTATCTCCGAAGGCGTTAAAAATCCCAATTGCGCTCGTGGATAAATCAGAGCGCAGGAGGTTTTATTTTTGGTCGTTATTATTATTATTATTATTACTGCTACTTTCCTCCAATTTTCTCTTGGTCAATTTAGTCTCAGCAAAAACTGCGGTCGCTGTTTGGGGTGTGTGATTTGTTTCTGGTTAGAAAAGCCCCTGCTGCTGCCTCCAGACTCCGTTTCTTGCGCAGGAGAGTTGGCTTTGGATCGGCGGTCCGCACACACACCTGTGGGAGAGGAATGAACACAGTGGGGGGTGGGTGGCTGGGCGGATTGGGTGGGAGGTAGGGGTGGCCGGGGGGGTGGGGGGGGTGTGAACCGCGAGCCCCAGACTGCCCGGCGCCACCAGCAAAACACAGGGCATGCTTGATCAACAGGCCAAAGCCAACCAGGTCCAACAACAACCGCAAAGCTGCGCGTAAAGGCCAGTCCGGGGCTCATTTACAAGGGAGACGACGAGGACTCCTTAACCCTCTGCTGGCCGGGTCGCCCCACGTGGGGGCGGTTATTGCGCAAGCAGCAGCTGCGTCCGAAGCCCCCGCGCCAAAGCGCCGCCGTGCCAATGTGTGCCAAAGTGTCGCACAGATCAGATGCGCCCTTTGCTGGGATCGCGGTCGATCCTCCGACTCGCGCGCGAAGAACACTGGCTGCACGTGCCATGCACCCCCATCCCCAGTCGCCTACCGCAGTCATCCCTTCATCCCGCCGCAACACACTGCTATTTATTATTTCCATGAAATATTAAGCAAGGAGCCTAAGTACTCACCACTGCGCCGCACTTCAGCGACACAAGATCGTGTCTTCCTGCTTCTTCATTATTGCCGACACCTGAAATGTACATAAAAAAGCACATCCCTAAGTATGTTTGATAGGGCCACGCTGGTGAAAAATGCGCATAATATTATTTACCCCACGACCTTTACTTCGCGGGGTAAGAGGTGGCCGACATACCTGCCTTTGCAGCCGACAATAGACGTGTTTTTTTTTTTTTATTTTCATTATTATTCTTATTCTTATTATTTTACTTTGTGCGTTAATGCGGCATCGCACCGCAGGCCCGCGCAATACAGACCGTGTTTTGGGGGAAATAGATCATTTCAACACACGCGCATTCCTGTCTTAAGGACACAAGTCACGAGAACCGGGCTGGAAGGAGAAGAAGTTGGGGAGAGTTGCGCAGGGCAACGTCTGGCGCGGCCGCGGGGCCGGTCGGCGGGAGGACTGCGCGCCCCCGACACAACGGTGATGATGATGTTGATTACGGGGATGATCATCATCGTGATGTTGATGACGGTGCCGGCGGTGCTTTACCTGTTCGGCGTTGAGGACCGTCAGCGGAGTCCTGATGGCGGAGGACGGACACACGATCCCCTGGTGACTCTGGTGGTGGTTCTGGTTCTGTTTGAGGAGGACCGGGTGCGTCTCCAGCGCCAGCTGTAGGTCCAGGATGTAGTCGATGACGTGCTGCAGGATCTCCACCTTGCTCACCTTCTTGTCCTGCGGGATGGTGGGCACCAGCCTCTTGAGACGGCTGTAGCAGTCGTTCATGGTGTAGCGCAGGCACAGCAGCTCCTCCTCGTCCGTCCTGCGCCGGGCGCCCGGCGGGAGGCTGCGCTCCGAGGGGCACCGCAGGGCAAAGGCGCCGCAGCCCCGGGAGTCCCGCGGGGGGAGGACGGGGCTAACAGCCTTCATTTTCAACAATAATACAAGAGCGGTAAGAAATAACAATTACAACAAGAGCAAACGAGCCGCTTGGACACGAGCGAAAAACAGCGGGAGCGCGCGCTCGGGTTTTAAGAAAATGCCTCTGCGCAAACGGTTTAGGAAAATAGAAAAAAAAAATGTCGGTCGAAATGGTAACAAAAACGCGGGGGGGGGGAAATAAACGGAATCACATGAGTGTGGAAGGCGGTGTTTGCGCTCTGCGTGTCCGCTCGCGCGCCGCTTCCCCGCACTCCTGCACGCGCTGTGTCAGAGCGAGCGAGCGCGAGCCGCACATTTATACGGTGGAGGGGGAGGCGCCGTCGGCGGCTGCTTGACAGATCTGGGCGAGAAGCTGGTCAATCACACCCCCCACCGAAGCACCACCACTACCACCCCCCCGCCCCCCACACACACACACACACACACACACACACACACACACACACACACACACAGCCCCCCACCCCTCTCCCCGATGCACACGATGGAGCACAAGGGCCTATTGCGAGGCGCGTCCCGTCCGTGCGCGTCTCCGTGCGCTGCGGCGGGTCTCCGTCAGGCAGGGCTCCACCACCGGGCCCTAGGTGAGAGGAGGGCAATGGATAAAGCGGCCAGTAATAATAATTTAAAAATGCAACAACAACAACAACAATAATAATAATAATAATAATAATAATAATAATAATAATAATTAGCAGGATATTAATGTATACACAGATTTTCAATTTGCAAAGTCGTGTTGCAGTGAAACAATGTTTTGTTATTTCCACACAGCATTGTATCAAGTCGTGCATGACAAAGTTCTCCTGTCACATTTCAGAGGTTTGTTTAAAGCCACGATTGATATTTAAAGCCTTATTAAAGGTCATCAGGAACATATTGAATAACATGATATGGACTTCCATGATGTGTAGCTTTTGCCGTAACGGTTTATACCGACTATTCCGTAAAGCTTTATTCATTGTTTGGAGATATTATTCACCTTCAGCATGTGTCTATAGTAACCATGTATCGATATATAACACGAGAAGAATCATGATGAACTGTTGCTAGGAGGATAAAGCACTAGTAAGAGACAAGTAACAGACTGTCTGGTGACGAGCATGATATCACGTCTTTCCAAACTGAAAGTAGATTTGACAAAGAACACTAGTCAGTGTAAATCCTGTTACCAGTATATATGTTCTGGCAGAGACCGATAATAATCATGGAGGAGTTTATTATTTCTGCACAGTTCCAGTTCTTTCACCCAGCTGCGCACTGAGCATTCCTTCACTCTGTTTCACACACACTCACACACACACTCTCTCTCTCTCTGGCTGACAGCTGATTCATCCGCTCCGCAGCTCAGACTGGCTGGCGCCGGCCCCGTGACGTCACCCATTCACAGCGCGCTCCTCCCGTTGGCGTTGCCTGGGCGCGTTGCCAAGGCGACGCGAACGCTCGATTCGCAGGCCCCGCCTCCCGACGCCACGCCCCCCCGTCACCGGGTAACACGAGATGAGGCCCGTTGAAATACCCGCTGGGGCACTTTCCTGGGCACCAGAACAACAGGCCTCCGGTGCTGCAGGTGCAGGAGTTCTAAACAAAACTTGAAGATGACGTTCACAGTGTGCACTTCTCTGCATCGCCACAGCACATCATTATCAATCCTTACCTGATACCTTCAGAGGCACGTCAAACATGCTTCATAATCAGCTTTACACTAATTTACCCATCTCCACAGCAAGGTTGTTTTACTGTACAGTAACAGCTAAGGATAAGTACCTCGACCAAGGGCAGTACTGCACTGATGTGGGATTTGAACAAACAACCTTCAGGCTGGAGTTCTAGACACAATAGGACCAGCTGCCCCCCGTTCAGACATATCCAGTACTAGACTCAACGTACAGTTACTGTGCCTTTCGGTAAAACACAAAATACTGGCAGGGATGTAATTTGTTTTAAACTAATTTCTTCATTGGAACATTGATATTTGGGCTGATTAATATATTAGTCTGTGTCATGAGGAGCATTTACAGCCTTATGATAATATATGCATGTGTTCATATATGGCCCAGGAGGAACCCCCAGGGCCTTGGACCAATTTAATTTGTTTGTCTATGGTCTTGGACTGGTGGGGCTCCTCCGTCCCGACAATCTGGGATCTGGTGCTTTTCCTCGTGGTCTTTGGTTTGTCAGCCGTCCAGAAAACCTTTGGTTTGGCATTAATTCCACAGTTTTGGGCCTAAGCATTAATCATTTTTTTTCTTTTCAAAATGTAAGATGTAGTATATACAGCAAAATGAGATGGACACGTTGTACATGAACTCTTACATTTACTCATTTAGCTGAGCTTTTTCTCCAAAGCAACTTACAGTGTTAAACTACCTACTAACTATCTACCCCTTTGGGCAGCTGTGTAATTTTTACAGGAGCAATTTAGGGTAAAGTACATTACTCAAGGGCACTACAGCAGCAGGTGAGATTCAAAACAGAAACCTTCAGCCTCGAAGGCTGCAGCTCTAAATACTACAAATCCGTTGCCCTAATGAACTGGCATATATATATATATATATGAAAGGACAAATTCAAGATTCAAGAGTTTATTGTCATGTGTACAGTAAACACTTCGTTACACCATACAATGAGATTCTTACTCTGTGAATCCTCTCAGCAGCCTATGACATAAACTGCAAGGACATGAGGAAAGAAAAACACAAGGAAAGAAAAACACAAGGCATAAATCACAAATTTACAAAAACTACTATTAGTGCAAAATCCAAGAAAAGAAGTTATATACATATATGAAGTCTGTAGTGCGCAATGTAAACATGGAAGTCGTACATGTGCAAAGTCCTGCAGAGGTAGATTGGGTCGCTTCGCAGTCGAAAGGGGGTGTGTGTTTGTGTGCGCAAGGTATGCGGAGGTAGTCTGTGGTCTCTGATGTTATTGGCGTTGTGGATGTGTGTGTGTGTGTGTGTGTGTGTGTGTGTGCGTAGGAGGAATGGGAGGTAGTTGACACCTCTCAGGCTCAGAGGGTGAACTGTGTCTGCTGTGATGGGTGGAGATGCAGTGGATGGATGTTGTTCACAAGCCTGATGGCCTGTGGGTAAAAACTGTTTTTCAGCCTTGAAGTTCTGGCTTTAACGCTCCCGTAGAGTATTCACAATAATCGCGACAAAGATTATTGGAATCAAATGAAAATAAAATCAAATAACAAACATTAATACGGGATGAAATATTTAATGCATTGGAAAGTGAATCTCTTTGTGCATTTAAAATGGCCTTACGCCATGTCATGGGACACAAAGGCCCAAAACTTGCCCTTAACTAACCGTGCAGATCTTCAGAGAAATAAAGACGAGTACAGTTAACGGCCCTATGAGTTTGGCTGAACATTTTGTACACTATTGCTGCGTTTCCAGTTTCAGTCTCTGTTGCACAAAGAACATGAGATTGCGCAAAAGTGATAACAGGCAGCTAATTCCGTTCATGAGAAAAATGGACCTGTTTGATTTATAGATATTAACACTCACACACACACACACACACACACACACAGAGGGTCATTGGGCTCCGTTTGGGCAGTACTCGTCTGACCAACCGCCTTCGCAGGGCTGGAGGAACACAGTGGCCTGTTATACTGTGCCCACCGCAAAGTCCCCGACACAATCTGCGTTCTGTTTCTGTTCTGTTTTTCCCCAACACTAGATTTGCTGTTTCTTGCCTTTTAAATGAACTTCCACGCACAGCATTTATTTGGCTTGAGATGTCATTGGATAAGTATTTCTGTACATTTTGATCCAACAGTTATTCACAGTGAAAGGATGCTGTAGGGTATGGGTTTGAGGCAGGGGGTGGTACAGAGGGGAATTTTATTTGAAGAGGAATTCAATTCAGCAGCAGTTTAAATTAGGTTGATTTTGTCAGTTCTTCTTGTCCATGTTCACAAGGCTGGTGTTCTGTTACCTACAGTAAAGCACGTTGTTTGTTTTCGTCACCATGACTCCACACCGTGAAAATCAGTAACGTACTGTAACAGTCCTGACAAATTAAATGTGAAGGACAACGAGGTTCGGTGGACAGGGTTTATTTCGGTACTTAAAATTACACATCCAGAGTAAGCAGAAATACACGCAATGATATAAAAACTACGACAGGAGACACATCAGAAAGCACAAAGGGATTGGATACATACAAGGTGCAATATGGTTTCCCTAAAAACCATAACCAAAACCAGCCTTCAGCATTAAAAAATGTCTCCCAAACTATAAACACTTCCCAAAAACCCTTCTCAATAGAACCAGCTACCAAAACCCTAGGGCTGAGCTGACTAATAACACAATTTATTATCTGAAGCAATGCAACAATAATAATGCAAAGAATGCAATAAGCATGAGGTAATAAAATGCAATCATTTACGCATACTTAGATTATGAAAGAACAATTTTTTTTTAAAACATCTAAATTATTAAACACTGACAACAGCTAGAGCTAGTATTTTATCCCCCCTCTGCAATGTGGTCTCTGGCACCCAGCAATAGTCTAAAAGACTCAATTTCCCATGAGCCACTTCATGCTTTCATTGTGCCGCCTCTTTCCAAGGTGAGTCCTGGACTGTGTACCTGTGCTGCAGACTTGATCTGGATTACCCTTCAAATGCACCCGTAAATTCTCTCGTGTTTGCGTTTAATTTCCAGTCATCCCAGTTCTAAATTTCAATCTGCAGTACGGCGAATCATCGTTCACTTTCTGTAGTTTTCCTGCAAGCCACCCCATATAGTCATATAATCATGAATCACCTTTGACAGACCCTTCTTATCGTTATTTTTGTTGTTCTAGTAAATACAGCCAGATTTCTGAGCCAAACACTCCTTGTCAAAGCCATGTGACTCACCCTAATTCAATGTCTCTCTCTCTCTCAATAAACTCTGGTAAAATTGAGTGTGTGTGTTTCTGATGTATGCGCGAGTGACCCAGTCACTGTAAGTAGTGTATCTAGCGGTGTAATTCACCGCGGTGAATATGTGGTGTGTGGGCTTATATGACTTAAGAGTTCGTTGGAAGTTGTTTTACAAAAGCGTGATAAATAAGTAAATGTACTTGTAATTCCCCTTTTTATCACTGAATGCAATTAATAGCAACAATAGTGACATTAACAACTAGAAAAATCAAAATTACACCTGTGACCTTCGGCTTCAAATTACACAAATTCCAATCGCACAGCCGATAATACAAATACTACTAGGGATCACGTAAAGCGAAAATTCGGTAAGAAAACAAAAGGATTCGAGGCAAAAGCGTTTAAGAACTGCATCAAAATTATGTTTAACGTTATTGATATAGGTTCGCAAGTACTAATTACCTCAATATTGCAGGTAAAACACCAGAAAATTTGACTCAATCAGCGACTAAAAACACGCGGGAACGAGAGCGCGAGCTCGTAGCGCGTGGAGACGAAACCACGTGCTTGGAAGCGACACTATAATTGGGTAAGAATGAGAGCTGTGAGCGGAGCGCGTCGGAAGGTTCAAGAAGTCAATTAGCGTAGAGTTTTATCCTTGTGGGTTTATTGATACATGTAAATGGGCTTTGTTACGAGGAGTGTTTTTGTTCTTATAACTAATACAGGGATTTTTCCTTAAAAAAAAAAAAACATTTCCGCCGAAATACTGCACACAAAAATTTTAGAGGTAATCATTCTGGTGACACCCCCTCTGATGCTGTGACCCGGTGCGGCCCGCGCCCCCCTAGTAACTCCGCTGCTCCAGAGTACACACACATTTTCTGAACCGCTTGTCCCATACGGGGTCGTGGGGAACCGAAGCCAACCCGGTAACACAGGGCGTAAGGCCGGAGGGGACACACCCAGGACGGGACGCCAGTTCATCGCAAGGCACCCCAAGCGGGACTCGAACCCCAGAGCCACCAGAGGGCAGGACCGTGGTCCAACCCACTGCGCCACCGCACCCCCTCGCTGCTCCAGAGTAGTACGGTGTAAACAAAATTAGACTGCTGTCACTTTACAAGCTGCACACGAGTAACGGTGAAGCTACACCAGACCCACTGCTTTTTTGGATGGTTTTTATGGCCAGTTTGGACGTTATTATTTTTCCAAGGAGGGTTTGGATAAACAATGTCACAATGAGCTCTGCGAGTGACTTAGAGAGGAGGCCTGGAGGCATCCAGATGTAATGCCTGCAGTAGATCTCCATCCTGCGCTACACTACAGTCGGAAAAGCAAAAGGGTCCTGCGTTGTGAGCGCGGGGTACAGCTCTATAATTTTCGGTTCTGTGAAGTGCAGAGCCGCTAAGACTTCCTTGTTAGAAATTGCTCACTCGGTACCGGAGTTCGCCGGCTGCCAGTCAGCGGTCGTGTGCGGTCGTTACACCTTTCCTGTCAGACGAGTCGCACCGGAAGGTTTGGTCCGGTCCCTGTTGGTACAGAAAAGGTGGGGGGTAGGGGGGCTTAGCTCCGCCCCTTTCCAGGTGACACGGTTTACACAGCTCTTTGTTTTCCCACTCGAACTGTAAAATAACACCTCTTGTTTTCGTTTACTTGGGCGCGTCCGCGTTTGCACAGCGGGTCACGTTGCGGTAGTTGTTACGGCAGCAGGCCGCATCCTCTTGGCCCGGGTGCTCGTGGCGCGCAGCGGTTCCCCGCGCGTCCTTTCGCAACTGTCCGCCGGAACGCCGCATGCCACACCGAGGAGCCCAACACGACAACACTGCGACACCACAAAATCTCCACGGTAAAATTTTGCACTAATGGACATCGGTGTTTTTTACAGGTTTTATTTCCATGTTGCGTGAGTAAGTGAAAATCTAGCTGTTGCCCACTCTGGATTTTTTTTGAATTTGCCTAGAATATGGAACAGAATGTGGAACTATAGATCGGACCAGATACATATAAATACGTCAGCCTGCTGGTATTCATTCGTTGGCATTTTTTATCTTCTCTGCTGGATTCCTGTGGCTGATTAAGTTCAAAATTCTGGTTGTGGCCTGTAAGTTGGTCAAAGGCTCTGCGCCCTGATGCCTACAGGACCCGATCACTCCCTACACCCCAGCGAGAAGGCTGTGCTCCTCTGTCTCTGGCTGCGTGGTGGTCCTACTCCTGATGGGTCCAAAAGAGTTGGTTCGCAGTTTTGGTTCTCAGTTTTGGCCCCAGTGTGGCAGAATACTCTCCCTCTGTCCCTCAGAGCTGCTGAATCCCTCCCAGCATCCAGGAAGGGTCTCAAAACACCTCTAAACTCACTTCTCTCTTGATCTCCTACCAGCTACATAAACTTGCACCAAACCATCCTTCATGAACCTTTGACCCTCAATTCTACGGTCAGCTACTTGGTGTGACGTGAACCAGCACAAGCAGCGGTATAAAGCAGACAAACTTTAATGATCATGTGTCTGTATCTAAAACTCCTCGCTTTCCATGTTTGCGCACTCGCAGTTGCACGATGCTTCGGGGAAAGCGACTGCTAAATGAAGAAATCTAAATGTAACGATAGTTCCAAAAGTGAAAAAAAAAACCTAAAAAAAACTGCAGAAAACAGAACTTGAGGGAGATGTCCTGGGCTACCCTGTTCCCACACTTTGAGATCAGAGTTAAAAATTCCCAGATATACAGTACACACAAAATGAGAAGTGTATCCAACTGCTCGGTTCTGCTTTCTGTTCCTGAAGTACGATGTGTCTTGGATACAGGTGGTTCTGGTACCTTCTGGTACGTGCGTGCGGTCATTGTCAGCCAAGGGGAAAACAGCTTGGCGAAAAATTTTTCTAACATCTAAGTCGAAATCCACAAGACCAGCAAGCTCAGTGGGACTGGACCAGTCAATGCTGATTCATGAAAGCGTGTTGATAACATTAACTACAGCTGACCCTTCAACATCGTGGAGGGTAGGGGCGCCGACCCCCCCGCACAGTCGAAAATCTGCATATAACTTTTGACTCTCCAAAAACTTAACTACTAATAGGCTACTGTTGACCGGAAGCCTGACCGATAATATTAACGGTCCATT
The DNA here is from genome assembly GCF_900964775.1 of Scleropages formosus. NCBI lineage: Eukaryota > Metazoa > Chordata > Actinopteri > Osteoglossiformes > Osteoglossidae > Scleropages > Scleropages formosus. The sequence continues at coordinate 6,006,253 of NC_041823.1, forward strand.
AACGCATATTTTGTATGTTATATGTATTATATATTAAAGTTAGCTAGAGAAAAGAAAATGTCGTTTAGAAAATCATAAGGAAGAGAAAATACATTTACGGTACAGTACTGTATTTATCGATACCGTAATTTTACGTCGTTTGTTTACAGGATGAATCGTCTGTCTGTACCTACATCAGTATTGTCTTATATGATACAAAACACTGTAGATGTTATATGTATTACTAACACTAGACATCAAAAAAAATTCCAATATATTCATTTAAAACAAAAAAAAATCCATGTATAAGTGGACCCGCACAGTTCAAACCCGTGTTGTTTAAGGGTCAACTGTAATTGAAAGCCGGCTGGTCTGCGGGCGGTTTGTCCTCATATGTGTGCGCGATACATGTCCGTATTTTTGATCAGCGAGGCTGGCAGGTGTTTGCTTTCATCGACCACGAGGAACATTGATCCGGGACCTCGGCCGCCACACCCACGAATTCGGTACCCTTTGAGACGGACGTGGGGACTCGCTGCTGCTTCCGAATCTTTGGACATCAGTCTTAATAAACAAATATGCTACTACGATGTAAACAAGACATTGATTTCAGAAGAGATGGTTGCGCTGGGTAAATAGTTGGGGAGATAATTATGTTTATTCCCCTCCCCCACACATGTGGGTCAAGAACATGCTGAGGGGCCACTTTAGCTCACAGAGCTGTAAAATATACTGCTCTGCACTCTGACTGGAGTTACTCTTTATAAAGTAAGTGTCTGTGGTAAACACTGAAAAGGCCACATGTAGCGGTGCGAGTTTCTATATGGGACATGCAAGTTTCGAGAAACTCCCCAGCTGGCAGTTTCAGTTCCTCCGGAGGATCAGCGGCTTCGTGACCCCGGCCTTAGGCTGCAGTTTATGTTTGCTGTTGAAAAAAGGCGATATTATTCTTGAAATAGCTCTCCTGCTCTCGCCCGTGCCATTAAATCCCTCGCATGCGTTTCTGTCATTCGCCGGCGATTTACCGTAATCACGCCCTCAGCGGGAAGGAAGCAAGGGTGGCTGCTTTACCACATTGCCGACATCAGAAATGATCACACGGTGACTTGCGGATCACCTGATGGTTAAGGTGGCCTGTTAGTTTTTATCTTAATTTCATCTGAGATGGATTCAAGTCGATAAGTGACGCTGTGGCTGACGGTGTAGTGTAATTATTACACCTACATGTTATGACCACACGTATGACCTCATAGTAGCGCGGTTTTGCTCGCTGTTGTTTTCATGCGCACCGATAACTGATGTGCCGTTATTTCCCAGTGTTGTAACAGTGTGTCATTTCCCAGGGCAGCTGCTGAGGTTGAGTAGGTGGTAAGGGCTTTTGTTATTGCAAGGGACATATGGGGGTGTATGAGGGGTGGGGTTGAGGTGCGGGGGGGGGGTACTTGAGAAATTGTCTCACAGCCACCAAACATCTGTTCCTTGGCTATTACTGGCACGCTGCTGGCACTGGGGACTTTCCTTACATGGGTTGACCTCCGGAGTGACGCGGAGGTCAGCCCAGTGTCCGAGATGGCCCGATTTTACCAGTTCGGGAGGCTCCCACGGTTCAAATATGGGAGGAGTGAAACCAAGATAATCAGAAAAAGCAATATGGGACCTCAGCTTTGGCACTTTTTTTTTTAAACACAGCCATGCTTATTAGTTGCAAGGCCAGGGCAGCAGGGCCATGTGGGAACTGGGCATGTGACTGATGGTGGTATCAGTCTGGTCACAAATAACTTCTGCAACCACCTGAGCACAGGTGTGCTCACCTGGTCATTGTAATTAAATGGTCTCAGGGCTGCCAGGCTGCCTTCACTTCTGGATGTGAACGCGAGGTGTGGCGATGAGCACCAAAGGTCACGCAGATTTTTCACACCGGCGTCTAATCCCATCCGTATCTTTGCCGGAAATCGGACGCTTCCTCCTGTTGCCGACGAACCGGGGTACGAGAATTTTCTGAAAATAGACACGTAACTTTCAAATAAAGACAGTCGCTATATGTCCTTTAGCTTGGCTTTGTTTTCGTTTGTCCTCACTTCGGGGGAATGTCCGGCGAGATGTGTGACGTCCCTCACCGCCACAATAATAACCTCATAACAAAATGTTTAAAAAAAAATAATCTCATACCCAGGGAGAAATTTTCATTTTCCCAATGTTTGTTTTCTTCTGGTTAACATTACGAGGCCGTTGGCGCCATAATGAAAAACAGAGGGAACGGCATTGTTGGCCTGAGCGCCGACCATCCTTGGCCTTCGCCTTTTTTCTTTCTAATAACGTCAAGAATGTGGAAATTCTCATTCAGACCCTTAGCCTTTCAAATGAGGTTCCCATAGTGTGTGTGTGAGCTTTTCCACCCCCTCTCTCCTCTCTTTCATCCTGCTTCTTTACTGGAACTTGTCCCTCTTGAGAAGTACGGATGGAAGTGGGGGGGGGGGGGTGCTCGTGGTGTGTATGTGGGGGGGGTGGATAGTGTCACTGGTCTCTCTTTCACCACGTGCCCCTGCCACCACGACAAACATGTTCCCACCGATATGTTCAAAGAACTAATTACCCCAAATGATCTCACCATCTGCCAGCAGTAGGTAGGTACGAGGCTGGCGGAGGGCCCCATTCGGGCGTCCGCTATTCGGGTGCGCGGGAAGCATCCTCCTGCGTGGCGGGGGCCCCCCGCACGATTCAGGGTGAGAAGGAGGTGGCCACAATGCCGCGCCATCTGCTCCTTGTCTTCCCCGTCAGCCACCCTGGTGCTGCGCTCCCGGGCTCTGATCTGGCTCCAATGCCGCTGGAATGCGTAGCGATTGTGGACAGGAGCGGGGGGAGGGGGAGGGGTGTCGCCGCAAAAGTGAGCCTATCGGAGGTCCTTCCATGGTTCCCTCAACCCCTCCGTGAAAGGAGGGTTAAAGAAACACCACCACTTTGAAATCCACAAGTCACAGGTGCCCCTGCGGCCCCCCACCCTCCCACCTCGACTTCGTGGGAAACCCGGGATACAGCCGGACGGCTGTAGGTGCTGATGCCGGAGGACCCCGGTCTAGTAGCGGAACAACAACAACAACAAAAAGCACTTGTGGGAATGGGATGGAGATGGCGATTGATGGCCATAATGAGCACCAGGCTCGTATTGAGTCCGGCCTGATCCCCAGTCGTTAGCCTCCCTTTCTTCTCCATCCCTTCCTGGGACACTTTCATCCGAGTTTCACATAATCTTTCAATTGATTTGAATTATTCATTTCTGTAGGGTTTGGGGAGGGAGGGGGTTTAATTCCACCGCTGTTCTCCTGAACATCTGTTTTCCTTTGCCTGTTTTTTGTCGTTGTTGTTTTGCCTTCATTGTGCCACCAAATCTATATATTTTATTAATCACGTTCCGCGGAGATCTGCTCTTCTACTGCCGAATGAAAATGAGAGAGGGAAAGAAAATACGATCCAGTTGCGTGAAGATATTCGGTGTCGCTCGAGACATCCCGCGAAAGGCCAAGTGAGGGAGTCCTGGTCCCCGATGTGCGCTGTCTGTGAGGTGGGGTTGAGGGTGGGGGTCAGGGGGGTAGAGAGCTGTGGGTTCTTGTCCCCCTGCGGACCTGCCGCCGTCCAGCGCCGTGTCCCTGGGAAAGGGCCACAGGTGTGCTTCCAGCTCAAAGGGACCCCCGGCCCCTCAAAGGAGCCGAAGCTAACATTCCTTCGCAGCCCCACTGCATAATGGGAGGGAAAACTCTAATTACCTCAATTTCCATCTCAATCAAAGAGGGGAAAATTGGGGGAAAAAAAAACAAAACCTGGCCTTTCCTCGCACAGTCCGAAGTCACTCGAGCGGCTTAACTTGTCACGAATAGCGGTGATCAAAGATGGAATCCGCCAAGGTTTAATGGTGTCGCCGAACTTTTCGCTTCAGTCTGAAATGCTGTGGGCATTTAAAGCAACGGACACTGGCCGAGTTGAAGCTCTGCTCCGCTGTTGTTCGAGGCCCAAAAAGAGCGGTGGAAAAGTATTGGCACCGTGTGATTATTTTTTAGCACAAAGCTTCAAATGGGGACAAGCAACAGCGCAACCTATTTATTTTTTTAAAATAAGTGATAATAATAGAAGCTGATCTGGTGAGTAAAACCCCACCGCATTAGGGATGTTGTTTTAAACGGGAACAAAAGCACGCCCTCTCTGTCCCCGTCCCCTCCGTGTCGTCTTCCGTCCTTTTTGCGGCGGAAAGAGATCGGCCAACGCAGATGGTTGAGTACTAAAGGCAGGGGACATTTTCTCATGGCTTTAAAAAAAGCACATCTTTCTTCTTGGCTAATATTTAGCTCCTTCAAATGCAAATGGAGAGGTTTTGCTCCAAGGTTAGCATAACAATTATGGGAAAGCTTCAGATCTGAGGCATTTGTTTATGCGATGAAAGAGCAGCACGCCCATGGAGAGGAGGACACCAGGCCATGTGCCACCTATCGTCACATGAATCGCCGGTCAATTCCAGCGCACAAAAGCACGCAGCTTTTATAATTAGCTTTAATTAATTTTCATCAGTAATGATTTTACCTTTAGCTTTGTTGAGAGCTCCCAACAACTGGCATCGTGTTTGAATCAAAAGTTAAACGCCTTGTCTCTGGAAATTTTTTTAAAGACATTTTTGCAACACTTGCCTTTGATATGACATGAACAAGCTGGATGGATTACTGGCCTCAACTGCAATGAACCAGTCAATTAGAAGGACTCATTATAAATAGCCATTGCACTCATGACCATGTACATTGGACCCAGTGCCTTGAACTTGTAGTGGAGACAAATAAGCTCTGAATGTAATTATTTTAAATAAACAGAAAAATAAACTTTGTCAAGAAATGGAACTTAGAGCAACTTCCGGGAGAGTAGTTTATTTATTTTTCTGCTCCCAAAGATTTATATGTGCTAGACTGAAATGGGGAAAGGAACTTAAATATTCTAATTTCATGGTTCAAAATCTCAGCCGTCGACTAGAAAATTGGGTCTTTTCTGCTTATGTTATTAAGAGCAAAGGGGATTGATTGAAGTTTGAAATTTTATCTATTATTGTCGTGTAATTAATTACAGTCGTGCAGCTCTGTGTTCCAACTTTGAATGTGCTTTATAAATTCCAGAGAAATGTTTTAGGAAAATAAAAATGGATGGGATTAAAATGCCCTGTGGATACGTTTCCCATATTCATGAAATATTTTGTTTTTAGGTAAGGCCTTATGGTAACTTTTAAGGCTCTGCAGAGAATTCTGAAAAGTTGAAGCTAAAGAAAAGTAAAAATGGTGTAAAAGGGATTCTTTAAAGAAAAATAATAAGAAACTGTTTTGTGTAGCTCTTAAAAGTTATATGATTAAATAACTGTATGAACAAGATATTTACCTGTACAATTGAGCATTACTATCAAGATGCAATTTACAGTGTTTCTACACTAAGCTGCTTACTATGATTTACTCATTTATTGCCCTGGGTAATTTTCACTGTATCAGCTCAGGGTAAATACTTTGCGTGATGGTGCAAAGCATGTGTAGGAATGCAAATCCACATCCTTCGACTGCAAAGCAACACCTTTAACTGCTACACTCCCTGCTGCTTTATATGTTATTCGCTGTTTTGAATTCCTCAACAAGACCCGATACTGCATTTAAACGAGAATTCAGTAAGAATAGATATGCTGGTTCTTTATAGCACCCTTGCATGTGTATGAAACAAAATATCAGAGCAGTTTTTGTCCAAATCTTGGTCTGGAACTTGTTTTTAAAGGACACAGGTTTGTGTGAATCCCTATATAAATTATAAGAACGAGAGTCTCTCTTTGTCAGTGCAGCTACACCTCTTATGCGACACTTTACATCTGGTAGTATAGTGGTTAGAGCTGCTGGCTTTGGACCCAAAGACTACAGGTTTGACCCTCACCTTCAGCTGTAGTACCTTTGAGCAAAGTACTTACCCTAAATTGCTCCAGTAAAATTACCCAGCTGTATAAATGGATAAATAATTATAAGGAACTTAACACTGTAAGTCACTTTGGAGAAAAGCACCAGCGGAAGGAATAAATGTGAAGGTGGTTAAAGCTGTTGCCTTGCACTTCACTGACCCATGTTTGAGTCTCACCCTTGAGCAAGGCCTTTACCCTAAACTGGTCCAGTAAAAATTACCCAGCTTTGCAAACTGGTAAATAATTCCAATTTGCTTTTCAGAAAATCATCAAATAAATGTAAATGTCTACTGTTCTTAGCTGTTAATCCTCTATGCTCCTTCTCAATTCCGACATTTATGTGGGGAAAATCCATAAATGTTTGGCTGTTTTCTTCATAGCAAGCTGGGAATGCACTCTCATAAGCCCTTCTTTGTCAAGGCTGAGATGCGGTGCAGTGGCCATGGACAAACGCAGCACCCTTTGGCTCGTAGCGCTTCTGGGAGAATCCCAGGCCATTGTACACTGCGCTTTGTGCGGGCTCCGCTCACAGGTGGGTTGTCATGGGGACAAAAGGAGAAGATGAAGAAGAAGACGATGGAGAAGCCCCGCAGGCGCCCTAGTGGTCGCGTCCCTCGATAGCTAGCTAGCGGCCCCTCTTGGAGAGGAAGCCCGTCTCGGAGAGGGAGGCAGGGGGATTAACTCCTTTCTTCCAGGATAAGGACCTGTCGAAGAGAGCCTCTCATGGAAGAGGGTTTTGATCCCCACCCCAACCCCCACCCCATCCCCTTTGTGCGCCCCCTCCCTTCCCAGGCCTCACTGTAATCCAACGTGACACTGTTACAGACAGTCTGTCAACACCGTGGCCAATCATCCCGCAGGGACCACGGCTGTCCAGCACCCCGCATGCCGCCACCGACGGGGTCCGAGAGCCGCGTGAAACGAGAACAACTCTTTGATGTCAGGGAAACATTAAGTATTTTCTGAAGGTTTTTTTTTTTTTTTTAAAAACATACCACAATAGGTGTCTTGAAGGTAGCAGAAGAAAATTGCAGTGACACGTTGACGGATGGAAGTGGCTTTTTCGAGTGACAAGGAGTCCGGTGCCACTCCGGTATGATAATTGGATCCTACATCTTTGTCATTTTCGCCGCGCTTCGGAATTTCAAACAAAAGTTCCAGACCCGTGTGCTTCTTTCGCGACAATTCCCACATCATCTTTGTTGTGATCAGTTTTTTGTGCGTTTGCCCAACACCTGTGAAGTTTCATAACCAAAGATGTACTCTTGGGCTGCCCAACATCCAAAACAAATATAACTGCATAGAGAGTGAGTTTAAGCTTAAAAAAAACAGCTCTCAAAATGGGATATTTCAATAATTCTCAAGTAAGTCACGGAAGTTAAGAAACAAATCTTTATCCAAATTGTGATTCAGTTATGTAATATTAACAACTTGAACATGACGTTAGTGCCCCAGTTAGATGGCATCTAATACATTGAAATATTCCACTCCTCTCCCTCTTATTAAAGTTTACTTTTATCATTCATTCACTATCAATAACCGCTTGTCTAGGTAGGGTTGTGGTGGTGCAGAGCCTATGATGGAAGCATAGGGTGTGAAGCAGGGTACATCCTGGAAGGGACATCAGTCCATTGCAGGGTATGAACACATAGCAAGAGTGACCCAGAACAACCCATAAAACCCACGATGTGTGTGAAAATGTCATGATGACTCATATGGGATGAAAAACCCAAGGCTCTCTTTGTAATGGAATTTTTTTTGCCGTTCAGTGGCTGCGGTGCCTGGGCGAAGGGTGTTATCATCCCGTGCTTTTGTGACCGGGTCGTAGAGCTCTGCCACACGGAGTCTCACCCAGGTGACACATTCAGCAAAGGTCCTGAAAATTCACACCGTGGCCATGAACACAACTAGGGACAGAGATGTTATCCTTCCCTTATGATTTTGGCCCCTTAATTCTCACCTCTTCACTCTGCACAGGCTCACTTCATACATAGAGAAGAGTCACGCCATTATTACAATTACAAATTATTATAAGAATATCTATCTATCTATCTACCTATCTATCTATCTATCTATGTCCATATGTTGTTGTTATTTATAATAATAATAAAAATAATAATAATAATATCCTGAAGTGCATAATGTTTCTCATAATGGTTATTTCTCTGAATCGACCTGCTTCTATGTGTTGTGCTGAAGCCAAGACCATGTGATATTCTAGGAGTTTCTTCTAATCTTTTCGTTAAATATTCATTGTCTGCTAAGATCTCCGCCTGTAGTAATCATTGTACGCCTTTGGGAGTAAAATGTGTAAAACCCTTGTGCAACTGTAAAAACTGTCTTATTTTCCAAGAGCCAGAAGATCGACCGTTGAATACTGGTTCTGTCTAGTTGAGCTGGTTCGGTAACATACTGGTTTCTCGGGGAAATAGACAGAAACAAATACTCAGCTTTGTAACTTAATTTTTAAGATGCAGTTATTTCCTCATTTTGACAGGTGAGTAAAGTTGAAGATTTGTCACAATCAACCCATATACGGCAGTCAGAAAGACCACTGAAGGTGGTGTAGTGATTAGAGCAGTGACCTTGCGGCAAATAGACCTGGGTTCAAATCTCACTTCTTGCTGTAGTGCCATTGAGCACAGTACTTTTCCTAAATGATACAGTAACATACAATAAAAGGGTAAACTATTGGTAAGTAGCTTCGTGTACAAACCTCGCATAGTAAGTCAACTAAATAATGAATAATTGTAATTATAATGAACTAAATAATCAAATAATTAGCTCATTTGAGTTATTCATAAATGGTTGTAACCTCATGTCTTATCTTCCACAGCTGGAGTCTTTTCTTCTTGGCCTTGAGACTAATTTGGAAGCAGGAAGTACAAATCAGCAGCCGCACCCGAGTCCACGCTGGTTTGTGCAACAGCGCCTGGGCGTCTTTACCACCAACTCGCCAATCTACGGCAGAGACTATTGATGCAGCCCCGTGCGAAACTCCAGTCAGTGTGACAAAACCAGTGCTGTCCCTGATCGCGGGACACCGCGGTCACTAAATGCCACTAATGGATGTGAAGAGGCTGGTAATGTACGGTACAGCGGAGGAGGCAAAACAAAGCCTGTATGATATACGGGGCTGCAGAGTGCCATTACCGCCGTAAAAAGCGGCGGACTTAAAGATAAAAATGGATATCACAAGTGGCCTAATTATAAAGTCCACCGTTTGATTAAGAATTTCTACAACAGACCATCATTTCAAGTGGGCAGAGGCTCACTGCTGATGCTAATAAAGAAACAGCGCAGATTTAGTGCTTACAGAGCTCATCTATACATGGAAAAGTATGATAGTAGCTATTAACTGGTCAGAGGCATCGCCTTACAATTGGGAGGTTCTGGGTTCAAATCCCATTCCTCCTTAAGGACCTTTGATTAAGGAACTTCTGAAAATCATCCTGTTAAGAGTAACATACGATAGGAAGGAGTAAATCAGTGTAAGAAGCTTAATGTACAATTCCTATATTGTGCATTGCCTTGAAGAAAGGTGTCAGTTAAATGAATAAATTGTTATGTATAACATTTTTTTTTGAAAGTGTGTGTGTCACATGCATGTACGCCTGGTGTTACATGTAGAACCTGCATTATCTGTGAATCTATAGGAGTCCTGGAGGTCGCTGGTGCCTCGGTCACATTGTCATCTCAGCAGGCCTGGATGGCCTCAGTATGAAGCTGATCTGAACATTCATAACTCAGTGGAACTACTAAATCTATGCAGAAAGGGAAGCTGGTATAAAACCAGCATCAGTGTAAACTGGTAAAAATCATAGTGCAAGTACAGCTGGCTGTTGGAGCGTGTAAGCACGTCTTCTACTCCTGTGTTATTGCTCATATTTATATCAGCATCTTAAGAAACTCTATCTGCGCAAATTGATCCGAAAAGACAGAAATGCTTCTTGTAACATGTACAGCACTGTGCAAAAGTCTTAGGCACTTAGATCTGTTTTACAAACATATTTATTTTAGACAGTTATTTAATGTCTTTTGCATTAGTGTCAATGGGAAAGAGCATATTTTAGATTTCCAAGCATTCCTTTTGCAAAAAGTTACAATATTACAGTAAAGGTCGTGTATGTCATTAAAGAAAGAAAGTACATACACACACTATCTGAGACCGCTTGTCCTGAGCAGAGTCACAGTGAACTGGAGCCTAACCCGGCAACACAGGGCACAAGGTTGGAGGGGAAGGGGGTACACCCAGGACAGGGCGCCAGTCCATCGCAAGGCAGCCCAAGCGGGACTCGAACCCCATACCCACCAGAGAGCGGGACCCGGCCAAACCCGCCACGACCCCCTCTCTGGACAAGTGGTTGTTGACGATGGATGGTTACTAAGCTTTGTAGGAAGTTTATTAATTAAGAGATTTATTTTTGGAATCCTTCTCACTTTGCAGCTTTTTCCCCCAAGTGCCTAAAACTTTTGCACAGTCCTGTATATCTACTCCCATAAAAGACAAGATCACTTTCTTCTTACCATGGTAAAATGAAACCATTTTTAAAAATGAAGAACATATTTAAAAGGATGCATTTCTTCATCTGCAATTTAAACGCTGACACCGAGCACAGGAACATAAGAGGTCAATAACCGCTGTTTTTGAGTGGCTACAGTAAAGATGCCTGTTTTAACTGGGAAGTGCCTGGTCAGCAATCATCGGCTCCCTGTGACTCCCACTGACCTCAGTAAAATACTGATAAATCACACCATGTATGAGGAGTTCCACTGCCGAACGGGGGACAGACCTCGAGGAGCGAACTGCTTTTATTTGCCTTTATGTATATTTCATGCTCGGGTGGGTTTCTCTAAGGTGCGTAGCGATGCAGAGGCCTCGGGACAAAACGAAGAGACGTCCATCGTTTGTCATTTTCTCATTACATCAAACCACATTTTCTCCCCAGAGCAATTTATGGAGAACAGTGTTGCAAAGAGGACATAAAATCTGGACCTGAATCTATACACACACACACACACACACACACACACACACGCATAACATTTTTAATTTAAACTACTGTTTGGAGAAGAGCACTACATTGCCCCGCACCCTTGCAGCTGCTGCCTACAGGAGCACTTTAAAATATTACAAGCAAAATATGTTACATCAAATCAACGAGTATAAGAAAAGAAATTCCATCTGATTATGGAGTTGAAAAAAACTTCAGAAAAATAATAAATACAGTATGCGAGCAACATACTGCATTTATTATTTTTTCCTTATTGCTGCGGTGAGATCGCGGTAAAATAAATCGTCCGACATCCCCGGGACAGTTTTTTGAGTCAGAGGGCCGACGAGATATAGCTTGTTTGGATGAAACCTGATGTTAATATGTTTGGTGTTCTGCTCGGGCTGATTAGCGGCGGCTGAGAGTTACAAATGAGCTCTGCCAGTTTTACATCAAACATAAATAGGGAAATTGATCTAGCTCTTCACCGCGTTCCGCAGCGGCGGCAGTAATGAGAGCGGGGCCCGACGCGCCGAGTTAAAATGCGAACGCAATCTCCACCCAGGTTCCATTAAACCTTTCCGAGCCAAGAGCCTGGGTGTCACTTTAGATTTGGGCCGCAAAATTGAAAGGCTTAAATCACGCCATTAATGCCCGCCTACAATGCGCTGGTTAGGGAAAAAAAAAAAAAAGTCGAGGTACATCCTCTGAAGGTCTGCTGTGACCAGCACAGGCCCGGCGACATTAAAAGCATTAATGCGCCGTCACGCTCTTCTCTCTGAATAACTCGGAAAAAAAATCAAGGAATTCATTAAAGTGGGCTCATTCGCGGATGCAAACTTTAGCCCGGTGTCAATTAAATTTGCATATCAGAATTTTAATCAAGACATCTATAGCAGACTCTACTTAGCAAAAATGGTGTGTAATTTTACAGAGATAAGACACCCTTTCTGGCACAAAAACGAAGGGGGGGGCGGCGACGCATTTTCTGTTTGGCCAGCATTTAAACAGCATACCATGCCTGTTTCCATATTCTGTAATATTAAAATTTTAAGCACTACTTTGAGAAGCTGACGCTTTTCCGAAAAATTCTTACAGTGTTAGGTTTGAACGCGAAACTGCCTAGAGTGATTTACCGGTTTATACAGCCGGATATGCCGATGAATCAATGTAAATTTATTTTTTTAATCTTGTGAGTTATAATAGAGTGAGTTATAATTTTACCCCATTTATGAATATAACAACTCTTTACTATGTCAAATCAGGGTACGTACCTTTCTCACAGGTACTGTATCAGGAGGTGGGATTCAAACCCAGGTCCCTGAAGTGCGAGGGAGGGACTCTGATCGCTGCACCACCTTTCTTTGACCGTAAGGTAAAAGCTCAAACCACTCTTCTACCTGCTGGATCTATATGCCAAGAAATGTAAATATGTATTTAAGCATGAATTTATTCAACCAGTAGAACAAGAGCCACGGCGCGCTGATCAGCTGAAGATATTAGGCTTTTATGTCACGAGATCCTTGGGTTCCCCTGCAAGAAGCAACTGTACGATGTAGCAGTTTCCATAAAAAGGCTCTGTGTGAGCTGACGGGCCCTGAAATATGGGCCCTCGTCCAGGACCGCCCCTGTTTCCCTGCCTGAGAGCCGTACGAACATCCAGGACCCGTGAGAGCATCTCCCCGTATTCCCGATCCAGCTCCATGCAGGCTCCTGCTTTTGGGCTCCGTGCCACCCTACATCAGAGGGATTCTCCCCATCGTGCCGCGGAGACGACGGCCGAGCCTCTCGGAGAGCGAGCATGTGTTTTCTGTCCTCTGAATGCGCCCCACGTCGAGAGCGCTGTCTGAATGCTCTGTAATATCAATAATTGATGCTCTTGAGGAGTAGTAATTAAATTAGTTAATTATGCCGGTAAAATTACATGTAATTATGTGACTGGAGGGTATGTTTAGTAAATTAGTCTCATCCATGCTCGTAGTGTATAATGGTGCCAAATTTTGTTCCTTGATGATTAGGTAATTTTGATACCTCTTTTTGGAATTAATGAATCATTTACAGGGAGAAATCTGCCGATTTGTGTTGTGCAATATTTTTCCATGCCTTTTCCACGCTCCCGAATCAAAAATACTATACGGTGAAGCCTACAGCAATCACAAAATAGATATACGACATGTTCTCTGATGTAAATACAGCTGGAACATATTTATTTGTTTTTTATTTCATTTTCTTTTAAAAAACAGAGTAGGAAAAATAATATTTGTTTTCAACAGCGGTGACAAACTTCGTAGTGAACTTTACTTGAGCAAACAGGAGTGCGTTATTATCCTACGCCTGCTTGTAATTTGTTTAAATAACCGTGTCGGAGCCCGTAGGCGATCAATAAAGGTGAATGCTGCTGAGTGGGTGGGGCGCTCAGGTGTGGCCACAGGTTGGGTCACGTTCCTGTGGATGCTCTTTCCCTGGAGGATCCCGGCTGCAGGTGTGGACGCTCCCCGCTCCAGGGCCCAGGATGGCACCGTTTGGATCCGCCGTGCCCAAGCAGGAGATGGAAAAGCCGTTTTGCGCCGCTCAAAGGGGAAGGCCGAGATCCCGCAGTTGTGGTTCAACAGCTGGACCGAACGATATTCGACCGATCTGGTCAATATTGCTCCGGTAAAGGGTGTCGGTGGACTGGCAAAGCAGGACGAGTTTGTTTTTCTCCACATTTGTTTATGTTCCATTCGGTTTAGTGAAAACGACTGCTCGGGGGACTATGATTAATGATAACGCTGCAGAACTGCCAGGGAACTGGCCAAGCGAATTCAGTGCTGCTGATGCACAGTTCGCTCTCCATGCGGTTGCCCTTTTATTCTGTTGCTCAGCAAAAGCCTCTGTCTAAAGCAACTTATGCATTTTATAGCTCATTTATTGTTGTGTAGGGTTAAGTTTATTTATTTAGCAGATACTTTTCACCAAAATGACTTCCAATGAACTCTATGTAGTGTCATCAGCCCACACACCTTATTCACCAAGGTGAATTACACTGCTAGATACACTAGGTCATCCATGCATCAGTGGAACACACTCTCTGGGTAAACCTGAACAGCATATCTTTGTAGTGTGGGAGGAAACCTGAGCAGACACAAGGGGAACACGCAAACTCCACACAGATTGAGCGGGGATCGAACCCACATCCTCTCACACCACGCAGGTGCTGTGAAACAGCAGCACTACTTGCTGTGCTGCCTACACTTCCCCTGATATTACATATATTCATTTATCTGACGCTTTTCTCCGAAATGACTTACAACGTTAAGATACTTACAATGATTGACCCATTCGATACAGCTGGGTAATTTTACTGGAGCAATTTAGGGGTAAATACCTTGCTCATGGGTACTACAGCTGCAGGTGGGATTTGGACCTGCGACCTTTGGGTCCAAAGGCAGTAGGTCTAACCAGTATCCAGTATAAAATATCAGGCAAAAAAAAAAATACTGCGCTCCAGATGTGTATTGTTCATATTGTGTTCTAGCGCTCCACATTCTTTTAAAATATTTCAGTCCTGATGTAGCAAAAGATGCAGTCCCATCCAACATTAATTCCTGAGAAGAATCATTATGATATTTAAATAGTAAAAACTCTTATCCTGTCTCTTTCGTTCACACTTGAATTTGAAATTATTTGCCTGGCTGCTCACTTTATTTCCCATGCAGTTGCACAAAAACCTCACAGGAGGCCTTCCTGTAATATAAGACTTGACTCCTGCTTTGCATTTCTTTTTTTTCTTTTTTTTTTTTATATTTACACCATTAAATTAAGAAATATTAGCAATTTTCCAGCACCCTGAAAATTCAAATCTGGCCCTTATATGGAACAAACATAATCACAGTCACAAAAACAGCCTCATGTCCTCGTATGTAAGGAATTTAAATCCATCTTTTAATTTCCTCAATCAAAATTTTTCCCCCGCATGTTTTTAAGAGCCATAATTATGGATCTCGCACTGCAGCGACCCGCTCCTTGAATATTGTGCTTTTAGCGAGGAAAAAAAAGCCGTTTTTAATGAAAGAAAAGGCGGAATAATGAAAAGGCGGCGCGCGAGCCGCTCGCGCTCATCTCGCGCCGCCGCTGCCGCCGCCGCCGCCGCAGGAAGCGCGCGGAGATTGACAGGGTGTCTTGTCCACTTAGCGCAGCGCGCGCGCACGGCGGTGCCCTCGAGACTGTCGCTTTCCCGCTTCCCCCTCCGGCCGAAAGCCATTAATTCGTGTTGGTGGAGAATTGCAAAGTGGCTCCTTTTCCTCCCGAGATGTCTAAGGGAGTTAATTGCGCTGTTCCACTTGTTACGGAGCCGCGTTTTGATGTATTTAGTGTGAAGTGACGTCCATAAAGAAGCGAGCGGGAGGAAGGGAAGCGGTGACGGGCGCGCGCCCGGAACAGTGTGTGGAAACGAACGAGTCGCTCCGTCGCCCGCGATGTGGGGGAATCAGGTGTCGGCAAAGACACCTCGTTCACGTATCCGCACACATTTTTTACTTTAAATCACAATTTCTATCCCACCGTTTGCATCCCCGCAGCTCTTCGAAGGCGGCGCGACTAAACAGTAAACGTCACTTTCTCATAACGAACCACTACTAGTCTGACGGTACAAAGAAAGCGCTGCTGCTGAGGCAGGAAAGAAAAAGCATGAATTAAAAATATTATTAGAGTCTCATAAAAGCCCTTATCCTGTTGCGATAATCTCCTCATAAAATTTTTCATATGGCATACAGCACATGCATACGTTATTCATCTCCTTTTTATTGACTTCCTCCGCACTGCGGTCAATCAAATTATTATTTTTTTTTTGGGGGGGGGGCGCCCTCGCCCTCGCCCTCGTCGTCGCTTATGAAGACCTCCTCTCGCAAACGACGGCAAACATTAAATAATCTCTTTAATTAGATCTCCTAATCCTCTCGCGAGCCGCCCTTATTGGGGGTGGTGGGGGATGGGCAGCTGGAAAAGCTCTGCGGTCTCATGGACTTAGCCAGGGGCGACTTGAGAACCGGTGAAGTTCCGTCAAAGCGGCAGCCGCGCAAGGGTCCCGCGGAAGGTCAACTGTCACCGGCCTTGAGTGTCGGGCCGAGCGCCGCCTCCCACGGGCGACCGGGGCGCCGCATCGAAGGGACCCGGCGCTTTGACAGCTCGCCCGTTTGTCAGAGATACACATCGGGGAGCGATAGGGTGAAGCCTGTCATATATTTACCGAGGGCGATAATGTGTGTGCGTCGGGGCGGCGGCGGAGGGTCTTGACAGAGAGGGTGACGTTACGGCGCCTGAGAGGAGGCATCGCTCTCGGTGACAAATGGAGCTGGCTGTCGGTGCGAGAGCTTACTGCCGTTCACCTGCCGAGGGGCGAGCGCAGAGCCGCTGAGTCCAGCTCCATAGCTGGGACGGTGCGCAAACCGAGACCCTCCTGCCGCGCAGCATATGCATATTAGCGGTTAAGGACGTGGACCTGTCACCTGAATGTTGTTGGTTCAGGCCCCCTGCCACTGCTATAGTACCCTCGAGCACAGTACTTACCCTGAATTGTGGTTACCCAGTGATGTCTCTGCCTGTGAGAATATGTTTGCTCTTGTAAGGGGGTGGCAGGTGGTGTAGTGGCTAGAGCTTGGACCCAAAGGACCCGGGTTTGGTTCCCATCACCTGCTTCGGTACCTTTGGGCAAAGCGCTTGCCCTGAATTGCTTGACTAAAAATGACCCTGCTGTATAAGGTAAATCACTGTACGTTGCTGAGTGTTGAAAGGGAGGCGTCCACTGCGATTGAGTCCATCCATACGATCGTCCTTTCCTTTGCATTACTTTTAGACGGAATCTCGTCTTCGCGTGATGTGTCCAAATGCACATTTCTTTGTATCCGCGGTAACGCCCGAGACCTAAACAACCAACCGACGCCGCCCCTCCGGCGTCCTTACCTCCGATCACCACCCGTCGTCCTCAGCAACATCAGAGGCCGGCCTGAGAAAACGCGGCCGGTGGACGCCTCGTCCAACTCGAGTGACGAGATGACGCAAACCTCCGAACTCGAAGGCAGAAGGCGCCGCAATTGATTGCCACCGCATCGCTAGTGATTTAAGGGACGCGATGCACCCTGTCTGAAAATAGCAAATATAAAGAGCCCAGTACTGCCCACCGTAAGAATTATGAGCAACAAATGTGACATTTCATAAGATGGGTTAAATTAATGAGCCCTGAAATGGACTGTTAATGAAAATGCATGTGCCGTACAGGAAACAGACAGAGGGAAGCGGCTCTACACGCAGCACGCATTAGCCATTATTAATGGCTGCTCCTTAATCATTTCAACGTATGCCATAAAATGCTATTGTCATCCGCCAGAGAGCCATTCTTTATGTGCGTCGGCCCCATAAGACAGTATAAATAACACAACGCTCACTTATTGTGCAAAATCACACGAGCGCTTGCTCTTCACGATCTGCTCGAGGGTGTCTTAATGGAGAAGGAAAGCGTCGTCTCTGCAATGTCTTGCCGCAGACCTGTTTGTATATGGACCGGGGGGTCAAATTCAATTTCACCCCTTCTCGGCGCCCTTTCGCGAAATCCCTTCACGCTCTGTTTCAGAGACTGGAGAGGTCATATCGTACAGCAATATAAATATCGCAAATGCGATTTGGGTCCTTTGCTCAAAATATTATTCACAGCTCAGTGAACCTTAGAGCAAGGCGAAGGAGAATCCCCGCCGCCCCGGGATCCGCTTTGACTTGCTCCTTTGTTTCTGTCCGTGAGGGAATATCGTGGTATTTCTGAGTGGAGCACAGGTAGTTCGCTCTGGGTGGCAAAACAGTCGTTTTTTTATTTTTTTTTCCTCCCTCCCCGCCCAGCTTCAGTTTACCAGCTAAACGCCCTCCTTTTAAAGAAGGCTGTGCCGGAGTTTTGTGGTGAGTAATCACTTTGCCAGCTGCAGATGGGCTGGCAGATTTATGTGACGGGGTGGACGCGCTCCCATGCGCTCCCTCCCGTTGCCCCGGGCACAGCGGGCAAACACACCTGGTCTCCTCGGAAGGGCCCGGCCCGTTCGTTCCCACCTCGCGTTTCGCAGAACAGGCCTTGGCAGCTGCGGGGAGCGTTCCCAACAATGTACACAATCCGCTCGGAGATTAATTTTTTACCTGGTGTGCCGTACCTGGGAGAAAAGACCCGCCCCCCCTACGGGGAGCAGAACAAGTATAGCCAGCCTCTCGACATGGAAAACACAGCTGGTTCAACACGGAGGCAGTGCCGCGAACCACCTACACGACACGACCCTATTTCATTGTTTGAGCCATGTTGGCGCGGCTCTGGAATTCCAGCCTGTGAAATAAAGTCATCTCCCCTGTCTGTTAGCGGAGGTTAAACATTTCTCCGGTTAATCAACAGCCCAGGACACGCCAAAAGTCCGAGATGAAGAAATTACGCACGCACATTTTTAATATCTGCTGCAGTATTTTTTTCCCCGACTCTCTGAACACACCCGCCGTGGTCGCTGTCAATATGTGCGTTAATGTGTGAAATCCACATCGGCCTCAAATCTTGCCGAGACCCCCAAATGCGGCGGGGTAACGTTCCGACATTCTAAACGAACCCTCATATAACCTAAATACATTATTAGATTATTATACAGTAATAATTTAAGGTAATGTTAAGTTCAGACTGGTTGATAAACGGCGACGGTTCGTGCGGAACCAAATAACGGGTTGTGATGAAAGAATGAGCGGTCACTGACCCCACATTCCTTGCGATTAACACACAGGCGTACGCTGTTCTCCGTCTATTTGCCCATCTGACTTAAATGTGCCCGAGTCAAACTCTTTAAAGAAATCTGAAATGTTTACGTACTCCTGAAGTGATTATTTCACGCTCGACTCCGGTCAAAAGTTGGTTTTTCCATCGGCGATCCTGATATGAGATAGTCAGGAGAAAGTTGAGGCTGAGCGGGGAGACGACACGACAAGCTGCTCCGTCGCATTAGTCACGACTGAGTTTCGCATTTTTTAAGAAAGAAACGTTTTCCACTTTATTTATTCATTTATTTTTCATCACTTTCCTCTTTTGCTGAGCGGATGCGGCCTGTGCGTAGCCTCATCAGAAGTCAGTCGGATGCATCTAAACAGAACAGAACTGTGGTGCCGCCTTGATTCGACTTGCTTCCACGGTGTTTACGGCTCACGTGTCACATCCCAGAGTGACTGTGATCAGTAGCAAGACGACCATCGCTGGACCTCTTCGTTGGATGGACCCGTCAGCAATCAGCACCAAACCGG
Source organism: Scleropages formosus (assembly GCF_900964775.1). Lineage (NCBI taxonomy): Eukaryota > Metazoa > Chordata > Actinopteri > Osteoglossiformes > Osteoglossidae > Scleropages > Scleropages formosus. The sequence continues at coordinate 6,025,471 of NC_041823.1, forward strand.
AGTTTGCGGAGACGCCTGACGTTTCAACTGAGTCATTTTAAATTATTTTTAATTTTAACGTTGCTTGATTTGTGTTAAGAGTTTACTGATCGGGGCTTCATAGTAAAAATTACCTTTGCGTTACGGACAAAACGAATGACAGAGCTCACACCTCTGCGTGGTATTCGTAAAATGAGGGGCCAGTGTAGCCAAAGAGAAAAACAGTGTATAATAACATGATGAATGAACCTAAAGTGTGTGTTATCCAGGCTGCGGTCCTCCGAGACCAGAGACCTGTCTGAACATCCCACCTTCGGTGCCCCAACACATGACCCCTGTGTAGCAGCGCAGGCTCTGAATAATAATAATCATTTGTTCTGGCGATCTGCCGAATCGCAGAGGATTACTCTCATACTTCCACAAATCTGTTGCGGGGATTAAGAAGCTGCGGCTGAAAACACCCGAGGGTCCCCTGATCTCTCGCGCTCCCCGCAAACATCCCGTCTCCGGTGCTCGCAAACAGGCTCGTACTGTATGAGGGCTGGACCCGGTCTGGCCGAGCCGACCGCTGCCGGGGAGCCCATTATCAGCAGGACTGCATTTAAATAATCCTTCTGCCGAATCTCTCCTTTCGTACTCAGTATAGCGCGTTGTTTTAATATTATAGATTGGGGGGAGCGTGGTGGTGCAGTGGGTTTGGCCTGTGCCTGCTCTCTGGTGGGTCTGGGATTCGAGTCCCGCTTGGGGTGCCTTGTGATGGACTGGCGTCCCATCCTGGGTGTGTCCACTCCCCCTCCAGCCTTATGCCCTGTGTTGCCGAGTTGGGCTCCGGTTCACCGCGACTCCGCTCAGGACAAGTGGTTTCAGTCAATGTGTGTGTGTGTGTGTGTGCGTGCGCGCGTATTATAGATCAGTCCATCCACTGGTGATAATCACATGGCCAGTGCAGGGTCACAGCAGTCTGGAGCCTGACCCTGATGCACAGGGTGTGGGGTAGTGTACCATCTGTGCAGAATACCTGTTCATAACAGGGCAATCGCACACACGGGCAATGTGGAGTGACCAGTCCACCTGAAACACACATTTTTGAATTGTGGGAGGAAGCCCATATGCAGACTCCACACAGACTGAGCCACATTCAAACCCACATCTGAAACAACAACCCAGGGGCTGTGAGGCACCAGTGCTACCTGCTGAGCCACCCTGCCATCCTTGCTAAAGATTGTTGCATTTCAAAAAAATGTTTTAAGAGTTTTACTTGACCACATGCGGTAATGAACATCCAATATTTTTTTTTTTGTTGTTGTTGTTGTTAATGCTGACGGCAGGCCAACGAGAGAGAGAGCAAACACACGTGTGTGTCAGACCGGCGGCTCAGCTGAGATGCGAGGCCACAGGTGCGCTGAGATAGAGAACAACGGCGAGCTGTCGGAGTACAATGCAATGTACGCAAACAATGGGATTCATTCTTCTGGTCCCAGAACACAACTGGACATGTGTGGCATTGAATGATAAGCCCCAGAAAAAAAAAATGGAATCGAGGCAGAAGTTTGAGCAGGTGCTGTTCATTGTGTTCTCTGCAGTGTTTGCACTGGGACAAAGCGGCCAGTGTGTCCACGTGAGAAATGCGCTTTTAATCGTCCCTGAATATCTCATTCACCTGTGGAGATCGTGTCCCTCCGCAGCCTCGGCGGCACGGTGCAAAGCAGCCCTGTGATGAACAACCATCAGTTCATCGCGCTCATCTGGACTAAACCTGCATTAAACATTATGCGAGGACACATTTATTGGATGCTTTTCTCCAAAGCGACTTATAATGTTAGTCCACTTACAGTTAGTTAGCCATTTATACACCTGGGCAATTTCAGGGTGAGTACCTTCCTCAAGGGTACTATAGTCAGAGGTGGGAATTGACCCTGTGACCTTTGGATCTGAAAGCAGTAGTACTAACTACTACACTATCAGCTGTCCCACAGGCTCTTCCAACTTTACACTTACATTTATTCATTTAGGAGACGCTTTTCTCCAAAGCGACGTACATCTCGGATAAAATACAATTTGTGCACCACATTAGGAGAAAGAGACATAGTTGCAGACACGTGATTCTAAAGTAAACAGTTTCTTTCCACTTGATGCACTGATGTTCATCGCACGAATAGGTGCATAAAACTCAGAATATTGACGATTCCTGATCACCATCCTACAATTTTTTTTTTTTGAAAGATACACAAACATTTACATACAATACTACAGTAGTGGCTGTGTAAAGGCTTATCTGGGCATGATCATGAAGTTATGGTGCATGAACATTTATACCGTACGTGAGCTGGAGAGATCTTGGGCAAAGTGAGTCCGGAAAATGTGAGTTTTCAGACCTTTCTTAAATGTGGACAGAGCTTCAGCAGTTCTGAGTGAGAGGGGGAAGTCGTTCCACCACAACGGAACCAGAACCGAGAACTTCCGTACGTGGGACGACCAAGCGAGCAGAAGTAGAAGAGCAAAGCGGTCTGGTTGGGGTGTAGTGGTTGATCAAGTCCTGTAAATAGCTGGGAGCAGTTCTACAGATGCATTTGTAGACAATAACCAGGGTCTTAAGTTCTCTGTAACAGCGTTCAATCAATCATCCAACGTTCTCCTCGTCTGCCCTGCTAAATCAGACCCGATTCTTTCTCTTCCGTTAAGTTTGAGATCATAGGATCAATGCTCTTACATACCTGGTGAGGAAATGTATTTTCTTGGTATGGTTTGAACCCTGGATGAGCAACGTGCTTAACTTTCACCCTACGAGAAAATAAGCTCTTGATCTGTATGGCAATTCAATCGAATTCTTGGAATCGGGAATCTCTGGGCGTCATTCTGGAACTTATTAGTCAAAGCCATGTGATCACACCTGTCAAAAAATATTGTGACCCTTTGCCCTTGTTCAGTTTACAGTTGCACTGGGTACACTTTGCGTCTATCTCCATGGTGCTGTTACCCAGTGCTATTCTGTCCTTATAAAAGCATTTATATTAGTGTACATATATATACATACACATAAATATATAGCCCGTCCCGGAATCACTGGGTGCAACACTGGGGGGGGTGCATATACTGTATATACAGGTATAGCACGGTATTTGGACTTGTGCAGATAATATATACCTCTGTTAGAACAGAACAAAACAGGGTACTGGGTAATAGCAACATAGGTGTGTGTGTGTGTGTGTGTGTGTGTGTGTGTGTGTGTGTACATATATATATACATGTATGTATACACACACACACCTTTCCTCTTAGGACATTTCCGCAGCAAACCAAAATAAGAGAATTAAGCTTAATTTTATCTGTGTTAGACATGATGAAAAGTGTGTTTTCCAAAGAAGACTTTTCCCGAAACCCCATAAAACTGAGTTCAAGGGTACAACATCCAGCTACTTCACTGGAATAGAATGATAACAATTTAAAAAAAAAAAAAAAAAAAAAAACCTGCTCCTACTGCTGGAGTTCATCATGTGATGCCAAAGCCTCGTGGGATTGTGCGTCCCCATGCCACCCTCCCCCGGGTCGTCCATCCGATGTTTCGAGCGTCCCTGTCCCGCTGTTGATTTTGGCAGCCGACACGCGAGCTGGAAATATCCGCAGCGGCGTTTTAGCGCGAGGTTGTAAATGCAGGCCGGGCCATACCGTGTGAGCCAGGGGCCACGCGCCGCCTCGCCGGCCCCGTTCGGAGCCGCCGACACTTTTGTTGTGGAGAGACAATGTGAGTGTTCCAGCCGCTCCGCGTCGAGCGATCATGTGTCCCACCTCCCGGCCAGCGGGAAAGCGCTTGAATCCGCGACGCCGGCTTGTCGGACCCCGCGGGGACCCGTAAAAGGGAGTAAACAGAGTTAGCGTACGGGACGCTGCGCACCGATTACGGTGCGTTCCGTGGCAGCAGGCTGCGCTTTTGCTGCCCAAGAAGGTGGAGTGAAAAGAGACGCTAGAGACACTAAACAGCGGAGCGAAAAGAGACACTAAACCACATGCTTTTAGTCCCGGAGAGGTTGCGTGGGAGGAAGTGACAGCCAGGTGCAGCGGTTAAGGTCACGGTGCGCAGCTCTTCACTTCACTCCAACACGCAGGGAGTGATGATGGCGAGAGAAATCACACGCTCCTCACATGCGCCAACATGGAACAGGCCTGGAAGCTGCTGACTACCGAGTTCATGCACAGTTGTGTTATTAGCTATCATTTACCTTTATTCATTTATCTGACACTTTTCTGCAAGGCAACTTACAATAGTGAGGTTACAATTATTACATGCTCACAATTATTTGCCTATCCATCGGACCGCTTGTCCCATTTGGGGTCACGGGGAGTCAGAGCCTAACCCGGCAACACAGGGCATAAGGCTGGAGGGGGTGGGGACACGCCCAGGACATTGCCTATCCACACAGCTGGGCAATTTTTACTGGACTGATTTAGCGTAAGTACCTTGCTCAAGGGTAATAGAGCAGAAGGGGGGGGTCTTGAACCTGCGACCTCTGGATCAAAGGTAGTAGCACTAACCACTATACACGCAAGCAGCTGATCATTGGCTCGAAACCGACTTACAATATTAACCCGTTTATAAACCATAAGGCTGTTTACAGGGAGTGTGGTGGTGCAGCGGGTTCAGCCAGTACCCACTGTATGGTGAGGCTGGGGTTCAAGCCCTCCTTGGGGTGCTCTGTGATGGACTGGTGTCCTGTCCTGGGTGTGTCCCCTTCGGCCTCGTGTCCTGTGCTGCCGCGTTAGGCTCTGGTTCGCTGGGACAAGAAGCGGTTGTTGACAATGGGCGGATACTTTTTACTTGATCAACTCATGGTAAGTACCTTACTAAAGTGTACTACAGCAGGAGGCTGGATCTGAACCTGGGTCTGAGACTGGAGCACTAACCACTAGGCCCCCCTGCTGCCCCTCGCCGTGTGGTCAGAAATCCAGAGCCACCCACATCCAGCCGGGGTCAGCATAACAAATGACAGTAAAAACAGCGTAAACGTCTCTGATGGCACAAGCCGAACTGCCGTTCAAAGTATTTCTCTGCCCCCTCAGAATTATCAATCACTGTCGGCCGCTCTGTATTAATGAGGGGACTGAGCAGTCCTAATAAGCATTTTTCTTTTAATTAAAAAGCCCTATAAATAATCACCTCATAATCCATCTGTCAGAGTTGATCAAAATTCTAGTTAATACCTTTGATTGCGATGAATGAACGCCAGGCTGCCGCACCCACTCCCTCCATCCCCAGAATTATTCCTGACCCAGTTCACTGTGCCAAAAGCACATTAATAACTGACGGCCATGTAGAATGTGGCACTCCTTTGCTGATTCAGCACTATTAGCCAATTTGACCGATGAAATGATTTATCCCACATGATTCTCCTCGAGATTTCCACTTCTAAAAAGTAAACAGTCGGTGCAGCGTGTGCGTGTATGCGTCGGACGGGCTCCCTGACCGGCCCGGTGCGCCTGCTCTCCCCTCACCCGGCGAAGGTCCCATTATTCGGCCCTTTCGCCGCAGGCCGCAGGCGCGTGCAGGTCGGACCGGCGCGCCGAGCTCCAGGACGCGCGTTTCGTGTTCCTCTTTTGCGTTCGTACGCTGGTAGTTCCCCGCTGCTCGTATCAGTCCAACACCTGCAGGACACGGACCTCAAACAAAGCGAAATCCCGTTTGACGAAATGCAATCGTCTTCATTCGCACGACGGAAGCTGGACATTTTCAAAAATGCTCTCCTCACTGTGCTTTAACCGCGCTTCTCAACACGAATATTTAAAAATAAAAGCGATCGTGTACGGCACGTGCCCCTGAGGCGTGCGGTATTTGTCACGGATATTTGTTACATTGACGCTTCTCACTTTGTGATTGAAATAAGGTGCTACTGCTAAGCACTGCAATCTCCTAAAAGCATTTTGGTAAAGCTTATAAATTACGTTTAATTTACAATTAATCTCCCAATAAAGCAGGGCAGCGCATCGTATACAAAAGTGATAATGTCACCTCTTCGTAATGAAGGGGTGTATAACGTGATAATGACTTGCAGTAGTTATTCCTGTTTATTGTTGCGTTTTATGTGCTAAAAAAAACTATTTGGAAAAATTATTTTTAATTAAAGTCAGGAGCAAAGCGTCTGACTCCTCGACAATGTCTGCATCCCACGTGGAAAGGCGGCAGCAGGATGCAGGCTGTGTAGTGGCTTGAGCTTATGGACCAGGGTTCGAATCAGACCTTCTGCTGGGCAAGGATATAAATTCTTTGCTGTATATACCTTGCTTCAGTAAAAGAAAAGATTAAATCATTGTATGCAGTTAAACACCATTATTTTGGAGAAACGTGCCAGATAAAATGGTAAAATTCAAATGAAGAAACTTCTGAACACACACACACACAAACATTTCCCGAACCGCATATCCCATACGGGGTCGCGGAGAACCGGAGCCTAACCCGGCAACTCAGGGCGTAAGGCTGGAGGGGGAGGGGACACACCCAGGACGGGATGCCAGTCTGTCATAAGGCACCCCAAGCCTGGCTCGAACCCCAAACCCACCAGAGAGCAAGCCCTGGCCAAACCTGCTGCACCACCACATGCCCTGAGAGAAGCAGTACAAGGCCAATCGGTAACGGAACAGCAGGTGGCGCAGTGGTTAGATCTCCCAGATAGCAGCGGGAACATGTGGGTTTGAATCCCACTCCTGCTGGACTACCCTCACGGATCAAGGAATTCATCCTGAGTTGCTCCAGTAAGTGTTGCCCAGCTGTGTGAATAGTTAAACTGGTATAGTTTGCCTAAGATTCCTTGGAATAACTCACAAAGGCATCAGCAAGTTCAATAAATGCAAATGCATTAAAATGCAGAAATAATGGTGCTGCTGGGAAGGACTGGGTTGAGGGCGACCAGGTCGGGAAGCACAGTGGGTCCTTCACCCATGCACACCTGTTCATCCTGTCCTCACGGCGCTCTCACTTGTATGGGATGGCCAGCTGTGGACGGACTGACAGCCTGCTGCAAGTGACCTCTAAATCACTGCTGGCACCTTTCCACTTCCCTTGTTCCTCCCCAGAACTGTGGAAAAGTACAATGTCAATATACTCTAGTGGCTTACAATGTCTGTTTTTCATATTATATTATGATATACTGTATATATACACATATAATTATATTTATTCAATTTTTTCCTAATTTTCTTATATATATTTTGATCATTATATTTATCGGTGTGATGTGTGTTTTGTGTTGTTCTTGGAGATGTAAGTCTCTTCTGATAAAAGCATCTGCTGAATGAACAAATGTAAACAAAATGAGACAAGAAATAAAATAAAAATAAATAAAACGAATCAACAGATGGATGATAACGAGGGACAGCAAGCAGTGTAGTATTTAGAGCTCCTGTCTTTGGATCCAAAGGTTGCAGGTTCAGTCCCCACCTCTGGGCGTAGGATCACTGAGCGAGGTCCTTACCTTAAATTGCTCCAGTGAGATTACCAAGCTGTAGAAAGGGGTAAATCAGTGCATCCTAATACTGTAAGTCACTTTGGAGAAAAGTGTCGACTAAATGTGATGTGTATCATGTGCTTAACGGGTCTCATGTCAAGAACACAGAATAACTTCTCCAGCAGTTAAACAGACACAGCTGCTATAATGCCGTTCAGCCTCCAGAATCATTTTCTGCAGCAAATTTTTACCGTAATGCGACCTATTTCCGCGCTAAAAAGCCGTCGCCGCGTCGGCTTGGGGAAACAAGAGCGGGGCGGGCTGCGTGGTGGACCGCAGCTGACGCTCGTGTTTCGGTCGTGCGCGGAAGAGGGCCTCGGGTCCCAGCGCTTATTAGGCGGACAAGCGGGACACGCTGTTAATAGAGACATTTACACCTTGCTAAAAGTTGGCAGGTGTTACCCCTTGCGCTGCTGAGGACGACGCCGCGCCAGGCATCATTAGGAGCGGTGCCAAGCGATGCTTGGCTGGCAGCCCTGCGCTCGCTGAGCGATGGAGAGAAGGCCCGGGGCGGGCGGAGAACCTCGTCCACGGCTGTGCCGGGGAGGGGGGGTCGCTTCCACCGAGAGCCGACGGTTCGACGGGACGACATCATCTACAGAAACCGCCTCCATCGCACCTCCTCCCACCAGTCATCGGAACCCTGGAAGAGCAAGTGCTTGAATCGACAGCAAAGTCCCCCGTTCAGCGAAATTCCCCTAAATCATTTTGCAACGTCTCAGAGTCAACCGCACCGTAGTGAAGCCACTCCTCTTCTTCGACCTGATTTCAAACCCTTCAGCTGTGACACTTTGTCCTCTGGTTGGAGAGCAGGGCAGCCGGAGTGTCGAGGCATCACCATAATATTTATGCAATATTTATAATTCCAGACTAAATCAGAATCAGTGAGCTTCACTGGCCAAGAATGCTGACGCGCACAAGGAATGTGCCGCGGTTCGAGATGCTTCCAGTATTTACAGACAACAAACAGCTGACACAGGATTGCAGGATAAACAAATAAATGGAAAATTAACATATTTACAGAGTATACAAACACGAGAATATACATAGTAGTATAAATGCAAAAAAATGTAAATAAGAAGTAAATAACAAAAAGTGATGGGATAAAATCCAATTTCTGGGATAAAATGCCATTCATTTAAAATGCCATTTACTCAATTAAATAATAAATCACTGTATTTTAATGGAAAGGATTCCCTTTGATTTCTTTCAAAAAATCTCTCTTTTCATCACCGTCACCCATGTGATACCGAACCCGCATTTTCAGATCCATCCCGTCCGCCCCACCTTTTCTGCTGTGCGCTACATATGAAACACATGCAGAAGTAGTTCACGCTACACCTTCCTGTTCCGCCGAGATGTAAATCCATTCAGGGGTGGGGGTGCAAAGGCTCCGGAGTCACGGGACTGTGGCAACCTGCAGCAGGACCAGATCCCGCAGATACCCAGACATGGAGCCTTCAAGATCTGACTGCAAACTGAGTGCAAAGAGAAACTGTTAATAATGAAACTGCTATAATAATAATAATTCGGAAGCAGGGGATGTGGGCATTTAGTGAAACAATCAGTTATCAGTCTGCAAACATGTTAATATTGAAGAGATGCTGATGGCATAAAAAAGGGACGTGTGTACGCATTGGAAATGAGGAGAGAGACATAACACACATCTCTTTTATGTAGGCTTATATTACTTATTAAAATTGCATCTTAAATATTAATTTCTTGATGAATGGCCTCCTCCGCTTCCGATTTTCGTCCCCGTGGAGTCAAAAGACTGCCGGGGCTGTGGAAACTGGAACTAAATTATTCCCTTCCTTCAAAAAAGCCAGATAGAAATCTGCCTCCATTGTGTGATGAATTATGTAGACAGAGGCAGGAAAATTAGGCAAAAAGTAAATGGTTTAAATTTTAATACTGGCAGTTAGGTAAATGTTGAGTGTGCTGAGGCATCGCTCGTTAATAAAACATAATTAAACTCTGGATTTTTAGAACGGGCTGCAGCCAAAACATGAGATTGAAGAAGATGTGGAGCTTATAGAAGTCATTTGCTTTTTATGTATTTTCACTAATTATCAGTTGTCATAACTACTGCAGTTGGGTTGTTTTTACAGGAGCAGTTCAGGGTAAGAACCTTCATCGAAAGTCACGTAGCAGGGAAACGAACCCAAAGCCTTCTGATTCCAAGGTTACGGCTCTAACCACTACGCCACCTGCTGGTCACGCTCAAAGTGGAGCGATGTTATTTTTTTCTATCGCACAAAAGCAGAGTATGGTGGATGTTGAGAAGTCGATGGAAAACAATCTTGGCCCTTTCCAAAAAATTTTTTAAAATCTTCCCATCCAGCTCCGTGTCCAATTTCTCTCACAAGTGCTCATCTCTGAAAAAATAACCAAATGTGTATTTATAGATAGATACAAAATCTCATGAGCTCACAGCCCATTGTCAATAGATGTCATAGTTTGCTGCTCTGTTTGTTTCTACCAGAACGCATCGACTGGCGCTCCACGCACACCTTTCACGTTACTTATTATGTAAATCCGTCACTGAAATAATAAAATATGCTAATGTCCTTGTGTCCTCTTAGACCTTGGGTGGCATTTGAGGGCCCTTGCACCCTCCATCAGGAGAGTTTGTGGAACAAGACAAGGCCGAAGCAAGATCTTGTACAAAGCAGGTTCATCCACAGGGGTTCTCCTGTTTCCGTGTATCCATGATACGTGCAACGCAGATCTAATGTGCAAGTCTGAACACGACAGATCAAGCTGCTTGTGATCTCTAGAACAGCCATGATGAGTTTGAACATTAATTAGCCTCCCCTAATCGTACCTGTAAATGCGGAGGCATATGTTTATCTGGAGGCTTTGCTGTTTCATTTCATTCAAAGTAAAATCTATACTAAGGATTCCAAATGCAGTGCTTGGTTGGATAGGACCTAACCCTAACCGTAACCCCCTAATCCCTCCCTCTAACACTAAGCCTAACCCAAACCTTAACCCCTCACTCTAACTCTAACCCTATTCCCTCATTCTAACTCTAACACCTCACTCTAACCCTAAACCTAACCACTCACTCTAACCCTAAGTTGAACCCCTTACTCTAACCCTACCCCTAAGCGTAACCCCCTAACTCTAACCCTAACCCTACCCCTAATCCTCTAACCGTAACCTTAACCCCTAACTCTAACCCTAACCATAACCCCCTAACCTTAACCCCTCACTCTAACCCTAAGTTGAACCCCTCACTCTAACCCTACCCCTATGTTGGTGTGGGGAAGACATGGGTCAGTTATATTTTTTGAAGCCAGAAAGGGATTGTTATGGGAAAGACTTTGTCTTGACAATGTATTTTATGTAACGGTTATTTAGTAACTTTGTTGACCAACTGTAAGAAAATGGTGTTGGGTTTGTTTGATTGTGGATTTTAATGTATTGTTTTAGTTGTGTATTACTGATAACTGTATTAAATGAAGTTTTGGAAATAAAAAAAAAAACTCTAACCCTACCCCTAATCCTCTAATCCTAACCTTAACCCCTCACTCTAACTCTAACCCTATTCCCTCATTCTAACCCTAACCCCTCACTCTAACCCTAACCATAACCCCCTAACCCCTCACTCCAACCCTACCCTTAACCGTAACCCCCTAACCGTAACCCCTTAACTCTAACCCTACTCCTAACCCTAACCCTAACCCTAACCCTAACCTTAACCCCTCACTCAAACTCTAACCCTATTTCCTCATTCTAACCCTAACTTGAACCCCTCACTCTAACCCTAACCCTACCCCTAACCGTAACCCCCAACCCCTCACTCTAACCCTAATCCTCTAACCTTAACCCCTCACTCTAACTCTAACCCCTCATTCTGACCCTAACTCTAACACCTCACTCTAACCCTAACCCTAACCACTCACTCTAATCCTAACAATACTTGGCAGCACTTTCAAATCTCGTATACACAACTATTTCCTTTCTCTAAAACATGCCCAAAAAAGGCAAATTAAACAGCAGTAGTAGCATGTGCTCTTTGGACCTTAAATAATTTCAAAGTCATTAGCATCAAGCAACACTTGGAATTTGTCTTTTAAGAAAAGCCGCCGAGAAGAACGGTGCCGTGCCGTGCGGGAAATTGGCCCGAACCTCCAACTGTGATTATATTTATGTTCATCCAGGCCAGTTGTATATTAATTATACCTGCGAACTGCAAATGTCTAATGAGGCTGAATGATCCACGTCTACGTGCAAAGGGAGCCCGAGTCAAGAGTCCGTCCCCCCCGGCGTACGGTACATTCGGATACTTTGGTGGCAAACTGGCCTGCGTTTCCGCAGAAATATTTCTTAATGGTTTGTTTAGCAGAAATCAAGTAAGTTCCTCTTAGCCAGGTTTGATCGCTATGATCGCATTCAGTCAGACGGATGACTTATTCTTCCCCGATTCAAGGCAAATAATCAGCCTAAAAAAACGGTTTAATGAGATCAACAGCATGCGGCGGTGGCGGCGATGAGTAAATACCGCGGCACTAAACGCCTCACTTAGCCAGGCGCTCCTCTCCATTGTTGCTGAGCTCACGGCCCAGTGAACACCAAATTTTCTCTGTCACACTCCAATAAACCTAATTGTACAAAATAAATGAGCTAATTTCTGAAGTTCCAGTTTCTCTGCATAAGATAAGGTGGCCGGCTGATTGATTGCCCTTTTTTTTTAATTTGAAAGCGTGTCAGTTCTGCTTCGACTGACTACGCCGCTGTTAGTGTATCTGCCTCCTACTACACGCGTCACTTTGACCCCGATTAATATTGTCCCTGCTCTTGTGTGTTTTATTTCTTTCAAAGTTCTTTTTCTTCCTCAGGGACGAGGAAGTGGGTGTCCGCTATGCAGCTCACCATTTGCATTTTAGCGGTGCTCTTATTTGCAACCTTGCGCGTGGCCTGGGGGCCAAAGGGCTGCGGGACACATTGGGTAAAAAAAAAAAAAAAAAGGTAAGACAGAAAGGAATCATTACATTTACTTTTATTTTGCAGAATTTCACACCTCTTCTCCTACACTTAAATACAGTCCAGCTAAAAATTCAATGTAAACATACTAAAAGTACCACCAATACTTCGCTCCCACCGTTTCCAAGCTGATGAAATGTGGTGGAGTTTTATTTATTATTCTCAGCTGTCTAATGAAAATAGGGCCGCTGTCTCACAGCGCCTGGGTGGTGCGAGAGGACGTGGGTTCGATCCCACCTCAGTCATGTTCTCCCTGTGTCTGTGCAGGTCTCCTCCAGGTGCTCTGGTTTCCTCCCACAGTCCAAAGACATGCTATTCAGGTTCACCCATAGTGTGTGAGTGACAGAGAGAGCGTGTTCCACTGAGGTATGGATGAGTGACCCAGTGTAAGTAGTGTATCTAGCAGGGTAAGTCACTGTGGTGAATAAGGTGTGTGCTGATAACACTACATAGAGTTCACTGAAAGTTGCTTTGGAGAAAAGAGTCTGCTAAGTAAACAGATATAAGTTTTGGCATATTTAGTTGTAGTGTGTTTAGTTTTGCAGTAAGATATGGAAAATGTCACCTTCCACTGTCTGTACCTGATGTCCTCTTCTGTGAACCACCTTCAGAAAGAATAACAGCAAAATCTGTCATTATGGAAACCCATTTCAGCGTTTGGGTAGAAGTCATTTTACGTTCATTTACATTTACATTACATTTATTTAGCAGATGCTTTTCTCCAGAGTGACTCCCAATGAACTCTATGTAGTGTTATGAGTCCACACACCTTATTCACCGCAGTGACTTACACTGCTAGATACACTACTTACAATGGGTCACTCAGTTTATTCATAAAATTCAGCTCAGTGAAGCACAAACTCATCTGTTGTGCCATGATTCTTTTTTAAATATTATTTCATTTGACATTTTACATTTGATTTTTTGAATTTTATTTTACATTTTTTCCTAAAATGGGGGCATGGTGGCACAGCGGGCACGGCTGGGTCCTGCTCTCTGGCAGGTCTGGGGTTCGAGCCCTGTTTGGGGTGCCTTCTGATGGACTGGCGTCCTGTCCTGGGTGTGTCCCCTCCCCTTCCAGCCTTGCGCCCTGTGTTGCCGGGTTAGGCTCCGGCTCCCCGCGACCCTGTATGGGACAAGCGGTTCAGACAGTGTGTGTATGATTTTTCTCGGGACAAGTGGCACTACCTATACCTATCGGTGTACTGTTGCTCTTAAAAAAACCCCAATAAATCTGCATCAGAAATCAATTTGGGAAGTACCATATTCGCTGCTGATTTGCACACCAATCCCTGTGGTTGTTCCTCTACTTTACACAGTATTATTGTTTAAACAGTAAAAAAAAATAAATAAAACATACAGGCTCTTGTGTCGTTTTCTTTGCAAAAATACTCGGTTCGTTAATAATGTTATTAAGCCTCGTCGGCCACATAGCTGTGGGTTTAGCCACATACTCGTGGGTTTTGGCAGCTGTGAATTGGACCCCTGACCTTTCCCAGCGAGTTCAGCGCTCTCACGGGGGGAGAAGTGCGCTGCTGTGTGCAGTGTGTATCGGTGGGGGATGCCGGAGTGCGAGTCTTCACACACCCACCTTTAATTATTAATTGTGGATGGAAATATTTTAGGGGAGGCATCCGACAGCGCGGCCTGACATCCTTCTTCTTAACCAACTGGCGAGACTGTTTCAAATCCCTGGGCAGAGGTCACACACTGTAACACACTTCTGAAAGGGCGCATGCTTACGGAATGTTGAAGAGATTATGCACATAACCCACTGTAAAGGTGGACAATAGGAGGTGGGAAATTACAGCAGCTTGTTGGTGGATACAGATGTCAGTTTCTGATCAAAGGACCTGGGTTCAAATCCCACCTCCTGCAGTAGTACCCTTGATCAAGGCACTTACCCTGAACTGAAACAGCAAAAATTACCCTGCTGTGTACATGAATAAATCACTGCAAGTAGCTCAGTGTACAAATTTCACATTGTAAGATAATTTGGAGAAAAGCATCAGACAAACAAATCATTCAATCAGTGTTGTTATAATATTTAGAACACACTTTTATCCAAAGTGACTTACAGCGTTAAAGTATTTTCAATTATCTTCCCATTTATACAGTTGGGTAATTTTACTAGAGCATTGAGGTGTAAGTACCTTGCTCAAGGGTACTACAGTGAGACATGGGATTTAAACCTGAGCTCTTTGAGTCTAAAAGCAGCAGCACTATCCACTACACTACCTGCTGTCCCCATCGGCATGCTCGTTATTATTATTATATTTACATATTTAGCAGACGCTTTTGTCCAAAGAGACTTGCAGTGAACTCTATGTAGTGTTATCAGCACACACACACCTTATTCACCACGGTGACTTACACTGCTAGATACACTACTTACACTGGGTCACTCATCCATACATCAGTGGAATACACTCTCTCTGTCACTCCACACACTATGGGGGAACCTGAACGGCATGCCTTTGGACTGTGGGAGAAAACCAGAGCACCCAGAGGAAACCTACACAGACACAGGGAGAACATGACTGAGGTGGGATCGAACCCACGTCCTCTTGCACCACCCAGGCGCTGTGCTACCGTGCCCATAATAATAATAGTAATAATAATAGTGCTGTTACTTTTCCTCTCAGGTATATATATGTATTTCAACTGGTTCTTGACAAATTCAGATCTCAGTGACAGAGGAGCTGCCGTTCCCATCATACTTCTCATCTGAACAGGCTTGAGTTTATGAACAACAATATGAAATTAATTGAATAGTATTCAAGTGTGAATATAGCTGAAGCAAACTGTGATTCTTGAGTAATTTACCATTGCTAACTGTTAGTCTTACCGCGAGGTGCATCATTTCACCGTCTTCGAGGTCAGCAGTGTTCAGTCACGGCGACACTTAATTGGATATGCTAATTAGCAGTCAATTAAGCTCGGCGATGCATAATCAGGGCTCTTTGGCTTTGCGGCGCAGGACATGCTTCTCAGTTGTACTAGATGCACGTATTTATTGCTTGTTTGGCAGCGACTTGCCTCAAGGGCGCACTGAATGGCACCAAAACGGAGCGAGTCCCGCGTTTGTCGGACATCACAAGAGACGCAGAAAGCCGAAGCGGCCCCGCGGCAACGCGCCGCAAAGGTCAATTTCATACACGGGCCTGGAGCGGCGCCCAGATGTCGTGAATATTTAGCACGAGGTTACACTTTTGCTGAATCATCGCCGGGCGCCCATCTGCACGACGCAAACTAAGCGGAGCGGTTCGGCCCGTGAAGGTTACGAGAAGCGCGGGTGCGACGACGCGCCGACGCGCCGCGACCGCAGTCAATTCGTCAGTCAGTGTGACCCGGCGCAGCTGTTGACCGCTGGTGCATTGAAGACGGATACTTATTCATTCCCCCCGAAATGTACATCTCCATTTACGTAATAGTTTAGTGTCCTCGGAAGGACAGAAACGCACTTTCCAGACTCCAGAAAATGGATCTGAGCGAGCGGTAAATCACTGCAGGGAATTAACGCGGTACCGCAGATGGCGCGGCGGATCATATCTGCGATCCGTTACACATCTCTTTCAATGGGCTAAAGGAGCTAAGCCATATTGAGAAAGACAAAATTCATACTTAAAATGTCATTTTGTCACTCAGCAGTTTTTCTAAGCCCTTCGAATCATTTTCCTCCCTTTTTACAGGGAACGCCAGAGAAATGGGCGAAAATCATGCAGTATATATATATATATAATAGACTAAGACTGTAGCCTTGAAATACAGCGCTTACCTTTACCATAATCATGATAATGACAAATATCTTGTGCTGCCTCTCACGTTTAACCAGCTTTAGAAGAATTTTTCATGATAACATTTTGCCGTTTTGTAATTTAAGTTTAGAACAATGTAAAGGCAGGTCCTGTGGGGTAAAGTGAGAAAATGTCAGACTTTATTTGTACTGTAAGTGGTAAAAGCTGCATCCTTAGAACAAAGGTTTCTGCCTTTGATGATGATAATAATAAGAACCTTATTATTATTCTTGTTGTTATGTTATATATATGTATACAACATATAATATATAATACATAGTTTTTCACATCATACTGAAAAATAAATTGGAAAAAAATCAGTTGTATGCTGTTCATACTGGCTGCAAAGTATTGGTAATAGTTTAATGATGTTTACACTGAATTTTTAGCTGGACTTAAAGCAGGGATGACTATGAACAGTAAAAAAAAAAAATTATAGCCATAATAGCAGTACTTATGCTATGAGTCACTTTCTGGTGAAAATCTGGTTTTGTCCAGCCTTAAATTTTTGGCCAAAATAAGCACATAAATGCGATGCATATGAAAATGTGACATGCAGGCAAAAAAATACATATTTTCTTATCTTATCTTACACAGAAATGCTGATGGTTCAATGTGTGAACCCCGAGGCAATAGTCATTCATCATTACCTGCGTTCAGGATTCAGCTGTGAAATGTAAGCAATTAAAATACATTACAAATAAAATATGAATTATATAATACATAATTAAAACATTTATTTCTATTGATCTTTTAACTTTTTATTTAGTTTTTCTACATCCTACCACCTATTACTGCAGTACTGTGGACTAGTCCTTTTGGGAACTGTGTTAATATTTTTTTCCCAGGAAGTACTTAACATTTTTGGGTTTAATCAGCTGAAAGAACTAAAATCCAGATCTCATATTTTGTCCCTTGTGCTGCAGCACTACATAACATCTTGAAATGGACATCTTGAACTTCGGATTTTGTAGTGTTAGAGTAGATGAAGCCCCAGAAATGCAGAGGTTTTGTATGCAAATGAGCACAGTAACATTCCACAGAAACATCTATTAAAGGTTAAGTCAAGAACTATTCAAGAACCCTCTTCAACTTAAAAGGTAATTTAAAGAAGCTTTTGACATGAAAAGGGGTTTTCGAATACAGATTAGTCTGTTTTGCACTTCAGAATTTATGTTAGCAGAACAACCCTATTAAAGTTATTTAGTTAACGGTGTTATTTTATTCTAAGAGAGCGATTGGCTGATGTCATTGTTTTGCAGTTGTATAACTCTCTACATTAGGTCCATGTTACTAAAATTAGAGAAACAGATGTTTGAAGATACAGACCTTTTCTGTTGATTTGTTTTGTTTCTGTTTTATTGATTTGTCTTTGTTAAAAAAAATATGTTTGCTGCTTTTGCAAGTGTCACCTGCACTTCCTCATCCAGGTGTTAGCTGGCAGTAAAACACTCAAACAGAAGTGCGGGATTAGATTAATTCAGCTCTTTTCAGCAGCGTTTACCACTTGTGTCTGGTGTTCATGAGCATGATTGATGACAAGATGATGAATGTTGCACATCTTTATGAGATAAACCAGTCAACAGTGTGCATTAAACAGTAATTTGTGGAGATTACATGTTTTTATTTTGTCATTTTAAATTAGTTTCAATTTCGGTGTAGCTCAAAGGTAATAAAAATGTTAAAATGAAAGTCTAACTGGGTATTTTTTCTTCAGTATAGCTATATCCGAGACTTTTACGGAATTTAGCGAGAGAATAAATTGAGGAATATCTATTACTACGTATTTGTGAATTGTATCGGCAGTGAAACAACCTGAAAGTGGCCAGATACTGATGACTGATGGTTGTCCTCTCCACGGTGTGCCTTGCCTCACATGCTATGCTTCCAGGAAGGATCTGGAACACAGTGACGCTGCATTGGACAAGCAGTTGGCGAAAATAGAATAAATAAGGTCTTTGGCATCATATTATTTAAGCTGAGCTTCATTTGAGGGTTCTACTGAACCTAAACCGCCAGAACCGAATACATCAAGGGACATTTGCATTAATAAGTTTTTACTGACAGCGGTGTACTAACGGACTTGCAAAAAAATAGAATAACAAACAGATTTCGCTCCCAGCTGTGTTTGTCAGTTGAAGTCCCAGCGTGTTTATTTTGTAAACATTTGTCGGAAGGTTAGTGGGGTGTCTGGAGATCAGCGTGCGAAGGTTTATGATGGTATGTATCATTAACTAAATATTCCAAGGAGAGTCAGGGAGATGTCAGGCGACACAGAACCCCTTTGCGTGGTTGTCCTCGCAAACCAGCCATGGAGCAGCATCCGACACTGCATCTGTACGCGATGCGAACCGCTTGCGGTGGGTGGGCGATGGGCCGTGGGCTGCTCGGAGCCTTTTACAGGGCAAAGGCAACTTCCTTCTCCCACTACTTCAGGCCTGCCACTTTGCATGTGAGTCCAGGCACTGTGGGGGTATGGGGGGGGGGGGGCCCAGATCTCCGACCGGACGACGCATCCCCTCCAGCCCCCCCTTTACCCCACTTCCATCAGTCAAGCTCACGCGGGGAGAGCAAGGCCCGACCATCTGCTTCAAAGTTAATGAGGAGGAGAATGTGTGAGGGGGTGACCGGAGTCACCACCGGGGTGACGGCAGGTCAGGGGAGATGTGTACTGTAGAAGGCCATCCCTGACCAGAAACCAGGAAACATATGCACTGCCTGTTTCACTCCACTTTTTACCCCAACGGCACGGCCACTCGGACAACCAGGTATCGCTAAAGACAGGCACAAACAAGGAGGGCTTATTTAAATTCCGGCATACATATTCATCTTTTAAATATTCATCATCGGAGACAGTTATCGGACACGTAGGTGGACGGCTTCTTAAATATGTATCCGAAGAGGACGTCTGTTGATAAAACCTGGCACACCGATTTCGGTGTAATTTTCTAACATAGTGTCAGTAGATTTGCTGTGACAATTGGATTGTGTTTAGACAACTGTCCAAAAGCAAGGAGAAAATCACTGCTCCCACAGCACTGAGGAGATAAAAATAAAACCTAAAAAATAAACAAAGATGAATAAAGAATTGTTGTTCTTATTTGTTCTTTAGTATCACATCCAAAACCATTTACATAGATCACATATATAGGCATCCCTCAATTAATGAACTGTTTTTATCCAAAATTTTATTAGAACACTTTACTATAATGCTTCGCTTTTGATACCCAATTTGATTTGCAGAACAAAAAATCTTGATAACAAAATTTATCCAAAGTGTGTCCAAAAAATATTGAAAATTGCGTGTTGCCTGAGCGAAGCAAAAGTGCAGTAATGTACTGCAGATGGAACATCTGCATCCAGATTTCTACATCCGCTGCTGTGTTCAGAATGTGAGCGTGTTGATTTAGATAGCGGGACATTATGGGATGTGTATGAAGCTCCACAGGAGTGTCTGTCAGCCTTATTGCGTGTCTTTTGATTAAATGATTGCGGAGACAGTAAAGCAATTCCCAGGAAAAGTTTAGTTGATGATTTTTTTGAGCATGTATGCATATTTTTTCAGCAGTGTGCAGTTTAAGAAAGATGTTCACAATGAATGTGACGTGCTCAGTGGACCCCTGATTAGCTTATTGCTCATCCTGCAGATAACTCCTCAGTTAAAAATAAAAGTAGGAAATAACCCTGGAGCAGCATGTGTGTAAGTGTGTTTTACATTCTGCTGAAATCATGGGTTGATAGTTATGTAGGTGTTTTGCAGTGTTCTAGAAAACATATGGGAGAATTTGTTTGTTTTTTTAGGTGTGCTGGGAATCCATTATTAGTTTCCCTCGTTTAAAATAGTGGCAAACGAACTTTTGCAAAATTTTGATATCCACACCGTTTTTATGAACAGATTACTTTAGTAATTTGAGGGATGCCTGGATAGTTTACCCATACAGATGGACACTTTATTAGAGCAATTCAGGTCAGGAAACCAGTTCTATGTGTTGTAAATTTTGTACAATCCTCTTTTATTTTATGGGTGTTACTGTATTAATTTGTTCATTTAGTTTCCTCACAGATCTTTTGATATACAAGGACCCCATTATTTTTTTTTGACTACAAGAAAAAAAAAAGACATCTGAGCCATACCTTGGAGGTATTCATCCATTCCTGATTTAGAAACTGTTATTAATTTCTATCAAATGGATAAGTATGGACAGGGGGTGCGGTGGCGCAGTGGGTTGGACCGCAGTCCTGCTGTCCGGTGGGTCTGGGGTTCGAGTCCCACTTGGGGTGCCTTGCGACGGACTGGCGTCCCGTCCTGGGTGTGTCCCCTCCCCCTCCGGCCTTACGCCCTGTGTTGCCGGGTAGGCTCCGGTTCCCCGTGACCCCGTAAGGGACAAGCGGTTCTGAAAATGTGTGTGTGTGTGTGTGTGGATAAGTATGTAAATAACACAGTACATGTAGAGAAATGAGCATGCTGGGAGATACATATGAAAGGTGGAGGCTGATGAGATTTTTAGTCCATTTAAATAATGTCTGCCAGTGTAAAGACACGTGTTATAGACTGGTTCAATTTGCTTGACGGTCTCATCAGAGGATTTCACCAGTTGATTTTTGGGGAGCAAGGTAAATAATTGATTGTGCTACAGTTATATACAAGAATTCCAGTGATTTATTATATTTTATGGATGCTGGGGAAAACTAACATACAAGTTGAAGGACAGAAGTTGACAAACTTTTTGTACAACCATTATGGTAAATGAGTCAGAAGTGTACAAAGACATTAGACAAAAATAGTGGGGACCCTGATCTATTTTCCTCCATGGTCAACACAGGACTATAGGTTCTGAACCAGCAGCATATGAGAAAGTGTCTTGGGCACCTTTGCCTGGCGACAGATGGAGCGGCAGTCAGAAAAAATAACTCTGCAGCCTCCCCGTGGATCTGAGGTCGGCGCTGCTACAGGTACGGGTGCAGCTCTCCCATCTCCAAGCAACATGCCCATCAGTCATTTCCCAAGGTTTTACGGTTTCAAACGACATACCACGTACACCAGCAGCAAGCTGCGTGAGCTGTTAGTAAGATGGCACTCACAGCTGGTCCACGGTTTGGTTTTCGGCACGCTCATCACACGGATCCATCTGCTCCGCCTGTTTAGACTGCACTTGGATGCTGATGTGTGGTTATGACAACCACGTGTTTTTTCCCCTCCGTCGGGGTGATTCTTGGGGAGAAACTGGTACATTTCCAGTACGAATGTAGACTTTTGACAGGTAAATAGACTGACAACGAGCAATGACAGCAACAGGTATGTTTTTTCTCTCATTCATCCTTAGAACATATGTTTTTGTGTGTAGATGTGCTTGTTTTGACAGTGAGCAGGTGAGCCTGCACACAAACAGACAAATGCAGTAGTACCATTCACATGGGACATTCGGCTGGGACCCTGCACAGTGCCTTGGGGCACACCTAAAAAGACAGATTCGTTGCTCACACCACATTCCTGCTGATTTCAGTTCTGGGAGGAGGACTGCTGCACCGATTGAGTAAATACCCACCTGTATAAATGGTTAAAGTGCAAAATCGTAACCTGTGTTCATTGCTTTGGATGGAAGGCTCTGGAAAAATGTAAATAAAACAATTAACACTTAAGACCTGAGCTGCTGACTGACTTTGAGGTGTCAGAAACACAGTACAAATAATTAAGAATGATGATCTATGTTTATCCCTTAAAAGTGTTGATCGTTTGCCATGAAATAATAGCAGTGGTCATAAAATTGAAATAACGCAGGAGGACCACACTCACAGTTGTATGTATTTACTGAATTCTAAAACTGTAATCCAAAAGAGATGCTGAGAAAGGCATGAGTACAAAACATGTCCACATTACAGTTCATGTTACAGCTTCAAACTGCAGTAAATACGTTCGTAACTGTGAACGCTCTCCTTCACGTACTTTATTTCACTCATTCTAGGAGGATCTAGCAGCCATTGTAATAATATTTTTTCAGTGACTGCAGTGAGCACATAGTATTTCCTTTGGTTATAAAATTGCCAAAACGGATTCTGGTTTCGAATTGCGGGCCCCACGTGAGTTAGTCTACAGTACTGATTTTCAACAAGGCGCACTAGTTAAATTTGCTAATTTATTCATACTTCTGTAAAAAGGCCAATTAAAAAAAATTGCTTATTTAAAAAATGCATTGTGTGCCCCTCCGCCGTCTTTTGTGCCATTGTCAAACAGATCCGAGCTCCTCGATAGTTTTTTGCTAGAGGCCGTTTTAAATTAAACCAAGAAATTGGTCGATCTGCCCTGTGCCTCCTAATGCCTTGTGTTACCTATTGTTGTATTTATGGATTAGAACGCCATACCACAGTACAACAGTATAAAACTGTACATGAACGTTTTACAAGGCAAGGAATAAATGCCATTCCTCTATATTGGTGGCTTATGACAAATTGTTTGGAAAAATTCAGTTCAACAAAAGAGCTGATCTGCTCAAAAAAGGGAAATTGCATCTATATAGGCAACAGCAGCATTTTGGGTCAGAACCTGTACTTATAGCATTAGAGAGTTTCTGGCTCAAGTCCCTGCGAGGCATCACTGCAGCACCCTTGAGCAAAGGGTCCTGGAATCCCTGAATAATGAACTCAGGAATTCCCACACACATTGATCCCGCAGTAAAAAGGATGGATGGGCATCTAGAACAATGCTGACTGAGGGTCCGAGGGATCCGTACCTCAACTTGTTGTGCCGTAAACCGAACGGCCATGGACTCAATAGCAGGCTCCTTGTAGTCGTGCCCATATTTATTCATACAGATTGTTCTCGTTTCTGTGGCCCAGCACGGACGTTCTTACTGTACTTTAAGGATGACAAGAGGCCCACGTTTCCAATGGCGAAACCGAGCCGTCTTCACAGTAATGCTACCTGAATGGGACACGCGATAATAACGTCAGCCGGATGGTTCCCGAAACAAAAGCCCGGGAATTTAAGCCGTATAGAATTAAGAAGACGGGAAGGATTCAGGGCTCATTCACTGGTATGAGAAAAACCCGCGATAATGAATGCGCCGAGAAACCAGGCGCGGCCTCCATCCGCGGAGCTCCTTCTGGGGATATTGTGCCCTTTGTGGGGCAGAGCTCCGAGGAGAGCGTTTGGCTCGCACTATGGGAATCGACGCTTCAAAACCACAGCTGTCACCGAGAGGGGACTTGAATTTAGCTACAAAAGTTCAATGGTGACCTTCAATGGTGTGTTGGCAGCCGGAGATATGCTTAAGTTAAGGGCACAAGCTGTGGAGGGGGACCTGATCTCAAACCAACGCTGTTTTCTCTCACACTTTTTTTATGGCCTCAACTTGAATAAACAATCGATGCTCTGTGACCGGTCCTCCCAACACCACTTCTCAATGGAATGCTGCTGCCTAGCTATCCTCTCACCATGGTAACGCGGTACATCCGCCTTGCGCTAACAGTGCGCTGCAGAGCAAATCCGAGGGACCGCGAGAAAGGGGCAGTTCTCTCACACAGCTGTGCTCATTGGCGAAGGCGCTGACAGGACCCTGTCGGAATGACGAAAATGCGGTTCTGCGCACCACCGTGTCACACGCGCTTCTCAAAGATCCTGCATCTATGACCTATGCCCCGCTGGCCTTGCCGCTTCAACCTAATATTGATAAAGGATGGGTCCTTGCGGGTGGCACAGTGCGTAGCGCTGCTGTCTCACAGCGCCTGGGTGGTGTGAGAGAACATGGGTTCGATCCCTGCTCAGTCTCTGTGGAGTTTGCATGTTCTCCACATGTCTGTGGGGGTTTCCTTGGGTGCTCTGGTTTCCTCCCACACTCCAAAGACAAGCTGTTCAGGTTCACCCTGTGCATTGGGAGCCCTTTTAACAGATACTGTGTTGAAAGTTTATATCTATGTTTTGTATTTGCTCTGCTTATATTTTCCCTGCAACTAGGGCCAGCGGGTGGAGCGGTGGTTAGAGCTGCCAGCTTCCGCTTGAAAGACCGAGGCTGGAGTCCCACTTACTGCTGCAGCACCCTTGTCCTTGGTACCTCTTACCCTGAAGTGATGCAGTAAAAATTACTCAGCTGCATCGACGGGCAAAATAATTTTAAGCAGCTTAACATTGTAAATCACTTTTGAGAGAAGTGTCAGCTTAATAAATAATGTATTAATTAACGTATGTATATTAATAAATATATGTAACCCATCTTAAAATTGCATCATCGCCCAAGGGAAAAAAATTAATCTTTACGTAGGAGGGTGACTTTAATGTTTGGTTTTGGTGGGGAAATACAACAACGGTACAATGGAAGACTGGCCTTAAGTAACGCAAGCTGAAGGAAGCCGGAGGTCAGGGTTACGATCACTCATCGTGGTCAGAGGTGCAGCGTGGGACTGAAGCCCATTTGCATGCTGTGGGCTCGCATGTCACCGGCGACCCGCTCCGCGTTGTCCGGCTTTGTCCGCCCGCGTTTGCGCGACTGATGAAGCCATAATTACGTGACCCGGGGCCTCTGTGCGAAATTGGCAGGCTTTGTTTGGTGGAGTGCCGCCGCCCCTCTGGGGTATTGTCCGCTGATGAGGAGATAAGCAACAAAGGCAGCAGCGTTTCAAAGGAGGAGACGGGCTGTGGGAGGCGGGAGATGGGTCTGCGGAGGAGGAGGAGGAGGAGGGCGGCAATGCGGAACTCTCTCCTGGCTGCACGTGCTACTTCCACTCCCTCAGCTTTCCAACCACAGCAGGAGGTCTGTGGTTAAGGGCACGCACTCATAACCTTGGGGTTGTTGGTTCAAGTCTCGGGACTTTGATGGGATCCTGCTGTGTAGTGCGCCCCTCTGGGACAAGAAGAGCTGATAGCATAGTGGTTAGAGCTACTGCCTTTAGATCCAAAGATTGCAGGTTTGATTCTCATCCCTGGCTGTAGTACTCTTGAGCAAGGAACTTACCCTAAACTGCTCTAGTAAAATTACTCATCTGTGTAAATAAGTGTAACCTTAAGCTTCTTTGGAAAAAAGTGTCAGCTAAATGTCTACATTTCATCTGAGCTCCCAAACTGAAAGCACTTCCCTATGTAAATGGAGAATATTCTAATAATAATTAGGAGAGTAGCTGGGTACTGTGATTTTATTTAACCATTTGCGTTTCCTGGTGATGAGTACCGTGTTTTTCATTGCTGTATTGTAAAATAAACACTATGTGTGTATTATAAATTGAACACTGTCTTTGTAAATTAATGGGATTATTAGAATGCTATTTCTATACAGCCTTTTGTCAGCTATTCTCAGCGGATCTTGAATTTGGCTGATCCTCAGTAATGTTTAATTCTCATTTCCATTAACTCGACCATTTCTTATAATTTAATTCGCGAGCTATTTGAAAAGCTCTGATCAAGTGGGTGTAAAATTGGATATCCGGGACCTTGACCCCCCAGACAGGGTTACGTGGATGATGCATAATGTGCGGTCTTCCTCGTGAGGACTGCCGTTTTGACGGAGGCAACCTTGAACATTCTCAGACGGAATATTAATAGTTTACGGCAAACAGGGCCATTCACGTTTGCTGCCGTTACTGTGTAGATGTTCCATATATCGGGTCTGCGCTGCTGCACCGAATCAAAACCGTTCCTAGACGAACGCATTCTTGCCCATCCCTTTGTCAGCTATGAGCTACAGTCATGGGCGCTATTTGTTCCAGTTCAGTCTTTTCTGGTCCTCTGTGTACCTTCCTCTTTTCATATTTCCATTCCATTGTATTTATAATTCCTAAGGAATTATTCTTTGGTCATGTACAAAAGAAAGCGTGGCTTTCGGGACACAGGTAAAAAAAATGGCGTGGGGACGCATGTAAAAACAACAATGTGTGTCAGCTTTTTGGCACAGTTTTGAAATTGTTTTTATAGCCAAGTTTAATTCTACAGATTTCTCATGCAAGAGTGAAACATTTAAAAAAAAAAAAATTAGGTGTTATTGATAGTTATTAATTTAGCTTTATTCCAAACTGAAAAACTGGGTTTTATTCTAAATTTTACTGTATGGTATTTTACAGTGTATGTAAATTTTCTTCAGATCCAGAAAATGTGTGTGTGTGTGTATATATATATATATATATATGTACACACACACATATAGATAGATAGATAGATAGATGTATGTATATGTGTATATGCGTGCAGACAGCACAATGGCACAGCCAGCAGCACCTGGGTGGTACAAGAGAACATGGGTTTGATCTCCACTCAGTCTGTGTGGAGATTGCATGTTCACCTTGTGTCTGCGTGGGTTTCCTCCGGGTGCTCTGGTTTCCTCCCACATTCCAAAGACATGCAGTTTAGGTTCACCCATAGTGTGTGAGTGACATAGAGTGTGTTCCGCTGATGTATGGATGAGTGACCCAGTGTAAGTAATGTGTCTGTCTAGCAGTGTAAGTCACCGCAGTGAATAAAGTGTGTGGGCTCATAACACTACATGGTATCCACTGGAAGTCGCTTTGGAGAAAAGCGTCTGCGAAATAAATAAATGTAAATATGTGTCTATATGTATATACTGAATGTATATGTGTGTATGTATGTATAACCCTTGATCAAGAATACTGCACTGCAGCTGGAGGTACTGGCTCTGTGCTGTACCGTACTCTGTACTCTACCCGAAGCCCCACCGGCTGTGCTCTGTCTTTGCTTGAAAATAAAAACAAAACACAGACAAACAAGCCAGCAAAGTTTTGTCGGTGCTTACAGCTCTGAAATTATTGCCATATTAGCCGAGTTGTACTTGACATTTACAAATGGTCTGCGTAGCGCTACAAGTGCGCGTAAGTCCGCGTTACGCCGCGCTATTTCTCTTACGCTCCGGCGAACGGCCGTCTCCGACGGGCCAGCAAAACGGGCGTCGGCGCGCAGCATCGTCTCAAAAAGCAAGACGAAGGGCCGTACACGAGTGAGTCTTTTGGGAGCGCTGTGACTAAACCCGCCGCACTGAATTATTTGTCTTAATTTCAGAGCGGAGGGGTTTGACAGTGCAAAAATGTGCATTCCGGGCCCAGAGCCGCGCACACACACACACACACACACACACACACTTGTTTATCCCTTCCCATCCACCCCCACGCCACACACACCTCCCTCCCCCTGGTCCCCCTGGAACCTGGAGCGGTCCTGCTCCAGCCATACCTTTAGAGCCATTTGCATGAGCGGAGAAGCCGTTAGAATTTTAATCGGCGGGACCCGGGAGAGAGGGCCTGCGAGGACCGGAGTACCTGCGGCACGCACGGCGCACGCGTGCGGGTCCTCCGCAAACCTCGGCACGCCCGGAGCGAGCCGGCAACCGAGCTCGGCGTTGTGGGCCGACTTCCGAACCGCCCGCCCTGCCTCTCCTCCTCCGCCGGGCCGTCCGCTCGCCTTCCCGCTTCGTCCCCCGAAACGCGAATAAAACGAGACGATCCCTCGCGCGCGGTTCGCCGAGGCGAACAACAGATGTTTCCGGCGCGTGCCGCGTGCGTTTTAACACGCGCGGCGTCCGGGCAGCGCCGCGGCAGCGAAATTAGAATTCCTCTTTCGGATGGGAGGGCAAAATAATCTTTTGAAGCCTGAGGTTTATTATTTACTCGCCGCGATTCTCCCGAGGCCCGAATGCATATTCATGCGAAATCCTGCAAGGTAACATTTGCGGAGCGTTAAGTTATGCAGGGTCCCAAATTGTTCTGCGGATTATTTAAAAACCAGGTAGGGCTGATTACATCACCTCGGCGCGCTGATTGGCGCTGATTGAGAGGGCCCGGGGGAGAGCTTTCCGGAAGAACGTGTCCTTCCCGAGCAGCCCGGCATCTCGCGGGGGTTCCGCGCGCTCAGGTCAGGATCGAACGCCGCGGAACCGCATCGGAGCCTCCCCGAGCAGTTTCACCCAAAGGATCGCGTCTTAATCTTGACCATAAATGGTCAACCTCCCAACTTGCTGGAAAAATCCTGATGGAATGCTAATGCGAGACAGTGGTCTCAGTGGTCCCGGAGCGTGAGTCACGGCCGGGGCTGTGGTATTTCCGCCCAGCTGAGAGCCGAGACTCACGCGTCGGGTCCGTAAGCTCCGAGAACCCCGAACGGAAACACCGACGTCGTATCGACCTTCCGTCCGCGAACGGCGGAGACGTCCCGGTTGATTTTCCACCGGAGGAGATCGAAGGACGGTCCTCCGTTCGGTCCCTCCCGGCGCCGCCCGGGGGACCGTTTGTTGATTTTTCCGCCACACGAAGGCCCTTGTTTCTATTTCCGCCGTCTGGATGGAAAAAACATCGATATTGTTACCTCGAGTATTTTCGCCGATGTCGACAAAGAGCCGCACGTACCAATATTGGCTGAATTAAAGTAATCCCGCGAGGGGACGTACAATGCCCGTTTTTAATATGATTTCCAAACCCGTGGACGTATTGATACGTATATCCGCAGGAAGGAATATAGGTGTAATACCTTAATCAAGGTGTAATGGGAATGTCGAACCCGCTGTCGAACCCTTAATAGTTACTGCAGTGAGACGCCCTAATCCCGTCACCTGCCAGTCAGCTCTGTTTGCCGGCGGCGCGCGGGCGAGGTGGGTGATGGGTGGGGGCGCGGGCGCGGTCGCGGGGACGAGTCGGCGCGGACTGCCACCGCGAAGGCAGCCGGGTCCTCGCGATGGAGCTGGGGGGAGGGGAGCGGACCGGGGCGGGGGGGCAGACACGTCGGCAAGCGTGGGCCTCGCTCCAGGATGGAGGGAAATTGGCTCCCCCCCGAGGGTCTCCCGCACCCTGCAGCATGCGGAAACGGTGGCGCGTTGCCAGGATACAAGCCCCCGGTCTGTAGTGACAAGAAGACATGAAGAGCAAAGATTAATTATTTACAAGCAGACCCCTGTAAGCCGCAGCAACTTGGCACTTTTCCTGCATTAAATGTCACTATCTATGAAGCCATCGCTTTTATTACTTATTTATTCGGTTATTAATTCCAACCTATGCCCTCGCTCACGCCGAATCCGGCGAGAACGGCTGAGCGTGCGGGTTTTTCTTCCTCTCTTTTTTTACATTCCTTTCAAAAGTACAAATATGCTGGGAAATATTCAGTCAGATGAAGAATTTTAACGTGGCCTAAATACCGAGAAGCATTTTATGAGGCCTCGGCGTTCCGGTTTTCATCCCATAAAATAACAGGGCGCCGCGCTACAGCGGTCCACGTGCAAAGGGCACCCTGGTATTCGTATTTGTGCTGGATATTACCGCGTTTTACCGTTTGGAGTGTATCGCGGTATTTCCTCGGGGTAACGTTTTCCCCGGGTTCATTTAATATTTATGGCTTCTGTGCCACAGCGAGCGATCAGGTTTCAGCGTCGCTATTTACACGAGGAGAAATTAAAATGATTTATGCCATTAGATGCTGCTCTTTTCCCTGCGCCGCGCCGCGCCGCCTTTTGTCTTTCGCGGGCTGTTTCGGCGCCGCCGCTCGCACGGCCGTCACCGGGCCGACCCTTCGGCGAGGCGCCGCTCGGCGGTTTCGTTTGCCGTGGCCGATTCCGTTCCCTCGCCTCCGTGCCTCCCGCGCCGAGTCGCCCGACAGGGTCTCCCTTTGTTCTGCCTCGAACCCCTTTGTTGTGCGCTGGGCTGGGCCCCATTTGCATTCTGTCACATAAATATTCATGATGGAAGGGGGTCAATCCACGTGCGCGTGGGTTTTAATTGGGCTCCGGGCAAAGGGGGGGATTTGACAGGGAATTACAGGTGAAGGATTAAAAATCGCACTTTGACGAGCGCCGCTCCTGTCCTTCCTTTCCACATTATTAGGAATTCCGCACCAATCCTGATGACGGATATGCGGTAAAGATGGGCATTCGGAGGAGCTGTGGCATTTAGGAATATGTTGGGGAAAAGGGCGGGTGAATTCAGAAGCGAACGTGAGCTACGGAGCTCATGGGCTCCGGACGGCCGAGCTGGAAATGCGACGGACGGACGCGAGCGAAAGAGCTCGTCGCGTAGGCCGTATCGGCGCGGCGTCCGCCCCCGGTGCAGCATCCGTCCCGAGACTGCGAAATCCTCCCTAACAAAACACAAAGGCATTCGCTCACAAAGCAAAAATGGGAAAACTGGGGGAAAAAAATATAAGGACTGAATTTTTCCCTGTATTTTCAGTGTATTTTGATTACATTTCCAAACGTGAGCCTTCAGAAATCTGTGTGTGTGTGTGTGTGTGTGTGTGTGTGTGTGTGTGTGTGTGCGCGCCCCAACGCTTGGTATTTCTCCTGGATATTATTACACTGATGCCTTTCAGTTTTATCACTGAAATAAGTGGCACTGCAGCCACTGGCTACTCCTAGACACTGCAATCTGCTAAAAGCATTTTAGACAAGCTTGTGTTACAATTAATTTATCATCGGTTCCTCAGTAAGGCACAGCACAGCATCGTACACTAACTGTTCTCGTGCACTTTGGGGCACATCTTTAATAATATGATGTAAAAACTTACTCTGGTTTTTCGCTGTCGATGGCACCCTTACAATAAGAGTAAGTTTCTAAAGGAAATATGTATATATACAGTATATGTTACTTTTGGGGGGGGTGGACCGGGTCCTGCTCTCCGGTGGGTCTGGGATTCGAGTCCCGCTTGGGATGCCTTGCGATGGACTGGCGTCCTGTCCTGGGTGTGTCCCCCCCACTCCGGCCTTACGCCCTGTGTTGCCGGGATAGGCTCCGGTTCCCCCCGACCCTGTATGGGACAAGTGGTTCAGACAGTGTGTGTGTGTGTGTGTGTGTGTGTGTGTGTGTGTGTGTGTGTGTTACTTTCATTAAAGTCCAGAACAAGCAGATTGACTCCTCCTCGGCCCAATGATGATGAGCATCAGCAGTGCATTCACTGTAATCCCTGAAATGTTCTGGCGACTCAAGAGATGCACTAAACAGCTTCTCCACATTCCACGCTTAACGTACAGATTCCCCGCAGTGTGTAAGAACCAGTAAACAAGTAGGAAAAGTTAACAGAATCCACACCAAACAACCTCCAGCAGCAAGTATTATTCAACTCTACCAAATATTAGATGTGAAACATAGAGAATTAAGGAATTACAGAAAATTTACATTTGTGGGACAAATACAACAGCATCACCAATAATCACAAAAACATCATATTGTTATACTTTGCCTATATGGGGTTAAAAGTCCAAAATCATTGTTAAATTTATATTGATCCTCTTATTTCTATTAGTTGTAAATAAGAGAATGTATTTATGATGTACAATGAAATTTTGTTCCCCTGTATGTATAACTCACCTATAGGTGTAATGAGCTTAAAGTTGACTTTGACTTTGCTGCAGTCAGAGAAGACATCATTATTATTATTATTATTATTAAACAATAATATGAGCTGATTTACATATTGGAAACAGATTTATATATACATATATATGTAAATTTCTTTACAATAGGCTTTGTTGTATGGGGACTAAAGCATTCAGTGGAACTGTTGCAGGTCATGCTGCCTGTTTGTGAGTCCCGGTGCAGCTCAGACCCCTCCGGCCATCACCACGTGATCCAAATCACGGTGGCGCTCACAGCAAGCATCGTCTTGCAGATTAAACCCTTCTTGTTTCATTTGTCATTTCTTTTCATTAGAAATGTGATTAGATGGTACTTGGCCAAGGGCTCTGGAAAATTGTGGCTTGGAGATGCTATGTACGTGCACAGCGTCAACGGGTAAGGCCACGTCCCACCTCCGTGATCCTGTGGCACTGAAAGTACAATTTTTTTCCAATTTTCCCCTCAGCCATTAACACACACACACACACACCATCTGAAGCCGCTTGTCCCGTGTGGGGTCGTGGTGAGCCGGAACCTAACCCAGCAGCACAGGGTGGAGGGCAGGAGGGGGAGGGGACACACCCAGGACGGGACACCAGTCCATCACAAGGCACTCCAAGCGGGACTCGAACCCCAGACCCACCAGAGAGCAGGACCTGGTCCAACCCACTGCGCCGCTGCACCCCCCTCTTGCCATTAACTCCTTTCTTTATTCCTCAGCAGTGATTCTGCTGTATGAAGGTGCCCCTCTGTTATCTGAACATCATTTGTGCATGAAATATAAAAAAAGCCCAAATAAAGGGAAAAAATTGGTGGTAAATGTAAATAGCCAGGTATGAAATAGTGGTCGGGGTGAAAAGTGTGACTTTCCCTCTCCAGAGCAACATGGGCTATTTTCACAGCTGGCCTCTTTGAGCCCTCATACAGCAGCGAGTGGGAAATCGGGGAAATATCGTCCCGAATAAGCGACGGTCTCACGTCTTCCGTGGAGCTGCCGCTTCCCTACGTGCGGACGTTGGGCCGCGGTGCCCCGACTGGCCCGAGGAGCTCTTCGAGGGCATATCGCCCAGCTTATTGCCGAATACGCTTCCTTTTTTCTGCGAGGCCAATCCATCACGAGCCATTTAATTATGAGGACTGATGGATTTCTGACAAACACTTTAAACAAAATCGTATTCTTCGCCGGGGACACGGCGTGTCCTTTACATTTCTCCGCGGCCGCCTATTTCCCGTACAATGCCAAATTACAGCAATCCATCTCATTTTTCCCAGTTAGCACTTGTGCGGAATATTGTGACAGAGACTCAAGGTAATTCCTCGGGTTCCTCCATTTAGAGGCGAACAATTAGCCGGCGCCGTTTGATGAAAGAAAAAATCTATAAGGACAGATCATCGCGATGGGATTTTATATTGCTTTTTAAAATCCAATTAACTTCAGAAAGCTAGTGGCTTTCAACAAACGACGGGCTGTAAAACTATCGTCGAGAAACATTGTGAAACGTGGTAATTGGCAGCTATTCAGAGAGGGGCCCGCCTGGAGAAAAGGCCCGTCGGCGAGCGATCGAACAGCCTTCTGCGGGAGAGCCCTGAGCCGGCGGTTCCGACCGCGCCCCCTTTGTCACCGCTGACACCCCGGCCTAATTCCTCAATCCTTTATCTCTCGCCTATCGCGCCGTGATCCATAACCTCATTTCGCAGGAGAGACGGGAAATAGTTTCAAAAATAAAGGCGATTGTCATATGGAAATGCAACCGACGCTGCGCAGCCACAGGTAACGTATACCGTGTACCGCGTTTACTATGGATCTGGGCTCCGATGGCTTCTTTCTCCTCTCGGATCCTAGATCTCAAGTTCTTAACCATTTCTGGGCCCCAGACCCCTTTGAGAATGCGAGCGAGACCGAAGGCCCCCACTACAAAAATATCCATATATAAATTTGGGAAAATGGGGATGCGGTGGCACAGTGGGTTGGGTTGGGTTGGGCTGGGTTGGGCTGGGCTGGGCTGGGCTGAGTTGGGTCCTGCTCTCCGGTGGGTCTGGGGTTCAAGGCCCGCTTGGGATACCTTACGACAGAGTGGCGTCCCATCCTGGGTACGTCCCCTCCCCCTCCAGCCCTTTGCCCTGTGTTGCTGGGTTAGGCTCTGGCTCCCTGCAACCCCGTAGGGGACAAGCGGTTTCAGATTGTGTGTGTTGCACTGAATTTATTCCACTGAAAACTGTTCACAGATCATTACATCACAGGCTGGTAAAGCATAGTAATGTTGTACTTACAGTTTTGCTTATAGCTTGACTGTTATTTTCAAAGTGGGTCCGCGCTTCACGGGCCCCCGAACGTCCATCCGTGGACCCCGGAGACGTCCGTCCTAGAACGTGGTAAAGGGGTCGGTATGGGCCGACACACTCCGTGAGCCCTGTAGGCGAGATGAATTTCATACACTGTCATCTAATATAAACTATAAGCATGTGCTCAATCACCAGGTCCTACAGGAAAACCACTGGGGGGGGGGGGGGCAGGTCTGGTCGTATGAATAACCTTGGTGATGGATTGGAACAGCAGAGTCACAATGGGGCCGTCTGTGCGGGACGAGATCCCCTCACCTCGCAGCACAAGCGAAGGCCATTTTCATAAAAATCGATAGGATGCTGCGATCCCGACCCCGGGAAGGCCGAGTGCAATTGTGTTCTTCCACTTCAAAAAAAAGAAAATAATAGGATTTGTGATGTGTCACCTTGTGTCGTGTCGCCATGAGAGCGCTTATTGCGTTTCTTTGTTCAGCCTCCTGCACTATTATTTATTTTCAAAGCTCGCAGCCCTCCCCGTGCGTTTGTCCCGGGTACGAGCTGCGGCGTTGCTCAGCTTTGATGCGCGCGAGGGAGAAACGGACGAGCCGCGCGGGGATCCACGGGGAGACGGGCCGGGACCCGTGGCCGAGCCACGCGTCCACGCGGAGACGCTCTTGCGCAGAACTGCGATCCACGGCGGTAGTTATCACACAAGTGCGTCACGCTCTTCTCGCACCCCCTCTGGAGTGTAACCCCCTTGACCTCACCTCTCCCCTCCTCCATCTCATTACCCGAACCTGAG
The DNA here is from genome assembly GCF_900964775.1 of Scleropages formosus. Taxonomy (NCBI): domain Eukaryota; kingdom Metazoa; phylum Chordata; class Actinopteri; order Osteoglossiformes; family Osteoglossidae; genus Scleropages; species Scleropages formosus. The sequence goes on from NC_041823.1 coordinate 6,060,120, forward strand.
ACAGTCAGCATCCAGCGGAAGGGTTTCTGGACCTCAACAAGTTGTTCCCCGTTTCACGCGTCCCCGTCAGAAGCAATCCCAGCATGCACTGCTTCGGCGTTGCACAAATTTACCTTGACCAGGACAGGCCTTTTTATGTACTTTGAATCTGGGGGAGGGGCACAGCAGTGTTGAGAGGGAGGGGGGGGGACCGGGGCTTGAAGTGCTTGTAAATCATTTTAAATAGTTTGACATGATCATATATGAAATATATGAAACCTCATTGTCACGATATTGTAGCCCCTGCACAGCCTGTGAATATTCCGAATTTTGTCTTCAAAACACAGTACATTGCTGTGAAATTTACTGCGGTAAGATGCGCAGAATCACATTTTGTGCAGCACAGTAAACTGCATTTTTGTGTACGTTTATATCATTTTTGTGTATATTTTTACACAGCCGCTATTAAAATGACTAAGACGTCTGGATAAAGGAAGGTTGTCATGGCTTTTTCGACAGCTTTATGCCGTAATACAAAAAGTTCAAAACACATTTGGGGGGCGACTTTACGAAAGAGGCAGCAGAGCCGAGGTTAAGGCCACGTGCACAAATGAAAGCTGCTCTAGAATCGTTCCCTTTCTTTCTTTCAATGGAGTCGAGAGAGAAAAACAAGACGATAGTAAAAAAGAAACCAAAGACTGACGAGTTTTACCACTTTTACCCTGAGGTCCCTCTAAAATGTTGCTTTGACATAACGGCCCTTCTTATATGAGTTGAGTTTTCATTGAAATGCATTTACAAATAAACACATTAATATACTTTTTTCCAAAGTGACTTAGAGTGTTAAACTGTTACCATATTCTACCCACTTATACAGCTGGACAATTTTTAATGGAGCAATTTAGGGAAAGTACTGTGGTAAGGTGTACTACAGTAGGAGGAGGGATTTGAACCTGTGACCTGCAGGCGCAGTAGCAGGAGCTCTAACCACTATGGCCCCTGTTACTCCCCTGAATGGTTAACACATTTATTTGTAGTTATAATCAGACACAATCGCTGGTTCATTGCGTCAAAGTACAAATATTCTCATTCATCCATCGCCATCGATAACCACGTGTCCAACGCAGAGCTCCACAGTTTATTCCCAAAACATAGGATGCGACACAGGTTACACCGTGGGCAAGATGCTCCTCCATCGCCAGGCGATCATACGCACTCATTCGCTCACGCTCACACTATGGGCAGCGTAGAGTCACCGATTAACCTGGAACACGTGTTTTTGGACTGTGGTAGGAAACCAGAGCACCTGGCGGAAATCCATGGAAAGAGGGGAAGAACACGTGAAGGCACAGACCGAGTCAGACTTAAAACTGGAACCAGCTGTGAAGTCCTAGTACTATGGTGGTGGTAATAATAATAATAATAATATTATTAATAATTAGTGCAGAAGCACACTACAGGCAGCTTCTCTGCGCTGGAGGAAGGGCCGCACTGGAGAGTGGGCAGGGAAACAACCCCCCTCCTGCCCTCCCCAGCAAGAACGCACACCTGTCCCCGCCCCCCCCCCCCGCAAAACGAAGGGAAGCGGCGCTCGTGCTGCGCTGGGGGGGGATGGCAGCGGAAACCGCAGCCAGCGCGCGGCGGCATTAGCGTGGTCCCAGACAGCTTGTTAGCTCAAGTGGGTTTTAATTAGCTATTTTCCAGCGAGCAAATGAGGAAATTATCAACAGTCCAAAACAAGCTTGAGACAACTGGGCCAGCAACCAGCCGACACACACACACACACACACACGCCAACGCTCGCTCGCTCTCATGCAGACGCGCGCGCGCGCACACGCACACACAGAGAGACACGCGTCGCCGCAATAGGCGCTTTGCAAAGGGATAATTCATTATGTTAATTGACGGGCCTTTTCTTTCCCGTCCAAAGCGCGCGTGGAAAACAGCGAAAAAAGTCTGTCTGATGATGGTGATGATGTGATTATTTACCTCGAGTGCTTAATCGCTCGCGCGCGCACAACAGCCACTCCTGTCTCTGTAAACTGTTTATTTACTTGCGCGGCGTTTTCTTAACCGGGTCGTCACGTTTGAACGACGAACCACGCGGCGCCGCGGCTGCTCGGTTGGCGGCTCGTGGCTGGATCGCCGCGCGAGCTCCCCGCCGCGAGCTCCGCGCGCAGCCGCGCTCCCGTGCCCGTTCGCGCGCACCCGCTGCCTGGCTTCCGCCTTCGCAGCCCGTCGATAAAGCGGATCCTCCCCGGTGTAATAATAATATTGGCAGCCCGGGCCACGTGAGGCCCGAATGTGGTTAGTAACTCGAAAAATAAATTTTAATCCAAAAAAAAAAAAAAATAGAAATAAAACCTTGGTTAATAATAATGAATCAATAAAGTTTTATTGGGAAACAGAAGATCTGACGCCGTATATCATATATTTTGTGAACATGCCACATGTGACATGGTGTGACGCAATTGCGGCTCCGTCCGTGTCTTTGAAATAATCATGTTGCAATTTTTCCTGTGGTATTTTTTGTATGGAACAAACCGCTCGGGAACACAGTGAATGTACTACAGTACACGGTAAACGGTGTGTATCTATTTGTTCCTCAGCGAACTTCAGCAAACTCTGAGAATGTTTATTTTCAGTCGTTAAAATATAACACTAAATATTTTCTGGATGAACACATTCAATTTTCCCTTCCGCATGATGATCTGCACGCATCTAAAATAAATGTTCTACGTCGCAGGTAAATATTTTGCTCATACACATATATGGGCACTTTCACTAATTTAGAGGAGTAAATCACATTCTCGCCTCGGTGTCTCTTTTATCAGTGCTGGAGTCGCGCGCAGGTCGGCGGTTCAAACACCTTCCGCTATCTTGCGTCTCGCGCCCCGGCGATACGGCGCGAGATCTGCTGGCCTGCGTGGGGCCAAAGGAGAAACCGGCACTGCACGTGCCCAGGGAGAAGCCCTCAGCTGTGTGATATAATCAAGAGCTCTACTATTATTATTATTATTATTATTATTATTATTATTATTAATAATCATTCTGTTGATGCTTTTTTCCAAAGCAACATATCATGCTAAACTATAGCCATTTACACACAGTTTTGCGGAAGTGACTTACAGTGGTGAGCTACTTGCAATGATTTTCCCAGTTATACAGCAAGGCCATTTTTACTGGTGCAATTTAGGGTAAGTACTTTGATTTGAGATTCTACAGCAGGAGGAGGAGGGATTTGAACCCGAGTCCAACTACAAGGTGAGGACTCTAATTACCATGACACCTAGTGCTCGCAAAGTTGAAAAACTGATTTCCTGGTAGCTGCTGCATGTTTTTATCATCCCTTTATTGTACGGCTGAAGTGAAACTGTCCTTCGATGTACGGTATTCGGTACGAGGAGTATTTGTCCATCCGCACACACACACGCGCGCACGCACTCGTGCATTCACCGCACGGGATTCCTTGGAGTGTTTTCCGCGGTAAATATTTCAGAAGCTGTCCTCTGCAGCAGTCAAGGATTTTCGTTTCTCTTCTCGTCTCTCTGCGCGTCTTAGGGGAGCAGCGTCAAGCCGGAGGAGGACGATTGAACGCGACGCGGCTGCTCTCCTGTTCCGGATCCTGCCGCGGCCCCTAATGCGAGAGGGGGCCGGACCGGCTCCCAGGGCTCAGTCCTTCACATAACCGATGACCTGAAAAACCATCAGTGGCCGCTCCCCTCCCCCCCACCCACCTCTGCATCCTCAGCCCCCCGAGCACCTTTCTGCTGGCAGCTCATGCTGGAGCTGAGCCTTAATCATGAGGCATCGATGGAGCGGGGGATGGGGGGGAGGTGGAGTCACTTACCCTTCTGCAGGAGATGGGCTGAGAGCTCAAGGGGTGCCGGCACACTTCGCTCCGCTCTCACCTGCTCCCATCTGCAAAGTTTCAGCTTCCACTTAGACTCGAGGAGGCGGAAGGTGCTGGAAGGCAGTTTGTCACAAATGCGACAAAACATAACCTCTGCATTTCAGAGCTTTCTGACGCGTGAAACGTCCACCAGTGTGGACGTGTCTTACTGTTATGGCGGATAATTTATAGTTCATCCGTGGATTATCAAAAACCATTTGTCCAGTGGTCCAGAGTCTTAACCCAGAAGCACAGGGTACACCCAGGGAGGGACACCAATCCATCAAAGGGGAATCTCACACACACACACACACACACACACACACACATCATCTGAACCGCTTGTCCCATACGGGGTCACGGGGAGCCGGAGCCTAACCCAGCAACACAGGGTGTAAGGCTGGAGGGGACACACCCAGGACAGAACGCCAGTCCATCGCAAGGCACCCCAAGCGGGGCTCAAACCCCAGACCCACTGGAGAGTAGGACCTGGTCCAACCCACTGCACCACAACACCCCCTGCGCACCAGGAAGAATCTCATGCAAACTCTACACAGCCTGAGCTGGATTCAAACCTACATCCAACCCCGCAGCCCAGGAGTTGAGCTGATGAAACTGACCTTGTATTGTTTTCGCTACAACGAGACATCTGCTGGTTTGCCTTTTCCTGCAGGAAGTTGGGGTAAAAAGGACAGTATGGGCTATTTGAAATGTAACGTGCGTCCCCCCCGGGGTGAAACACCCAGCGGTGCGGTGCCAACGCCACCCCCCCTACCCCCGCCATGGGTCCTGTTGAATTACCATGCTGTGGAACGCGAGGCATCAGATACCTGGATGAAAGTGGCCCCCGCCCGTTTCCCTGACCTTCCCCCGTCTGTGGGTTTTTAATGAGCGTGCAGAGGCAGGGGGTGGGAAGGGGTTGGGGGGGCAGAGGCGGCGTGTGCCTTCCATTAGCGAGCCGGACGGGAGTTAGCGCCTCCGGACCCAGGGTGGAGCCCAGTCGCCCCCTGAATGCTGATGAGCCCCCCCCCCCGACAGTGGGCAATGGAGAGCTGGGAGACTGTCACACACCTCAGTGGCATTTTCTGTTTAAAAAAAAAAAAAAACAGCATTAATTAAAAATATAGAAGAAAAAATATTCAATCCCCAGCAAAACCATTATGCTACAAACCCAAAATTAAAACTTTAATGAAAAGCATCAAATCCTATCATTCTTTAAAATCACTTCCTTCTTCTCATTATTTATTCGTCATGTGTCTCATCACCTCCTCTCTTCGCTACCTGTTTCACCGCTTCTTTAAGGAGTTGAAATGAAAGTGTTGCATCAAGCAAAAACATCCAAGAAGTTATGTTACAAGAAGGTATACAGAGAAATTATAAATTATATTACACTTTTATTTATTAGAAAATACAGGGAAACATTTTTAAAAATATGCAGTAACATTTTTATGCTTGCAGTTGTAAAAATGAATAGAACATTATATACAATATTTTATATATAATAGGTATTATTAGCAATAGGTATAATAATAGGTAACCTATTTATATATCACATTTACATTGCTATCTGAACATGCTGCATATCAATAATCAAAGGTGCCTGTCTGGGAAGTTATATGAGTTTGGAAATCCCATTTCTGCTGGTTTGTGCATGTGTCTGTGTGTGTGTATGTGTGTGTGTGCGCATTTTTAGTATACCTATTTTTTCTCCCCACTGTTGACCTGCAGCAACTGTATTACATTCAGTCAAGATGGTTTCAGTCACTCTAAATTTTTTGCTGCTGTTGTTTGTGCGTGTGAGTGAGTGTGTGTGTGTGTGTGTGTGTGTGTGTGTGTGTGTGTTTTTTAATAGTTGCCTTTTCCTGGAGCTTCAGCACACACCGAGTCTGTGTTTGCCGCCCTTTCCTCCTCCACCAACGACAACCACACATTCCTCACATTAATCACCAGGCTGTCGCATTTTCCCCCCCATCCCCGTCTCAATTTATTCACATCCCTCTCCTTCCTTTCCCCTGAATCACGGCTAATTAGGTGCCCCCCGAATCTGATTTTCATAAAAGCGGGGGGTGGGGGGTGGTGCGAAGGGGGGGGGGGTGTGGGGGGTGGCGAGGGCGAAATGCTTTTGTTATGGCAATTATTTTTCACATATCTTTTTCTTAATGGAACAAGACACAGGCGTCCATTATTATATTAGCATTCAGAGTCCTTAAAAGTGTCCTATTTTTTATACATATGAAATGAAACATATTGCTTCTCCTTAATAAAATTTGACCCGAAAACTGGGCAAATGTCGTTTATTAATTGTTTTACCATAGAGGTGCAGTGTTAACAAATAAACTATGCAGCTTACGAAAAAAAAGCAACTCAAGGGTGTATACCAGCTATTTACTGGGTGGATCTGGTGTAAAACATTGTAAAAAATACTGTAACTGAAAAAAATACTGCAACTCCTGAGAAATATCTCTCCGGCGCTTATCTCCTGATCTCATGTACTGCAAAAGCACCGGAAAATTACACCGATGAAGAAAACACTTTTTATTGTAAAATAAAACCGATCGCTTATGATTCTAAGATTTAAAAAAAACAATGGTCTCTAACTGTGCTTTTTTTAAATTAATACATATATGAAAATATGTCGATATTTTTTTCTCTCCAGCGATTTTGAACGTGGAAGTAGTTGTAAGCAAATTTAAACACAGAATACAGTGTAAAATATTCTGTTGATGCTTCTGTCCCTCTGAAAACATTCAGTTTAGTCTCGTCCAACTGCTGGCATTGAGCTCGAAGCCCAGTTTGAGGGACGGGGTTGGACACGGACACACACCTCCTGTGACGTGTGCGTCTGTTCACACTACTGGGTGCGCACTCCACCGGGTCGGGTCCACCTACAGCCCCTCAGGCACCAGGAGAGACACCCAGCGGGTCACGGGTCTCCGGAGGACCAATGTGCCGCAGCAGGGATTCAAACCCACGTCCCCCCGATGCACCGCGGTTAAGGCCCGATGGAGCCTCTTTGTCTTTTCCAGAGGCTCCGGCAGGACGCAGTCCCCCGTGTTGACTACAGAGTGAGTGACAGCAGTCCAAGGAGGGCTGGGAAGAGAAGCGACTTCAGTCACAGCGCCCCCTGCTGTGCTCACCGAAGTCAGCAGCTTGTCCCCCTTCATTTGACACCTGTGCATGAAAACAATGTCATGCTGTACACAAAGCATCAACGACACCCATCTCTTCATGTAAATCTTTTTCCTCTGTAAACAGATCTCTGTTTCTTACCAAAAATGAAACATTAAATTGCACCCAGTAGCACATCTCTCCTTGTGAGTCACAGGGGGCAAAGTGATCAACCAAATATGTAAATATGTAGAGAATCTAAGCCCTCGGTTTGTTATGAGACTCGCTGTTTTTACTCGTAGCTGTAAGGCGCCTTGCAGAAATACATCTGGCCAATGTAAATGTAAAGAAATACTATATTCATAAAGAGTTAGGGAAAATAGCACACAGGTATTAATAATGGTCTCCAGCGGTTCAGCCCTGGATCGCTGGTCCGGAACAGTCCAGCGCAACAAAAAGCATAAATCTCATCTCTCCAAGAGATTTTTTTTTTTTTTTTTTGCGCCACACCACATAACAATCAAAAATACTAATGCAATTCACTAATTCAAAATGCGTCTTTGCTTATAAATGCAGAGCGCGTAAGGGCTTTTCTTTGTTAATGTCATTCAATTCATATCCGCCCTAAGGGTTTAGCAGTGACAGAGTGAATAAAAAATTAAGGAAATTATAAATGATAAATACATGCACTTATTCTTAGGCACTTAACATAAATTGTGATTTCAAGTCGAGAACATCGGGCACTTTTTGCACTCTTTCCGCAGTACCGAGTACAGTGTCTGTACTGTAACTCTTCCAGTTCACTTTCACAAATTGCTCTCTTTATAAATATTTAAGAAATCTCTGCATAAAAAAGCAGTACAGATGTATAGATACAGTACATATAGATGTGTGGATCAAGGTACTTACCCTGAATTACTCCAGAAAGATTACACAGCTGTATAAAAGAGCAAATGGGAGAAAAGTGTCAGCTAAATGAAAGGACGTAAACATATACAGTATCTCCAATCCAGTTTTAATAACTGCTTTTCAATTCAATATTTTTTATTGAGCTCTCTTCTCACACAGTGATACAGTCCCAGGCAGAGTGGTGGTGATCCAGAGACTATCCCAGAAGCATTGGGTCCAAGTCCATCCCCAGCAAAACCATTATGGTGCAAAGTGTGTGTGCGTGCATGCGTGTGTGTATTTACATTTACGTTTGGGTGGCACAATGAGTTGCGCTGCTGTCTCACAACGCCTGGGTGGTGTGAGAGGATGTGGGTTTAATCTCTGCTCAGTCTGTGTGGAGTTTGCATGTTGGCCCCGTGTCTGCATGGGTTTCTTTGGGTGCTCTGGTTTCCTCCCATACTCCAAAGACATGCTGTTCAGGTTCACCCATAGTGTGTGAATGACAGAAAGAGAGAGAGTGTGTTGCACTGATGTATGGATGAGTGAGCCAGTGTAAGTAGTGTATCTAGCAGTGAAAGTCACCGCGGTGAATAAGGTGTGTGGGCTCATAACACTACGGAGAAAAGCGTCTGCTAAATAAATAAATGTATAAACACATATGAATGTTAAAATGTACATTATACTTGGAATTTTGTGGTTAATACAATGGTTTTAATTACAGAATACCCACAGTATTATTGGATCACCCCTCAGGGGGGTCAGAGCCCAGGGCCCTGGGGGCCACTTCATACCCTTGTGTCTTGGTATTTACTGGAAAACTGTGTGAGAAAAGCTGTCAGACAGAGCTGCTTTTGCAAAGACCCGCTTTCCGGCAAGTTTGGGACCAACCCATCATTCCGGATCCTGCTGCCCCCCCACCAAACTGCTGTTCCAGATGGCAGGTGTCTATTACTTCAGACCCCCTCGTGAGCCCCTGTCCCGCCACCCACCGGCCGGCCCCTTCTTTGTGGGGGAGGGGAAGACCAGGAAACATCTTCTCACATCTTCACATCAACAGCCCTCTCAAACACACAAATGGCAGCGGGACTGTTTTCAGTTCTTGCATTCGGTTATTAATTGATGCGTATCTTCAGAGTAACTTACGGTGATTTACCCTTTTATACAACTGGGTCATTTGTACTTTTCGTCAGTTCAGGGTGAGCACCTCGATCTGGGGTACTACAGCAGAGGTTGGGATTTGAACCCGGGTTCCTCTAGTGCAATGGAATCAGCTGTGACCACTACGCCACCTGCTGGCCATACAAACTGGAGGAGGACACCCTCAGGGTTCCCAGCCACTTTCCACACAGGCTGCAAAGAGAGGGAATAAGCGAGCGGGGAGGATGGGTGTGACATAAGAACATGGAGTATCGTATCGTAAGAGTATTACAGTGAGGGGGGGTGCGGTGGCACAGCGGGTTTGACCAGGTCCTCCTCCCTGGGGGGCTTGGGATTCGAGCCCTGCTTGGGATGCCTTGTGATGGACTGGTGTCCCGTCCTGGGTGTGTCCCCTTGCGCCCTGTGTTGCCGGGTTAGGCTCTGGCTTGCCGCAACCCCATTTGGGACAAGCGGTTTCAGACTCTGTGTGTGTGTGTGTGTGTGTGTGTGTGTGTGTGTGTGTGTGTGTGTGTGTGTGTGTATTATAGTGAGACAATGGAATATTAGGAGAACGGAATCTGAAGGCGAGCTCTACCATCAATGCGCCTCATATAGAGGAGCGGTTGGAGCTGCTGCCTTCTGCTCAAAGGACTCAGGCTCCAATCCCCACTCCTACTGTGGTGCTCTTGATCAAGGTACTTACCCTGAATTGACAGAGTAAAAATTACCCAGCTGTATAAATGGGTAAATCACTGTAAGCATTATAAGCAGATTAACAGTGCAGGTTTCTTTGGACAAAAGCGTCAAATAAACAACCGATTAAGCAGGTTGTGAGGATTTCATATAATGCTTTTCTCGTCCATAATAGTGCGTCGCTTCGACATATTTGCCCACGTTTATTTCACCGCAAGTCCTGTCAGAAGCACGTTCCCTTTCAGGCAGCCGCCGGCATTTACATTTTCACACAATAAACGCATTAATTCCGTAAATTGCGAACTCGTGGATACTTGTACGATATATTCCTGTTTTAACAAACCCCTGGCAAAAGCGGCACATTTTTAACACCATGATGCGAAGGTACTTGAAGCAAGTGGCACCTCACTGTTTTTATCCCCTCTGGAACCTGCGCAGATGTTGTACTCTGGGTGCAAAGTACTTGGAGTTCTCTGCGCTATAATAATAATAATAATAATATGTTATGACTTCATTTATTACCATGATTAGCATAATGTAACACAGCATTTTCTTTTATTATTAAACTGTCACCTTTATCCAAGTGACCTTACAGTATTAGTTTGTATCTTAAGCTGTTTACCATTATTTACCCAACTATAAGTGAGCACTGTGAGGTTAGTACTTTATTCAGGGGAACCGCAGCAGGAGCGAGGACTTGAACCCAAGCCCTTCAAAGCCAAGGCCGGGAATCTAACCAGCGCAGAGTTCGGCTTTTTTTTAATCGAACATCGCAAAGAGTTCCGCTGGGCCGAAACACGGCGCACGTGTTACCGCGCTTTGTACCGCGGCGATCAAGACCGTAGCCTTGAGATCGGTTCCGTATCGATCGTCTTCCGTTTTATCTGATTCCATTTTCCGCTCTTTTGTGCGACCGGGGTAATAGCCTTGTTATACTTCGGTCCCCTGGGAAATATGTTTGCTGGCATCTGAGCCGAGCGCGAGGACTTGGTATCATTTAGTCTTTTAATAGAAATATCTCGCGGAGACCACGGCACCGCAGGCCGAGGCGTGTCCGGGCATCCGCTGCCGTTCCCGCAACTGGAACGCGAAGCTTCGGCACCTGGAGCCCCCGGTAAAATCTCAGTGTGTATCGTGGTAAATTTTAAGGACGCATCTTGAAAGCGCTCCGCGTACGGTGTTATGGAAATGGCTCGGCTGCGGAAGCCCATCGCCTGGGGAACGGGATACGGTGCGCTTTGTGAGGGCGTTGCATCATTTACGCTACTCTCACCGCGAGCCGCTCTCCGTCTTTGTCGGCAAACCGTAAGGAAAAAAAAAAAAAGAAAGAAATGTAAATGGGAACTCGATTAAAGACGCGCCTTTGAAGCTTTTAAGGACATTTCAAGGTTTTGATGGTGAACGGATCAGCAAATGACTACGACGGAGGGGACGAGACCCTTGCAGGGTCAGATCACGTTATAGTGGTGCTTTACTTCATCTCTCTGACACTTTTCTCCGATGCAACTTACAGTCATTTAGCTGTTGATAGAGCTGGGTAATTTTACTGCAGCAATTTAGGGTAAGTACCTTGCTCAAGGGTACTAGAGCTGGAATTCAAACCTGCAACCCTTGGATCAAAAGGCAGCAGCTCTAACCGCTGCACCACCAGCTGCCCGGAACAGGGAGTCCCCATCCTTCCAGGCACTCCTTCTGGACAACCACCCCCTAAACACACACACACACACGCACACCATTCCACCTCCTCCCTCCCCATTGTCAGTGTAATAAATTATTTACACAGAATATAGATCGACAAGCACTCAGTACATGGCAGTCGCTCAGTCGGGTCCCCGCCGGGTGGGGGTGGGGGCGGGGGGTGGCGGACGGCCGAGCATTTTACGAAAGAGCGAGCAAGCGAGGCAAAAGTCGACATTTTGCGAAAGGTCACCGTCGCCCGCCGGGTCGCCTGTGATATTTCCATTATTGAGGTGCGCTGCCATGTAACCGCAAGCCGCCTTTAACGGGGGGGAGGGAGGGATGGGGGTCTCGCGGCACGGCGAGGGGCGGATTCCGCCGGCCCACCGCCTCGCATCACGCGGACGTCTCCCAGCTAAAGCCCGGAATCAGATAGGCTCCGATTGTTTCTGCCAGATACGGTTTAATCTCGGTTATCTCCAAACCGGGCCGTAATTGAATTTGTCTGCGGCGATCAGAACGAGTCCCATTAACTGCGGATCTCTTTGTTTCACAGAGCTGGGGGGGGGGGGGGCGGCAGTCCCTGCGTTTGCCGCCGAGTTTATTATTCTAATTCCTGGGCCGGGGAGAGGCCTTTAAATCGTCGTGTTTATAGCGAGCGCGCGGCCCGAGAGGCCTTACGGCGCCCCTTACGGCGCCCCGTACGACACCCGATAACTTCAATTTATACGCAGGTGTGCGACTTTCCATTTACCCTTTCAATAAAGATCCCCGATTCGCCGAGATCACGAGAAAAGATTATCTGCCCGCGGGCGCTGTTTTGATTTCAAAAGGACTCTCTGGCCAACTTTGCAATTATTTTACGACAAAGGGCTGCGGCGTTTAGTTCAAACCGTTACGAACGGCGTTGTTCATTAAAACGTTTCGGGTTCTCGTCTGCTTTTTTTTTTTTTTTTTTACTCAAAAACATGTTATTTGCATTGTAAAGAATAAGAAATCACTTTTTTAAAATAGTCCTGCTCAGTCAAAGATACTGATTTTTTTTTTTTTGAGTTACTCTTACATTTCTGGTTTTTAAATAATGCTGGTAAAGGAAAAAATTTTTTTTAAGTTATCCTTACATTTCAGGTGATTTTAACCATTGAAAAATATGATTAAATTGAAAACAGTGGACTTCAGGGTTCAGGAGGAGACAGTGGAAGCGCACACACACACACGCACGCACAAACATATTGGCCTTATTGTCGGTCGTGGAGGAGGAAATAAAACCCCGGCTATACACAGCTTGCCAAAGTATTTCAATGTGAAAGGCTGTGTTTTTAAAGGGCCCTTTTCACCCGACTCGGGAGATGGGAAGTGGACTTCGAGGGGGACGGATGGTGCGTTTCAGCCCCAGAGTTCTTTTCTTACGCCGCCCATTCATGATTTATTGAAGCCGATGCCAGGCTGCCTCCTCCCAGCATGCCCGGCGGCCCCGGAGCCCTTCGGACCGGACGCTCGGTCGGACCCGGCGTGAAAGGAGGAAGCTCGGAAACCCCTTAATGTGGGTCTTTCTCCATGAACGGTGTGCCCCCCTCCCCCCCGACGAAGGCTTTGGCCGGCAACGTCTCTGGACCGGTACCAGAGCTGCCACCTGCGGGCGGAGGCACAAGGAAGGGGGGGGTCCGGACCCTCTGCGGACGCCTCGGTCACTAAGTGACCAGCGGGCTGGCAGCCGGCACAGTGTCCCTGTGTGTACGGTGCCAACGCAGAGACCCCCCCCCCGTCACTCTAGTGGATCCACAGGGGGCCTTCTTTCGGGTGTCCTGCTTGTGTCTCGCAGATGGACAAAGATCCCTTTTCAGGCGTCGGAGGACCAGATGCGCCGCAGCTTGTGCCAGAGTATGAAACACTGCCCCCCCCCCCCCAGCCCATCCAACACCGCCGCCGACTCATCGCTGACTGGCCTTTCGTGGGAAGAAAGGAGAGTTGTGACCCAACAGCCATCGGCGCTTCACGGCGCGAGCTCTGCAGGACCGTGGCCAAATAGGGCTGATGGGGACAAAGGAAACCATCTGTGGCTTGTTGTTGGTCACCTGAGGGACGGATGGCGCTTCGGGTTCAACTGGCACGGTGCCTCGGGTTTTAATTCGACACAAATGCACCTTTAACGGTCGTTTAAGAGTCACATCCTGTGACACATCCTTTCCATCCCATCCTAACATCCTGCCGTCCTGCTATATATTACTTGCTATATATTACTTGTGCTTTATATATATATATATGTATGTATGTATGTACACACACTAGATTTTCCTGAAAATATATTTGTCACTGCTGTGGGCTCCTGAACACCACAATCCTCAATTCAATAAGCAGTACCATGTTTTTCCCCCACTTCTGGTCCATTGTTATTAGTACATATGCATATTGATCCAACATCAACAGCGTACAGTATTGGGAAATTAATCATTATACACGTGAATTGCATCAGAAGGAATTCCTCTCGAGTACTTTGCTCGATTGTAGAGGAAACGGGTACCTTTCTGGGACCTGGGCAGAAATTCCCATCTTACAGCTTTGCATTTCCGAGTATCTGATCCAAATAAGTGTAACGTTGTTTTTCATCCTCACCATGTTTACCTTTTCCTAACTCCGGACATTCATTCATTCATTCATTCAGAAGCTATCCGAGAAGCGCTGGGTGTGAGGCAGGGTACACCCTGAATAGGATGCCTGTTTATTACAGGACAGTATAGAGTGAGCAGTTCACCTGAAACGTGTCTTTGGACTGTGGGAGGAAACCAGAGCACCTGGAGGAAACCCGTGGTTAAAACTGGCAAACTCCACAGAGCTTGGAACCAGATTCAAACCCACACCCAAACACACAGCCCAGGAGCTATGAGGCACTAGCGCTACCTGCTGAGCCCACCCTGCCGCTCCACTGCGCGCACGTCGAATAGGCAACGGTCACGCGGAGACGTAAACTTAACAGAAGGACGCGGAACAGCCCCGGAGGTGCCGACCCTCGCTTTTGTTAACAGTTACGGTTGTCGGGGACGACCCTGCGAAGGCGAGCCGTGACCCCGCGAGCGAGCGGAAGCCGTAGGGTCATTCCAGACGACCGCGTAGCCCTCCGAAGACACCTGGCTGAGGTCCGGCAACCGTGGGGGTCAAAGGCCGGAGCCGCACGGACGACGGCGCGCTGCATCCTCACCCCGAGTCCATGGCAAATTATACAAAGAGCTCCTTTTAATTCTCTGAAGTATCAGAGCGCCTCGAGGCGTTTCACAGCCCACCGCTATCAAGAATCATCCCAGCGAAACGGGAGCTGGGGGCGAAAAAAAAAGTGCCCTTATTCTTCCCTCTCTCTTTATTCTTCTCCGCTAGTCGCCCGCAACAACAAGCTCATTAAAGTGCCAGTAAACTGACATTTCACCCTTAGTTTGCCTCTCTTTTCCAGTCTCAGATCATTAAGTAGCAGTGCGGGCCACAAAGGTAGCGTCCTTCGCCTTTGAGGGAACGTCTCACCGGGAACGGCGCCGTTTTGATGAGCGCCTCTCTCCCGCGCCCCAAACATGTCTCATTAATAGTTGAGTCAGTCTAGCTCTGTGTTCCCCTCGCGTTCCTTTGCCTCCCTTTCCCGCCGCTAATTAGCTCGCTTCTTGCCTCTTCTGCGCTTCCCCGGTTACATCTCAAAGGGAGACGGATATGATTTTTCTTTAACCCAAAGGCCAACTTAATCAGCTGAATTAATGACTTTATTACCCGTTAGGCTTCTGCCCATGCAACATGTTTTATTTTTTTATTTTATTTTTTATTTCTTATTTTCTGCAATACCCAGCCACTCTTTTCCTCCTCCGCACAGACACAAATTTCAAAAAAAAAAATCAGGAAGCAGTAAGAGTGGGAGGGAGAGAGTTGGGGGGGTACATACTGGGTAAAATGTTTTATTGATATTTTTGGAGCTATCTAACATGTAATGTACATTTAATTGCTCTGCCTTATGATGTTTTTTTTTTTTTTTCCTGTATAATCCCACATAGCGTATAAGAAAAAATGCCATTTTCAAAACGCAGTAGAATCCGGTGCTTACACCTACAATATAATTTTGTACATCGCAAAATTACCGAAAGCTATTTAAAATTATTCATACGGACGATATTTTAAGCGAGACTATCCACGCTCAAGTACCCGGCTAGCGGGTAATACAGCAGTGCACTGAGAGGGACTTGAACCAGCAACCTTCAGATTACGAGTCTGTCCGTTATTTCGAACCCGCTCACCCAGTGCATCATGGGAATTACATGTTTCTCCCGCTGTTGCAGTTATATATTCTTCCTACTGCATTGTGGGAGTGATACATTTCTCCCAGTGCACTGTGACTGTAAGAGTGACATATGTGTCCCCGTAAACTTCGGGGGTCACATACAGTATATCTCTCAGGACCGTAGAGGACTAATCCATTACTCCGCGTGCCTTGTGGGAGTTACGCATTTTCCCCACTGCATTATGGGTCTGACATATTTCTCTCAATACTGTAGGGGAGTGATGGGTTTGTCCCAGTCTATTGTGGGAGCGATATATTTTTCCCAGTGAATTACCGGAGTGATAAAAATCTCCCAATACATGATAATGGGACTAATGCCGTATATTTCTCCCAGTGCTTCGTGAGAGTGATATATGTCTCCCAGTGCATTATGGGAGTGTTTACACCATCATTTCTTGCCCTGTTGTTTATGCCCATCATATTGCGCAGTTCCGGTGCCTGGATTCCTGTCCACCTGCCTGGTGAAATGAATGTGCAATTAGCAGGGAAGCGCTTGGGAGTGAGAGACTTTCATTAACAGGTAGGAAATGCTCACCTGAGGAGGTGACTGCCTTCCTCCCGTAGTCCTGTGAACACACACACACACACACACACACACACACACAGTTCTGAACACAATTATCACCTGCACGTTGGCAGGGGAGGGGAATGCATTTGCAGCAAAATGAATTCACTGCAGCATTACATCAGGGCTTTGTGATTTTCAATTTAAAAAGGCTCAGAATACAGAAAAATGGAATTAAAACACCACTTTGAAATTTCAGTGCTCATGATGGATGGTGTTTATGAATAGATTAATAAAATTCAATAATACGAATATGAATAGCGACTTCTTTATTATAAGAAATACAGATGAGCCAAACTAATTAGTCATTACAATAAAATTATGTCTATCTAATTTCTATCTTAAAATCTAAAAGTACAGTGTAATACTGCGGTGGAAGAATCGAATGCAGTTTGTGCAAGCAGCGATTTGGAATAAAGTATAAATATATAACTGTATTTTTAAGCAGTCTTTAATATAATAGTATGGTAGGAGTATCAATAAAGACCAAGAGGTTCCCTGCTGCCCATTCTATTTAGTCAACATTTCCACTCAATATTCTACAGAATATTTATTTACTTATTTAACATGTGCAATTTAAACAATTAAACAAAATCTACTGAAACATCTCAATGAAGAAATTATTTTATGAATCATAAATATTCAAGAATAATCAGTACAAGAGGAAACCCTTAGGAAATGTTTAATGCCATATATGTACAGGTAATTTTGTATGTTATCTTGGATAGTTAAGGATTAACTGGATAGTAAAGTGGACACTGTTCGTGCCTCCCCCCCCCAGTTTAATCATTAATATAATTGTAAAAATTCCACACTGTACTTAGTGGTTTGTCAGCAAACAGAAGAGAATCAGAACTGGTTTATGCAGAATCAGGAAGACATTTTAAGCTTTGCTTTTATTCCAAAAAGGTTATTGTCTTGTTCAACAGCCATCACTGTGCCTGTGCACATTAGGGCTCAAATCACCCCCCGAAAGATTTCACACTTTTCCCCTTCAAAGTGGACCATTGTAAAGCCCCATCATTCAAACATATAATTGAGGGGCTGATTCATGTACAAAATTAAAATCTACCGGGAAAAAGCTGTCAGTGTGAAACCTTCTCTAAAGCATTTAACCTTTTTTTTTCCCCCCCGTTTCCACGCTGCAGAGTTTTAATAAAAGAGATATGTGAATGAAGAAAGACAAATGAGTGAAGGACAGAACACCCTGAACTAAAAAAATGCTGTCGGGTGATGGTTCAATTAACAAGTACAGGTCCGTGTGACAAATTACCCCTAGTGTAATTTACATGTCCTTAGACTGTGGAAGTTCTTAAAAAACACTGTTGGGGAAAAAAAAAAATAAATAAAAAATAAACACTGCACTATGAGGACATCAGTCTGCTACAACAATTTCTATTCACCTTCCATAAACCCTTATCCTGGTCAGGGCCACCATGGTCAGGAGCCTATCCCGGAATCAATGGGCCAAGGCAGGAGTTGGACTCCCCAGGACGGGATGCCAGTCCATCGCATGGTTCTGCTACACCAGTTTTCTGTTTTACATTTCTCCACCAATTAAAAAACAGTTTTGATAATAAAGCCATAATTACTAATATTGTTACTGAAAATCTACACCACAATTTATTGTATTTCCTAATGCGCGCGCGCACGCACGCACACACGCACGCACGTATGGTCCTACAGCTCGGACCAGGAGGGCCCCTCGGGAGCTACAAACCAGACAAGGCCATCAAAGAACTATAAAATAAATCTGAAAACAGCTAACATTAGACACACAAGTAAACAAAAGTACAGCATACTGCACAGGCCATGGAGTTGCGTAGTGAAAGGTGACTTTGGTAGCAGGACACCGAGGAAATATAGCTGTTCTTCACATATTTCATTGAACGCAGCAGATTAAAAACTTGCAGATAATTTTCTTTCCCAAACAAAGGCAAAAGGCAATGCCATAATTGTAATTTGATCAATCTGAACTTGTCACGTTGCCCATTTTTCACACATGCTTCATAAGACTATTCATTGTATTTTATCGCCATCTAGTGCCTGGGAGGGGAAGTGCACCCAAAGGCCATTGAAAGCAGACCACAGGAACTCAGAAGCAACAGCAATAAAAAAAAAAAGAAAATTATTAAACTGAAAGTTCTACAGATGAGTTTAAATTTATTTTCACATAAAACAGGGTTGGGTACTGTAAACTTTCTCTGCATCACTCACTATGTTTCACCCCTTGTACAATCTTACATTTAAAGGAATAGTAATTTCATAAATGGAGCTTTCCAAATTGTTCATCTCATGTGACAAAATATGTCAGACCGTCACTTTTATGTCTGATTTTAGACACTATTCTCCGCGGTAGTACATCTTTATACATCATGTATTCAGTATTCATAATTTTTTAAACTGTAGGCAATTTATTGCTCAGCAAACTGCACATTAAGTGTTTCTATACTGTCCCTTCAACATCTTTAGGTGTAACATTTCAGTCAAATATCATTTCTGTACAGCTGAAAATTTAAAAAAGCCCATTTTGAAGTCACCTTGTTCTCAGGATGCCACAAGTCACAGTGACAGCAAGTTTCAAGACTTATGGGAAACTCATTCGCCTGCACATGTGGAACAATAATTTTACAGTGTATAAGAGACAGGGCACCAATTACGCTAAACCATCTCTATAAGCTTAAAGAGCAGAGACCCCTGTATAAATTGGCCCTTACACTTCAATATGGTAAAATATATGTGTTATAGTCGGTTAAAGATGAATGACCTATAACAATCTTTTTCATTTCAAAGTTTAATCATTATTTACATCAAAGTGTTTTGCTTTTAAAAATAAATTACTTTCATATTTGCTTTATAAAAATAGAGTTCTATGGTACAAAGAGCGGAAGACAGAAATATTTAAATATACATTTAAATATAAATTTAAAAATTAAGGCAAAAGAGAGTGTTTGGTTCCAAATCCTATAACACTGAGCGGTATTTGCAGGCAAACATGATCCAGACGGCACAGGCAGACTCGGGGTACGCAAACACACGGGCACGAACTGCCAGCCTCACGTGATCGCCGCGGCAGCACACTATTTCTTCACAGAAGGGAGACCTGGGCAACGAGAGGAAAAACAGCATCAGCTTTCATGAAAGGGAACCATAGTAAGGATGAATATTACACAGCTCGATTCAGAGTCTCGAATGGAGATGGTGGGCTGTTCATGGGCCGATCTTTCATTCAAAGTCATTTGACTGGTCCAAAAAACCCTAATCTGCAATTTATTTTTCCTTTTTAGTGTACGCTCACAGCTCTGCTCTGCATACCTGAGGCTGGTGGCAAAGACCCTGCGGGCGTTGCGATGAGTGAAGTGGATAGGGAAGCCCTTGAAAGTGTGGCCATCGGGAACCGCCCGCCGCACAGCGTCCTGGAACTCCTCGTTACCGCAGGACACACCCGTGCAGCGCTCCTGCTCGTACGCCGCCAGGGCCGCTGACAGCAGGTAGGACAGGTGGTCATCCCATGTCGTGCTCATGCTCAGGTCCTGCAAGGTGTGAGATAAGCAACTATGCTTCATAATATCTTGAGTAAAACAATAACTCAACAAGAAAACCTCGTATAAACTCTGAAGAAAGGGACAGATGCGTGAAGTACCCCACCTTCCTGTGCTCAGATACCAAGTAGCGCATCTCCAGCTCCAGGTGATTGCTCGCAGCGGCCGGGTCCAAGGAGGGGCCACAGAGCGGGGGCAGTGGGGGCAGAGAGGTGGTGGAACCCGGGGCACAGACAGCCCGCAGGGCCTCCTCGCTCATGGCCTTCCAGCGCGACTGGTCCTGGAAGTCAAAGATGCAGAGCTCCACAGCGTCCGATGGCTGGCAGTTGGCCAGGAAAGTACGATGGTTGAACACGCAACCCACGGTCCGATAGGGGTATGAGGGCTTGGGCTGGGAGGCCAGGGGCGGATCATCTGGATTGATGGGCTGGTGAAGGTATCTAGAGAAATGTCACAAAGCTTCAGGCATCAAAACTCTTATCCACTCAACCATCTGCAAGCAGCACGTTAAGGAGGAATTAAAGTTATGGTCCTATAGTGAGGTTCTTTGGGACGTCTCATTAATTCAACATCTCATTCTGACTTTGTAGCACTGTAAGAAATTTACACGTCATCAAGTCTTCATATGGAGGCTCCTGGAAGATGTGCTACTTACAAGGTCTACACACACTGCTCCAGGACTGAATGGGATGCTCTCACTGGCACAACAGTATCAGAAGCACACCGAGTCCTCGTTGGTTCAGTAACACCCATCCTTCGGAGCACTTTAGATCTTTTAGCAATTCAACTATTTTATTCCATTTTTTGTTAAAAACGATAACTATCGTTGTTGGTGAATTGTTGCACGGACAGTCACTTGTAGGGATTGGTTGGGTAATATGATGGATCATTGTTGGCAACTGGTTGGGTGGATGGTTGTAATGACTGGGCAATTTGATGGGTTATTATTGGTGACTGGTTGAAGGATTTGTTGGATCACTTTCTGTCACTGGCAGGGTAAAATGTTTGTAGAGATAGGCTGAGTGATTTTATGGGTTATTGTTGGTCACTGGTTAGAAAATTTCATAGGTTATTGTTGACGACTGGTTGGGTGCAGAACTGTTTGTAGTGATTAGCTGGGTGTTTCGTTGCGTTACTGTTACTGATTAGGTAGGTCGTTTATGGGTGACTGTTTTTGACTAGCTAGATGGTGCTGCTCTTGGTTGTCATTGCCATCATGCAGAGCTGTACCCACCTGTGTGCGGTGAGGCTTTCCCAGAAGGTCACGGAACCATCAGTGCCACAGGTCATCACCCAGGCATGGGGGACACCCTTGCCCATGGTGCCCACACACACGTAGGCGTCCAGGCCAAAACCCAGCAGCAGGCTGCAGAGTAGGGTGGCGTGGTCCTCGCAGTCACCCTGGAGACGTGGCAACAGCCGTTGTGAGGACTTCCATGGATCATTGCATCAGTCGCATCATTCTCAAGATCCCCATTTCAATTCAGGTTACGTTCCTTACTGCCCCTCTAGGGATTTCAATTAGTGACCTTCAGGTTCACAGCTTCTGTTCTTAACCACCACATTTAGGTTGTCTGGCTTTGAGTCAAGTTCCCCAAACAAGCATCAGATCATGGAGGAGCACAACACGATCCTACAAACGCCTCCTTCCTGTTCCTGAAGAAGACCTTCAGTACCCTGGGGCCCCCCTTGCTGCTGAGTGTCCATGCAGTGGGACGGTCAAGATGACGGATGGCTCTCAGCATCGTTAATAAGGACGGCACAGTCGGAACGGGCACAGGACGGACGCTAAATTAATTTGCTGGGAATGAAAGCTATAAATCACACTCCGAGAGCCGCACAGCAGTTCATGGGAGTCAACACGTTTGATCTCAGGGGGGTGGAAGCCCTGGAAAGCTGCTGGGCACCAGGTTTCTTTTTTAAAACTTCCCTGACACCCAGCCACAAGGGCAGTAAAAGCTCAGAAATGATGTCTTAAATATCTGGCTTTTCATAATATTAATGCATACCAAAGTTTACTACTGCTTAAAAAAGTCTACATTAATGTTCATATGAACTCCTTTATAAAGTAGAACAAAAAAAGAAGAAAAGCTCCGCTAATACACAACCTGTATTTTTTATTTCCACATTATCTCACTTGTATATTGTATCTTCAATTCGCACTGGGATAGGAAGTGTGAACTGTACCAACAGCGTGTGCACTATTCAGTTTAGATGACATCTGTTCTTCCCTATTGCTTTTTTCCCCATCTTATTCCAGTTCTATAGGCATTGAGATGACTGGCGGTGCTGCAGACAGCAGTGATGGAGGGAACCTCAGCCACCAAGGGAGCACAGTGAGAAGTGTCTTCCAGGCTCATCTCCTCTCACTTACTTTGTTCCTGCACAGGAAGGCAAGCAGGGTGCACCACTGCTCCTGCCGAACCCCTCCGCCCACCACGGGGGCCTTCTCCAGCGGCAGCAGGCTGACAAAGCGGGCGGCCTGTCGGGGGCTCTCCAACAGCCGACCGGCACGCAGGACGTGCACGTAGGAGCACACGGGTCGGTTCACGCCATTCTCATCCTGCCAACAGCAGTGTCGCAGGTCAATGGTCATGCAGCCAAGATCCTGACCCCAAGGTGGGGAAGCCATCAATTAGCAGGAGAGGTCACCTGTGCAAAGATCTTGACCAGCTTGGTGTGGTGCGAGGGCCGGATCTCGAGAAACTCCCTCCACCACTGTTTGGCGTACACCAGAAACAACCTCTCTTTCTCTGCAGTTTTCTTCCGCTCCAGAGATTGCTGGGAAGGTCAGTCACAATGGTGCCATTAGAATGAGGGGATCATCAGCTACCATTTGCTGTCAGCCTAGCAAAGTAAATAAGATCTCAGGTGAAATACAATGAAAGAACCAACCTGGGTGCTCACAACGTCTGGAGACAGTCTCTCTGCGAGAGGGGGGTACAGTTCCAATTTCACATTTAGGACTCCGGCGGGAACTTTAGACTCACTTCCTGCTCCATCCATCCACACACGCACACAAAGCGCAACCAGACATCCATCAGTGAAAACATGATGAAGCCCCACAGATATTTCACAGTCACATGTTATACCACTGTCACACCAGTTCTAATTTTAGTTCATTATAGAAATAATAATAAATGACCTGAACTGTACTGATCAAAAACCTTTGAAAACATTTCCCTACCCACTCCCAGCAACTCCACAGCAATACTGGTTTTTCCGTTGGGGGCGCTGAGGACAGAGCGCCAGTCCAAGAAGTAAGAGGACACCAGGGTGGTTTCTCCAGATGTGTCGGTTCTGATCAGCACCATCTGCACGGGGTCACTGATGGAAAGCAAGGTGGTGGCATCTAACATCTTGCTGCTGTCCCCTGGACAAGTTGAAAATGTGCATATAGGAAAACACAGTTGAAATACAAATTGCTTAATCATAAACCCAAAGTCACAAATCCAAACAAAAGTTCTGTTAAACAAAAGTAGAAAAATGTGTACATTTGCCTGGATTGTCAAAATGTCAATTAACAATTTATCTATTAAAGCCGCTATCGGGAAGCACCGGTACGTTAATTTGCGCAACAGTTTGTCATTTTAACATTTCTTTTCCTTTCTCCATTTACAAATCTCACAATTGTAGTTTAAAAAAAGATGCTGTGGGCACTTATCCTACATGGGGAACCTCAATTTGAGCTCAGCATTTGGTCTGATCATAAAACATGATGCAATGAATGAGCACAAAGCACTCAGGCCACCTCTGTGCACCTCCAGTAGGAAGCCCTCCTGCAGGTCCGGCTCACAGCTGCAGGGCACAGGCTTGGAGCGGAAGCGCTGGTTCCTGAAGTGCAGGTACAAGGTAAAGGTGGAGCACACTTGGCCAGGTAAGGGCTCTGGTTCCTGGAGGTGCTCCAAAAAGGCCTTACCCCCCAGCACCTGCAGATACAGGTGTCTTCTTGTCGGATCAACGTTGGCTGGGGTGGAAAAAGAATTTACAAATGTTTGTTCTCCTTCACGTCGCAGTATTTGTATACAAAAATCTTGCAGTTTATGTGTAAAAAAATATTCACATATACTCTTTCAAGACTTTTAAACCTTAAATAATTAAAGTAGTAGCAGTTGAAATAGGATCATTTTGTACTACCTCAATTACAAGCCAAAGTTTCACTGGCAACACATATTTATTTATCTGACACATTCATCTAAAGCAACTTTTTTGCTCATTTATAAAGCAAAGAATTTTTTTTACTGTATTTATTCAGGGTAAGTACCTTACTTAAGGGTACTGTACAGCAGAAGTGGGATTTAAAACAGGAACCCTCAAACTGCAAGGAGACAGCAACAATCTGCAGCTCTTATTTTTATTACAGTTTTACTAGACCACGTAAATGGACCTTTAGGGTACATTAATGGACAGTAATATCATGGTAAACTAGAACATGCTCACTTTTCTTTGATGATATCCCATCTTTGTCAGCAAAGTGAGTCGCAGGCTTTGAAGACACTCCAGCTTCTGTCTGAGGCATTTCCTAGAAAGGAAGACCCAGTTATTAAGTTTAAAATTATGACTGTCTCTTTGCTGTTTCCTCTTCCTCACTCCTGTGAGTTTGTTGCCGATTCGGCTACTCTGCTGTTGGACCTGGAATTTCAAACTACGCTTCATCCAAATTACACTTTGTGGAAAATGCCGCTGCAATAATTATGATAAAAGCATCAGTAAGAGGAGCACATATAACCTACTGTATATGTGCATTTCATTTGTCCCAAATTAAGGCACTGATTTCTTGCACTGTGAACTGCTGAGTTATGAATTTTCAAAGGTACAAGGATTTTAAAAAGTTAACTGTTTACAGAAATCCTTACATCTTCTTACGCTATCAGCTTTCTAAGATTTTTGATTGCTGCAGAGCCTAAGCAAACTGTGTTAACCCTCCAAGCTGAGGGATGTCAATAAAGTGCAAACAAGCAGAATAGGAGTGTAGGGCAGCATTCATTCAACTCGCTTCCACAGTGTCTGCTGATCGTGTTGGTGTTTGTGCATTTTTGTCCAGGAACAGGAGTACTATTATCTCCAATTTCTTCTCCATTGCAATAAGGTGGGAGGAAGAAGAAGAACAATTCACATAATGAGTCAGGGAACATTCAATAGACAATGCTAGCAATGACAGCAATCTCCATTTTAATGACTTTAAATTAGTGTTCATGTTAATGTAAGTCAAAGTTAATAAAAACATCAACGCCTTAGAGTATTAAATATTTATTATACAGATGTTCAAGTCAATGAAGGTCCGTTTTATGAAGCTTTTATTCACTCTTACTTACGGGCAAATGTGACTTTGAAGTAATGAACAAAATGAGTTACAAACAAACTTCTGGTCCCACACGTGTTCATAAGTTGAGATGCTGTAGTGAAGAGGCTTTAAAACGGCACTCAGCGGCAGGTTTTTTCATTTTGATTTAATCACAACACTGACGTTAGACAAGTCAAGCGCCAATACTCCGAAGTACCTGTGAAAACCGGAGTCCTGTCATCACCTCATCCACTATTCCCCTGCGCTGCAGAGCCCGTACGAAGTCCTCCTCGGTCAAAGCCCGCTGATCCGAGCCCAGCTCCTCCTGCACGCTCTCTGCCAACACTTCCCGGATCTTACTGTGGATGTCAATCTGAGCAAAACAAAGTATTTTACAGACCACCTATTAATGGTACCCTGTAAATTGATCAGTAACACAACAGTAAAACAGCAGAATAAATCATCATTATTTACCAATTTGCCACTTAGCTGATGCTTTTTGTACAGAAAATATTTCAAATGCTTGAATGTTTCACTAAAGTAATTCAGGGTAAGCACCTTCATCAAAGGGGCGACGTCACTTAATGATACCAATTTCTCCTATAAAGTATTTCAAGTCAAGGCGGCCAAATTTTGGCCAATTCATAGAGTTGGGTATTTTACTGTAGTAATTCATGCAGTGTGGATTGCTCAATTTCAAGTGGGATTCGAACCAACAAGTCAGGTAACAAGTCCTGATCAGCTGCTATGCCACCACACAGCACGACAAAACGCAGGGCTAATAAAATCATTTGTTATTCATTTATAAATATATTATTTATTGTCTATTGATTAATACAACATTAACCAAAACCTTAGACTGCAGAAATGCAGTGACAACCCATTTCCTTCTGAGTGAAAGTGTCACACACAGCCTGGATCTGGATCTGGATCCGGATCCACCTGGCCACGATGAAGGGTGTGGGGTCGAATCCCTCACCTTGGCCAGATGCTGGTGGATGATCTGCTTCAGCTCCGAGGCTTTCTCCGGCGGCAAAGACATGTTAGAACCGGCAAACTCCCGGTGAGCCGGGCTGCTGCAGCTTCCGTTGCAAAGACAATTCTCCTCAGTCAGTGTTAAGCAGACGGTCCAGGTAGAGAAACCATGAGAAGAAACAACAAAACACCTGAAAACACCCACAAAGTCGCACTGCTCGGCCTTTCCGTGTACAACAAGTCCCTCCCTCGCAATAACTGTCACTTCAAACTCTGGCGGAGAAAGTAGCGGGAACATCCTGCTTACCGCGCCTGCACTATTTTCCACAAAAACTTGAGCAAATTATCTAAACTTACAGCAAAAACGCAAAACACGAATTAAATTGACCTACTTCCGGTTTCAGGAACGCAATATGAGGGATTACTAATTTGTTGACGTCCAGTATATGATCTTGTAAATTCAGGCAGAATATTAGACATTCCTAAAAACATAAACGCGACACAGAACGCGAAGGACCAGCTTGAGGTGCGTCCTGGAATCACGTGACAGTGGGTTTACAATAGCGGTAGCGTGCATTCTTTGTCTTTGCAGTTACGTGCATGTGTTACTATATAACCGATATTCACTATAAGGAAACAGTTTAAACGACTTATGAAAATATATCTCTTTTTTTATTCGACTGTCTTATTATTTCGCACAACGACGTTTTTGCCCGTTTTACGGTCATTTTACTTCCGAAACGGGATTTTTTTCCATGTACAGCGGCATCACTTGACTTAGTTATTATTATGTCCTTGTGTGCTGCAGCAGAGGGAAAGACACATCCAGTGGTCATGTAAACTTCTTTTCTTGATATCATAAACATCCTGGAGCCAAATGACCAAAATGACTCCTAAAAAGGTTGAAAATAAAGTGCCAAGTGCGTTGGGGAAGGATGCGAAAGCAGAGAAGGATAAGTTGAAGCGAAAAAATATTACATTAAAAGATAAGTTAGAAATTATTAAACGCATCGAATGTGGTGAGAAGCAGAAAGACATCATTGCGAGTACCGGTTTAACTGGCTCTACTATTTATACAATTTTTCAAAATAAAGAAAAAATAAAGCAAAGTGCAGAAACTTTAATTGGGGGTTACAAATTGTCAAAGGTGTCTCGTTCTCGGCATTCCATCCTTGAGAGGATGGAGCTGCTGCTTCTACGGTGGATCGAGGAACAAAATACGAAGGGCGTTCTGTTATCGGCGATGCTGATTCAGGAGAAGGCGCTGTCATTGTTCGAGGGCCTGAAGAAGAAAATGTTGGATGAAGGGGATCAGACGGTAAAATACGTTGAATTTGCAGCCAGCAGGGGATGGTTTGACCGGTTCCGTCAGAGGGGCTTCCTTCATACCCTTAGACTATCGAACGAAGCTGCTTCTCCCGATACCGAATCGGCAGCCACTTTCCTGGACCAACTTTTGGAAGGTGGTTACGATGCCAGGCAAGTGTTCAATATGGATGAGACTGGCTTATTTTGGAAACGTTTGCCATCCAAAACATTTATGTCGCAAGAGGAGAAGAAGGTGCCAAGTCACAAACCTTCCAAAGACAGGCTGGCATTGCTTCTTGGAGGCAATCTGAAGGGCGATGTGAAGTTGAAGCCGCTGTTGGTGTACCACTCGGAAAACCCTAGGGCTTTGAAAGGAATGCTCAGATCGGTTCTTCCTGTAATTTGGAGGTCTAATCATAAGTCATGGGTTACCCAAGATGTCTTCATGGACTACGTTAGATCTTATTTCTCACCCTTTGTTGAGAAATACTGTAGAGAAAACAGTTTGCCTAACAAGGCCCTCCTCATTATTGACAACGCCCCTTGCCATCCTGTAGGAACTATTCTTTATGCAGACAATATTGAAGTCGTCTTTCTGCCTCCACAGACGACTTCTTTGCTGCAGCCGATGGACCAGGGCATAATAGCGACGTTTAAGTCTTACTATCTTCAGATTGTTATGAGACATTTCAGAAACGAATCCAAGAGCGGCAGATCGTTAATGGACATTTGGAAGGATTTCAGTATCAAGGTCGCTCTTCGCTTCATTGCCGAAGCCTGGGATTGCATTAGTCCAGAAACCATGAACGTGGCATGGATGAAGCTTTGTCCGAGGCACGTTTACTGTGCCAGGGGTTTCAAGCATGACGAACTTCAAAGTGAGAGTCGAATGAAGATTGTGAAATTGGCGAAAGAGGCGGGATTCAAGGATGTGGGCGAGGATGATGTGGAAGATGTCTTGAGCTCACACAACCAAGAGCCGACACACAAGGAGCTCGTTGAGCTGGAGAAAGTACGGAAATCGGAAGAGGAAAATGAAGAATTAGAAGAAGTCACAGAATTTAGGGAAATCAACATGAAAATGCTGCAAGAAATATTTGATCTTGAACAGCAACTTAATGACAAAATAGCAAGTTATGATGACGATATCGAAAGAAGCATTTTTGTGCAAAATTCATTGAAAGAAACCCTTAACCCCTACCATGTTTTATATGAAAAAAAATTGCGACATGGACAGCAGCCACGTATACTGCATTATTTTCTAGTGGGACAAGAAGAGAAGGAAGCAGGGGAAGAACAGCATGTTGAAGAGCACTAGGGAAAAAGAAAATTACATGATGCCAGCTCTGATACTGCAGCATTCCATTTCAGGACTCAAACAGGCTTTTCTAATAAGTTGTACAGTTCAGTTTTTTTTGTTACAAATGTTATAAAATGTCAGTGTTGTTGCCTTGCATAAAAACACTTTTTATTTTGGTGTTTTTAATTTTAGCTGAAATTTTTAATCCACACTCTTCTTCCATAAGAAATTATGAACTTGAGCCTTTACAATGTGAATTTCCCTCATTTCATGGAACAAATTTACCCCTGTACATGAAGGGCAGGTGTAACATGAGTTTATATTCTTAAGGGTCAAGTGCTGTCCACAGACAACTCAATATAACCTTCAGTTTTGACAGGAAGGCAGGATTTTTAACAGGTAGTTGTGCTATCATCACTGTCATGTTGATTTTAAGCATGGGACAACTTACTTATGGTAAGAAATCTTTAATGCTATATAGTTTCTAAGACATTTAACTGGGTGGATGTATGGAGGGTGCAACCATGTTTCAGATATTTTGCATGTGCTAGATTGTTAATCCTATCAAATAGACATAATACTCCATACCCCAAAAAGCAAAGGTAAGCTGTAAAATCAATTATCTCAATAACTGAGGATCATGTAGTTATACATGGGGATGACAGTTGAATTATAATAAGGCAACACTTCAGTGTTGGACATGTCTTTAAATTCTGATTTGTTTGAAAGCACACCATCTAATATTTTATCTGTGCAATGTTAAAAAAAAAAAAAAAACCTAATGTCTGTCATTTTGTGCTTTGTAAGAATGTATTTCCCCTCTTTTTTGCACATAATGGGAATCTCCTACCACTAGATACCTTTTAACGACTTCATGCGTGGCCTGGTATGGAGCGGAGGCACAGAACAGCAAGTTGTCACCAAAATAGGCTTTGTTATCCAAACCAAAATGAAAACAGAACAACCAATCAATGAATAAAAAATAAAGCAATCCATGCATCAGGAACCCTTGAGTCCTAACCCTACCCCAAACCTTCTCTCAGTCCCCTGCCCAGCTGCCTTTAATAAGTCCTGCTTATGATGCCTCGACTGAGCCGGCAACTGGTCATCATTAACCAGACGAGGCAAGGGCAGGACTTGGGGAGTCGTCTTGTCAAAGTGAACCCTGCCCCATGCCATGAAAGCACCACTCATCAGCTCACACACAGCTTAAAAGATGTAGCTTTTTTTGCACTCTATGATTTCATACTGAAAGTGCTCTGTATATATATATATTAACATATTTGTTTATTAGTCTAAAATACATTTATATAGCTGAGAAAACCAATGGGTAAAAACATTGGATAAAGTTGTATGCTCTGTATATGGTGAAGAACCTGTCATGTTATCCATTTTACTTTTGAGAATGGAATGTATCAACCATTTTTATATGCACTTAATATTAAGCAGGTAGGGAGCAGATATGATTTGTTCATCTGAACAAAAAAAAAAAAAAAAAAAAAAATGATAAATAAAATGTAGCTTGTGAATTACTTTGTAGAGAGCCAAGAAGTGAAAAGCCTAAGTAAAATTTAATCGTTGGCAAGCAGTTCTCAAGGCCCAAGAAAATCTATTTTTATTGGACGCTGCCTGGGCTTGTGGCTTTAAATAGCTCTATTAATGCTACAGTAAAATTAAGTTTAGATGTTCCAGGACACACAGTCACAGAGACTTCCAAAGAGAAGTGCCACATCTTGTTAATGTCACTGGTCATTCTGCTCGATTGATGAAATTACTCAGCGGCCATCTGCCTTTTTCTGCAAAAAACAAATCAATTCCTGGAATGTGGCAGAAAACTGGCAAATCTAATTTTACCTGTAATGATTCTGCTAAGTAATTAAAATCAAAACCGGTTGTGAAAGAGTGACTCACCAGACGCAAGTGGGAGGTTTAGAGGACGGGGCCCACGCACACAATCAGCTTGAGAGCACATGGCATGTGGGACACTTTGACCGTTTGACCTTTATAAATGCTGTCAAAGCTTCAGCCTTACAAGCATGTAGTTTGTCACCCCAGCTGAGCCTCCTTCTTGCATTTACATTTGTTCATTTATCTGACACTTTTCTCCAAAGCAATTTAGGATGTTAATCCACCTACCAGCCATTTACCCATTGATACAGCTGGGTAATTTTACTCAAACAGTTTAGGTTAAGTACCTTGCTAGAGGGTACTACAGTAGTAGGCGAGATTCAAACCCTCAGATGCGAAAATAGCAGCTCTAACCACTATGATATCAGCTGCCCCCACCCATCACCATCTTAGCAGTTGCATTTTCACGTGAGATGAAAATCCAAGGACCGGGTGCTGCGGCTGCCTTCGCTCCCCAAGTGCGTCGGTGAGCCTTGGGCGTCCGTGACCCTGTCGCCGGTTCACCGGTTGTCCTTCCTTGGACCGCTTTTGGTCGGTACTAAGCGCCGCGTACCAGGAACGCCCCACAAGAGCTGCCGTTTTGGAGATGCTCTGACCCACTCTTCTGGCCATCACAATTTAGTCCTTGGCAAAGTTGCTCAGATCCTCCCACTTACCCATTTTTCCTGCTTGAAACACATCAAACCGAAGAACTGACTGTTCGCTTGCTGTCTAATATATTCCATCTCTTGACAGGTGCCATTGTACCAAGATAATCAATGTTACTCACTTCACCTGTCAGTGGTTTTATTGTTGTGGCTGATCGGTATATGTGTATATGTAGACACATATAAATATAGATAAATGTAAATTATACATGTGTGTATGTATATATAAAATACGCAATTGTAAAATTATATATAGTGTTTTATATAGAGGAAGTTTCAGCTTTAATTAGCTGTTACAATTAAAATTTTTAGGCACATCATCATCCCCAGTGCTCAAGTGTTCAGGGTTTAAAGTGCATGGACACCCAGCGTGTTTTCAGGGGGTGTAGCTCTGCGTCTGAAAGAGGGCGTTTCGTCAAGGTCGACTTTCATTATGGGCTGTCAGGGCCACAGCAGCACAGTGATTTATATGCAGCGAATGAGGGTGAGTCACCAGCTAATAAAATGAGCACCAACAAGTGTGTTTTGGACTTGCCGGATTGTTAAAGGGGTTGGGGGCAACACAGCGGTTTGAAACTGATTGAAATATTTATTTTGAGACTTAGAAAATTAGGAGTGACTTTTGAAAATTAGGTTTTTTTTTAAAAAAATTCATAAAGAGCTTCTTCTTTTTTTTTCAAGTCAAAATCTTTCTACTGAATTTTTTGGTGCTTTCCGTCTCTTTGGGCGAATAACTGAGAAGTTGCCCGAAACTGTGGCTTTCAGCAAAGACAAATTCTAAAGATCGGTGTTTCTCTGAACTTTGCGGTCTGAAAGATGGCAAAAGAAGCCGATTCTCGGTATTTTCCCTTTTTCCTTCCCCTCCATCAGTTGTTTTGAGTGCAGGACCTTCCAGGACCTTCCACCACACAAGCGAAACTAAGAAGGGCAGAAAATGTGCTCGAGGCTGCGCCGAACTGTCTTCGGTGTGACTGGTGTGTGTTACCTTTTACAGAGGGCTGGATTGGAGGGGACACACCCAGGACAGGACACCAGTCCATCACGAGGCACCCCAAGCGGGACTCGAACCCCAGACCCACTGGAGAGCAGGACCCGGTCCAACCCACTGTGCCACTGCACCCCCCCTTCTAACGAATAACTAACTACTAAAGTAAAAACACTGGAATAAAGTGCAGTGTTGTGGTGGGTTCAATAAATAGAATGTAAACAGATTTGAAAGTGGTAGTGCAAAAGAAAGAGTGAGTTTTTTTGGCCAATAATTGTTTGGAGAAGAGGGGTGGTGTGACCTGATGTAGGCCCATGTGGAATTTATTAAAGAAATACAGCAGCTGTGCTTGGCATGGACACCAGCTTAAGTGAGGTTTCGGCAGAGACTGTCAGGGACCCGAGACGACAATCGCTGCAGACCGTATGAAAGTGGCAGGTGTCCCTCTGGATGGGGGGGGGTTTGGTTCTGGTGGTCAGATATCAGGATTCTGGTATACAACGGGTGGTTATTGGTGGTTCGGAGAGTTCGGGATCCTGAGAGCTTGAGGGAAAAAGCTGTTGGAGAGTCTGGTGGAGCCGCCTCGAATGCTCCTGTATCTCTTCGCAGGAGGCTGGAGGTGCGTGTGGGGTCGCCCACAATTTTGGAGGCTTTGCGGGCACAGCAGGTATGGTGGATGTCCTGCAGGGAGGAGGGGTGGGGTACCAGCGATCTTCCCAGCTGCGGTCACCGTGCACAGTATGGTTTTGCGGTCGGAGACATTGCAGTTCTTGTACCATGCGGTGATGCAGCTGGTCGGGATGCTCTCGACGGTGCCCCTGTAGAAGGTGTGCACGATGTGTGGTGGTACGCTCGCCCTTCTCAGCCTCCGCAGGAAGTACAGGCACTGCTGGGCTTTCTTGGCTAGTGTGTCGCAGGGAAGTGACGCTCCATCAAAGCATCATAGTTTGTGAGTATCGCTCTGCTAGGAGCTCTAAGGACAGAGAAACAGATGCGGATCGCCGGCGTGGACAGGGAAGGTCCGTGAAGGCAGAGCGGCAGCAACGCACGGACCGCACGGTGTCTTGGAGCTTCGACACAGGGTCACGTGTCCTGTGTCGCAACATAAAGCCACCCGCTGGGTTGTTTTCAGTGGCTTTTCTGTGTTTAGCAGCAACAATCCCGTCTCCTTTACAGCTTTATAAACTTTCTTTCTTGTGTAATAAAGGTGTTACACGTTAGATTTTCCGCTTTTCTCTCCCATATGTATTTTGAACTCTGTATTCCTGCCTCCGGTTTTGGTCCATGTCTGTTTTATCTACAGCAACGGTGTAAAATTAATATTTGGGAGAAGTGGCCCAAAGTATTTCTATCTTTTTATTTCTATCTATTTTCTATCTGGCACTGTGGTGGTTACAGCTGCAGCTTTTGGGCCAAAAGGTTGCAGGTTCAAATCCCCCTGTCCAGCTGTAGTATCCTTGAGCAAGGTACTTGTACTAAATTGCTTCAGTAAAATTACCCAACTGTATAAGTGGGTCGAGAGCTGTACTTTCTGACATGTTCCGGAGAAAAGCAACAGCACAATGAACACATGGAATAAAAATCTAGAAGTCGGTGGTTCGTACAGCGCGGTGTCGGTTTGGTCCAGTACTGCCACCTTCAGGACATTAAGAGTTAAAATACCAGATGTGTTGGACCGGGTCCTGCTCTCCAGTGGGTCTGGGGTTCGAGTCCCGCTTGGGGTGCCTTGCGACGGACTGGCGTCCCGTCCTGGGTGTGTCCCCTCCCCCTCCCCCTCAGGCCTTACGCCCTGAGTTGCCGGGTAGGCTCTGGTTCCCCGTGACCCCGTATGGGACAAGCGGTTCTGAAAATGTGTGTGTGTGTGTTCTTTAGTGAAAAAGATGAAATACAAGAAGGATGACGCGGAGCGAATGACTTGTGAGTAAGTTAACGTGAGACGAAATCACTGGTCGGACAAACTATTAGCAAATTTAATTTCTTCAAAGGGCTTTCATGGTGTAATTTCAGTACTGTACCTGCTTGTTTATTTGTTGTGTGATGCTGTGTTTTTTTGTCCTTTCTTGTACCCTTTTGTATCGGTCTCTTTGTCCTGTGGACCTTTTCCACACCCCAGAGTCACAAACCTTTCGTGTGTGCTATTTCACTGAAACCCATATAAAGAATGAAATGTGTACATGGCATTAAACTGAAATAATGTCAACATATCAGTTGCATAAAGAGCCACAGCAAGAGAACCAGTGTGAACCAGTGCAAACTAGGGACACGCTTTGTTACATCTGTTCAGAATTTTAATTTAATATAGGAGTGTCTTAATTCAGTGGGGGCGCGGCCAGTTTGGCCGGGTCCTGTTCTCTGGCGGGTCTGGGGTTCGAGTCCCGTTTGGGGTGCCCTGTGACAGACTGGCGTCCTGTCCTGGGTGTGTCCCCTCCAGCCTTGTGCCCTGTGTTGCCGGGTTAGGCTCTGGCCCCCCCTTAACCCCACTTGGGACAAGTGGCTTCAGACAGTGTGTG
The DNA here is from genome assembly GCF_900964775.1 of Scleropages formosus. NCBI lineage: Eukaryota > Metazoa > Chordata > Actinopteri > Osteoglossiformes > Osteoglossidae > Scleropages > Scleropages formosus. The sequence continues at coordinate 6,094,830 of NC_041823.1, forward strand.
TATGTTGTCTTAATTCTAAAGTGAAAGGGACTATGTATCCCAAAAAATTGTAAACATCTATACATTCTTTTTAATGAAAATAACTGTGTTTAGTTTCAATATATTACATGTGAAAGTGAATTTAGTTATTTGTATTTTCACAATGTTCGACAATGCCAATTACATATTTTAGTCGACTAAAACCGACTAAATGAAATTCGCCTGACTAAATACTGCAGGTAAAATGCAAGGCATTTGTCTCCCACCAGCAACTCTGAACAGAGTTATCACTAGATGAACGGACTTCATCAACACTTTAGCAGGAAAAGTAACGTTTTTGCAGAGATTTTAGAGACTAGAGCCACATAACAGGTAAGTGAGAGATGGAAACCTGTGAAGAATGTGAACTAGGGCAGCATCAAAATTTACAGCTTTTCTTTTTTTTCTAAAAGATTTAGCTAAAGAGTAATTTAGACCTGCGTTCTGCACGTTCACGTCTGAGTAGGAACGCAGGAATCTATAACAGCGATTATAGATTCAAGTCTGGACAAGAACCACAAAGCTGCTTACATACCTGACTGCGCAACCGCTGTAGACGAGCTGTGTACCAGGTGTGTATGGATGCAGGAGGTACCAGAAATGCCCCCTTCCACTTTTTTCTATTTTTACTTCCTTTTGGCATTAAATTTGAGTAGATTTTTTTGACCAGTCCTAATTGTATATAAAAGAGAACTGAGGAAAAAAAACACCAGTGTTCTTTTTATGCCATTTCTTTGGTCTAGAAGACAATGAAATGTGCACTAAGAAGTGTGAAAAAGTAATTGCTCTAACTTTGAGGGAGTAATTGCAATCAGTTGTTTGAATATGGCTAGACCTAATTTGGGCCATTTTTTTCTGATATTATTGACACCTACTTCTACTATTATCAGCAACAGACAACCTAACACAATAGAGATTTACAGAGGAACATCATGCCATGCTCAAAGAAACTTTCTGAAGACCACCAGAGAAAAGATGCTGAAGCTTATAAGTCTACATGATGCTCCATTTCATCAAGCAAAAATCAAATGGCCATTTCAGAGAAAGAACCATCTAACAACAGTCAAGCATGGTGGTGGCAGTGTGATGCTGTGGGGACATTTTGCATCAACAGAACCAGCAAACCTTGCTATTACCGAGTGAACCATGATTTACACTTACATTTATTCATTTAGCGGATGCTTTTCCCCAAAGTGACGTACATCTCATAGAAAATATAATTTCTGCATTACATTAGGAGAAAGAGACAGCTGCAGACATGTGATTCTTAAATACAGATTTCCTCTTTGTAGCAGAAAATCCTAAAGAATATCAGGCCATCGGTCCATGAGTTGAAGTTGAATCATAGCTTGGTCATGTAACAGGACAATGATCTTAAACATACAAGCAACTACACATGAGAATCATTGAAAAGGAAAAAAAAAAAAAAAAAAAAAAAAAGTTAAGAATTGGCCTAGTCAAAGTCCCGACCTGAATCCAGTTGAGAGAAGGAAAGACCTGAAAAGAGCTGCTGATGCTCAGGACCTGCAAATGCTACTGAGCTAAAGCAGTCCTGAAAGGAACAGATGACAAAAATTCCTCTACAGCGATGGAGTCGCTGTTCAACAGCTACACAAAGTGTTTAGCTGTATTCATTGAAGCTAAAAGCAGCTTTTTCAAGCTTCCCTATTTCCTTTACATCATCTGACGTAAAACCAACCACATACAAGGGACACAATACACAAACATTTTTGCACAAGTTTTTTTATTTTGATCTTTGAAAAGATAACACTAACCTCATCTGTACATGGGAAACACTGTTTCACACATCACAGTGAAATCAGATAGCTGGTAACATTACACCTGTGTCCCACCAGTGGGTGGTGCTATGGCCTTCAGATGGGGGGCAGTTTCATGCTGAATTTTGCTAGGAGTGGCCCCAAAAACAGTGGTCCAAAAAAACATCAATTGAACTTTGAGACTTAAATGAAATACAAGTAATGAGTTTGGAAGTGGAAATAACGTAGAGAACAATGTAAAGATCAGTACAGAAGTCAGCACTGTGACAATCACACAGTTCTACTAAGGATATTACGCTTTTTCCAAATACAACTCATCTTGTCATTTTTGGTTACATTTGGTCCATTTTTTATCTCATTCAAACTATGGAAGACAGACAATCCAACTTCTCTTACAATGCCATTCAATCAGTTGCCTTTTGGAAATTGAGCTTCTGTCATTTCCAATTTCAAACATAACTGAAAAAACTTCCCTTCAACCCTCAGGGAGTGCACTTTTAACAATGAAACTCAGTGCTAAGATGCTGTTTAAATGACGATAAACAGATGAAAACTACAAAAAAAAGGAAAACACAAAAAAAGAGCAATATTCCTTGTTTGCACTGACCCTTGGGTATACAACATTCCAGAGTGTGCAGTACAAACATTTGTTACATTTGGCGGTAAAATGTGCACGCCCTCAGATGTGTCCTGAGTTGTGTCAGCCACGGTCCTGCGTTTCACTACAGGTTTAATGTGAGCTGGTGCATGGCTATTGACCTTGACTAGGGTCCCCCTGGAACGAGGCCGAATCGTAGCACCAAGAAAATGTGCGCCCTCCCCCCAGACACCAACAAGAAGCAGCAAGGCCCAGGGCTCACTGGGAGGCCATTCCCCAGCCAATATAGAGTCCAAGGGCCAATGTAACACCTGCCCCCACACCCAAGAGGATGGGTCTCCAGTATAGCCACCTCTGTCTCTTCTGCTCTGTGTCGTACAGTCTCTGTTTCATCTGCTGCACCTTCTGTGCTGTTGCAGCCCTCCTGGCCTCCCGATGCCTCTGGCGTGTGCAGCTGAGCAAAAATGATGAGCCATATTCACAACACCAAGGTCAATAAAACAAAAGCTAAAATTCAGCAATAACGATTGTATTATTATTCTGCACTGGGTGCATTTTTATGTTTGCATCAGTATTTTCAAGACACCTAAATAAAGCATACGGCAAGAACTCAAATTTATTACCCGTTCAGAATATACAAATGAAAACTATTAAAAGGATAATGTGACTATATAAAGAACTTAAAAAGCAGCATTAGAATTTCACTGTACACTTTTTTAATCCAAAGCCAGAAGCACACCACTGCTAGACAGGAGCAAGGCCATGACCAGCTCTGCACTCACCTCTCTATGCTCTCCTCGTGGTCTTGCTTGGGCCAGTCTGCCTCTTTTGATTCATACCCGTCACCATTGAGCTTATCAGTGGGACGAGGCGGGGGTGGGGGTGGTTCAGATGACTCCCATACAGGCTCCTGGCCCTCATTGGCAAGCTCCTGCCACTCATTCTGTGGAAAAGGGACACCAAGTGCACGTAAATCCAGAGATTACAGACCTTCAGATTCTTGACTTTTCACATTTCCCTCCACTGTATATAAAAAGAACTGGCAGCTTGCTTATAACCTAATCCCCTACTTCGAATCCTTTTTCTTCTTTTCATCAGAGAACTGCTACCGAAATGATTCTGGGACACACCATCCTACTACTTATACTTCTGTCATAGTAAAACTCATAAGAGGCTTATCACACGTAACACACTCCATGCAGCTGCTTACACTAATCTTATTACACATTTTAACCAGGTACTCCCCCCCCTTCAAACAAACAAAATTGAAAATGGTGTATGCTAAATGTTAATATTGAGAAAAGTACAATTGCAACTGTAAACATTTTGTAGCTTGATATTTTACTGAAGGTTCAGGTTAATCAAAAAAATTCAAAGGTAGAACAGCAGGGAACCTCTTGGGAACTGAAATCACAACCCTTAGATCACAAGTCAGTGTTCCTCAGCACCCATTCTATTTAAGTCCATAAAATAAATATAGCCAGTAACAGAAGCACACTTGTCATTTTGCCTGTGAACAAAACAAATTCAAAATGTGGATTAGGATTTGCCCTGCCCACCTCATACCTTTACAGACCTATCACCCATAATATACTTGGCACCCTCGATGATGGCCATGTAGGAGAAACGCAGCTGATCAGGAGTCTGAATAAGGCCCATGCGGTACTTCCTCATCTCTAGCAGGACTTTCTGAATGTCCACTGAAGATGGGTCTTTTCTCTTGTCCATCTGCACAAATTGATTCAGCAGCAGAAAACTTTGTACTGACAAAATTATCACTAAGAATAGAATCCTCAAAATAAAAATGCATTCAGACACAAAATTTGTTGTAACTGACACCTCAGCACCAGGGGAATCTAGAAGTAATATAAACATGTACTTTCCAATTATTTATCATATTCAAAGATTAAATGAGAAATGGTTTGCAATTATGAATAATCTCATTTTCTTTTGCCGGTGTATGCGTGGGCTATGGGGACTGACTGCATTGGAAGATGTAACCTCTCCAGGCGTGGGTGAGTATGTGGACAGCTCACCAGGACAAGACACGTGTCCACCAATGAGAAGGTGCCCGAGCGGCCAATCCCAGCACTACAGTGTACCACTGATGGCCCGTGCTGCACCTCCAGGGACCCCGACTCACGCACTTTAAACAGGAAGTTGAGGAAGGAGGCTGGGGACTCTGGAACCCCAAAGTCAGGCCAGGTGGTGTAATGAAAGTGGTAGATTTCTCTAGTCTCTTGGGTCTAAACACAGTATAGGGAAAAGTAAGGGAATGTGGAAAAAAGCTCAAAGCAAGCCTATTTTCACAAGAACATGCATCAATTTCTAGAATAAACATTGAAAGTTGCTGAGATCCAGAATAACAGGAATTGTTTGAACTGTAAAAAAAAAAAAAAAAAAAAAAAAAAAAAAAAACTTTCCTTTGAGCTACTCACATCTGTATTTTGCAGCTCCAACACTCGTATCGTGTAGTAGGATTTAACATCCTCAGACAGCAGTTTCACAACAAAATTCGTGTCCTTAAAGGACATTTCCCGCTCCTCGGGGGTTGGCCAGTATTGTGCACATTTTTCCTGGAAAAAAAAAAAAGAGACAAGATTGAATCTTACTGTGATAAACAACTATATGTCAAGTTACTTTGGTCAAAAATTTCAAAGTAATAATAATGATAATGTTTATTTCAACCTACAAAAGCTAACCAAGTTGCGCTGTTTGAATAATGACAGTTATATATGCAATCTAAACCTTTCCTGCAACCAGCAGTTGCAAAATTGTGCCCAGTCTGCGGAATGAGCAAAACTTCACAGCTCAACCATTCAGCCAAGCGTCCTTCCCAATGTGGACAGACGGGAGTCTCAAGAATTCAATATTTAACAGGCGAACATCTTAAACACCCTGGAAGGCGATTTCATGACCGCTTGACTCAGGACCCGGAAAGTCACATTGTAACAGTGGAGTGCCCATCAGCGCAGCTTTCTGTGCACCTCTGACACATGTTCCATCCCCCTCTCAGAAGGTTCACACTCATTCAAAACATTTCAGTCAAGGCGATTTACATCACGGCAAGTCCACGCACTGTTAGTCATCAAAATCTCATTCATTATGAAACTGCTGTTTACACACATTAGGTTTCTGTTCTTCATTTAAAGACTCGGAGGAGAATAATAAGATGACCTCAGGGAGTAAACTCAATGGTATGTAATGATTACTACTTGAAATCCAACATCAATTTTCTCTTCTCAAGTAAATGAAATAAAATAGTTTTCCTTGCATTAGTTCTCAACAGACTGGAATTCCCATTTGTGCAATTAACACTGCATTTACACGGTACAGAACCTCTCTGTTAGGTGCACCACCACGAGAAGCAGCAATGCAACAGGGTGCTTTATGGCTCGTGAGAGGGTCGAGTGTGGTTCCACCAGAACCAGCTTGCGCGGAGCTGGCCATCGAGTATACGAACACGTTCTTGTGGTGACAGTGTGCCTCACGCGTCACATGCAGAGAGCAAAGCACGAGGCTCTGCATGCACTTCAGAGCAATGATTCAAAACCTCTTCCTTCCTTACCAGAAATAAAGCATATGAAGGACAATATTAGCTCTCTGTATTTCTCGAAAGGCAATCATCACAGCAACAAACGCTCATGACAAGAAGAACAACTAAGTGCATGAGCTCTGTTTTCCACATGAGCTTTGCAGGTCATACAGATATGATGGCCTGCTGCTGAACTCTCAGTCTCAGCTTGTTTACATGTGCTTTATGACCTGGAAAACTCATGTACTTACAGATCCTTTCTCAATCACCCTGTTCAACATGATGACTGCTTTTGTTCTCTGCTCCCAAACCATCAACCAGAAGTGGCCACAAGTGTTTCTCAATGGTCCCTGGAGATGCAAACACACACAGGTAACAAGTTCAGTAGACTATTTAAAAAATAAAAAATAAAAAAAACCATCTCTTAAGACACAAGCCTCATTCATTGCCTAGATGGAGCAATAATGACCCATTTATCCTTTGCAGTTTTTAAAAGTCCTTTTACCATTAACAGGCGAGCAGAATGTTATTTTGCTGTCCCACACCACCTCTTTGCTGGATGAAACCTTCATAAATTAACCTTCTTTGTGTTGGAAGCTGTTTAAGCTCAAGCACAGTGATCTCCCCATTACAGTTTAAGGCAGGACAAAAGATGATTTCAGCTAATGAAATCCATCAAGAGTAATGTATTCATATAATATATATTTATCTATCCAGTCAACCTTTTCATCCAAAGCAACTTGCACTGCTAATTATTTACCCATTTATACAGCTGGGTATTTTTTACTGCAGCAATTAATGTTTAGTACCTTCCTCAAGGGTACCACAGCAGGAGCAAGGATTCAAACCTAGTTGCTTTGTGTACTAGATAGCAGCTCTATTCCTTAACCTTGACTAACACTGAGTCAAGCATCACCACTTTAACAAAATTTCCAACTTTTCAGAAGCTGCAAAAATATTTCCATTGTGCATATAAAGCTCACTATGATAATTCAGATGTTAAATTAAGAACAACTGTCTTATTTTGTACCAAACTAAGGTTTTAAGCTTTAGAAGGTCCTTCTCATTTTAGCTCTAGTTCAGCAAAACATCTTTGGAAAGAGAAAGGAAAAAATGTTTCTGACAATGTCCACCGAAAGTGGACAAAGTCCTACCTACTGGTAGACTACTATGTTAAACTACAGCCTCTAAATGATTTCATTTACGATTAACTTAATGCACATTTTCCATCTTTTAAAATTTTACTGATCTTTACTCTCAGCCTCTTCATCTCCAAGTAAACACTACAGAATTAGACTTTAAAATTGCACTGAATTTCCATTATTCAGAAAATAAAAGATGCAATTAAAATATGCATTTCCAGGTGCTAATGCAGCACTCACCTGAGTTAAAATGTAATTTCTTTGGGCTTCCTCCATAACAATCAAACTTGCGTTGATGTAGTCATTCTCCAAATTCTTAAGTTTTACTCGACTGTGATCATCTAAAATGAAAGAAGAAAATGAGCGGAAGATGATTAAACTACTTTTTCTTGAAAGAATTTTTCTGCAAGAAGAAAATCCTGGGTTTATATTTTAAATAAACACAATGTGCACTTTATGACAAGAAACATACATATCCTTTCTCAGTTCTTTAATATCAGTATGCATTCTAGTTAAACATTATTTTTGGTACTTACACGGACTGACATCCCTGTATCTGTTCCGAATACGATTCTCTGGATATTTTGCCACTTTGTACGAACATTCGTGTGACAGGTTACGGATTTCCTGAGCACAAACACAGGCAGAGACACACACGTAAATAAATTCATGATCAAACAATCACGTGTTTTAAGTTACAGTTTAAGGAGTTTTCTGTACAGCACTGAACATTTATGAAGTTTCAGTCCTACTGACAAACTAAAAAAAAAAAAAAAAAAAAAAAACTGCATTTCAGTGTCGTAAAACTGCAGTGTATGAACAACATATACACTCTAGAGACCGAACGATTTTGCGGCAGGTTATGGCTTTACTTTCTTCTCCAATAACAAAGAAGGAAAAGGGGCAGTGTAGTTATTATGTTGCACATAGCACAGTCTGAAAGTCCCAGGTTCAAATCCTGCTGTAATATCCTTAATCATGGTATTTACCTTCAATTGAAAAAGCAAAAATAACCCAGCTGTATAAAGGAGTAAATCCTCGGAAGTTTGATTATCTAACGCTGCTAACACTATGTCACCTTGGAGAAAGATGCCAACTAAATATTAATAAATAAAAATATTCAATTAAAACCATAATATAAAATTACATTGCGTGTTGCCGGGTTAGGCTCCGGTTTGCCGCGACCCCGCTTGGGATGAGCAGTTTCAGACTGTGTGTGTATGTGTGTGTATTTCACCATGCACACTTTGAATGAGATGATATTTCAAGATATGTTACCATTTACAAGTTATTTTCTGTGAACTTTATCAATCGCGAAGGCAATATGAAAACCCACAGCCCCCGCAGGTACGACTGGCCACCCCCGTGTCTGGTGCTGTCATAAAGAAAAGGTGTCGATTAGCTACATTTTATGGAAAATCATCTTCGAAATCATTTCCCCGAAACTGACACGCGTCCACAGCAGCTACGACTAAAACAGACACTTAGGTGCAATAGGTTTATATTCTATATCATCATATTCATATAATAAGCCCGCGTGTTTCAATAAGGGGCCACATCTAGCTGAGGGATGGAGTGTGAAATCCCTCCAGTGATGCAGCGACACCGGAGCTCCAGCTCACACAGGTGACAGACAGGTGAGAGACCTGCAGGTGCTCTAGCGGTTAAAGACAAAGCTGTATATAACCCGAAGGTTGTGGCTTCCAGGCCCACTCTGTGTCTGTCCACCACTGCTGCACTACCATCATCATTATCCAAAGCTTGCCCAGTTGACAGACCAGTCTTGCGCGAGCAGGTGGCCTAACAGTTAAGACCTTGAAAAACCAAGAACCAAGGAAGGTTGTGGGTTCAAACCCCACTCCTGTCTCCTCTCACTTCAGTTCAGTGGTCAGTCTTGTTGAGGTCTCCCTGTTCCCTCCACACACAGTTACGGAACCCGCCGATGTCGCTGGTTCAACACAGGAAGACCGCGGTCTTTGTTCGAACCCCAGACTCAGACACAGCCCCGTCAGGGCACTTTTTTTTACCGCTCGAACCCGAGTTCACACTTCAACGCACACGCGTTCAAAATTGACACTGACTGTCATCGGCTTTGCGAGGCGTCTCGCGTAAGTGTTTCCTTCTGAAACAAACGGACAATTACAACCGTTAAATACTCATATTAACGTAAAATATCATAACGTGAGGAAAGTGTCTGTCACTGATAACGAGCCTCGCGCCGCGGCCCGCCAACTTCTTCACGCGAGGGCCGGCACGCGGACAGGATATAGACGTCTCCAGCTTCGGCAAGAAAATAGAACATTTTTAAAATAGCGCGTCTGATGCAAAACTAACCATGTAGAGGTTGTGCCACCGTCCCGTCGAGTCTATGTCCTCGAACTGGCGCTCCATGTTGAGTGTCACTCGGGGAGATCCTCCGCTCCGCGGTTTTTTAACACCAAAAAAAAAAAAAAAAAAAAACTGAAACGTTTGACACTGGCTTCAAGCGCGAGGCGACCGCGTGCCCTCCGCCTCAGCCATTCGCCGGAACACCGCGAGACGAGTTACGCAGTGAGGGTCGCGTGCGAGCCCGTGTCGGAGGGAGGGAGGGAAGTCGAGTATATGCTTCTGCGCCTGCGCGCCCGGCGGGGTCCTTCGTCCCAGGTGCAGTAGCGAGGGCTTATCAAAAAAAAAAAAAAAACCAAATCCGTCAGGCGTTATCACACAGCGCGTTCATAACGTCCGCGTTTCGCTGTCGATTGATACAGCATGAACTTTATGTGCGGCTGTATTTTAAATATTGACATTTTACTTCGTCCTGCATAAAACCTCCCCCTAGCCTTTCGACTGAGCGCTTCTCGGTGACATGATGAACTCCGCTTCACACAGTGATGTTCGTGTGCCCCCGCGCGTTCTCTTCGTGAAAGTGCGACGTGCACGCCGGGCGCGCGCCCCCGCCGCCTGCGTGCCTGCGTGCGTGCGCGCCGCCGCCGCCGCCGAGCCTTGCAGCCTAGTTCTGTGTTGAGGTCGGGGGAAGTGAGGCGGGTCGCGGGGGAGAAGAGCGTCGCTTTCCCTCCAGAAGAGCCGCTCCGGACACGGGCTGTGGTGCGGCCGGCATGTTCGTGGCGCGGAGTATCGCGGCGGAGCACAAGGACCTCATCCACGATGTGTCCTTCGACTTCCACGGCAGGAGGATGGCGACGAGCTCCAGCGACCAGTCTGTGAAGGTACAAAGAAATCATGCAAACATGTTAAATATTTATGTATATAAAAAAGAAAAACCACACACAGCAGTAAATAATACATGTTATTAATGGGCGGGCGGCGTTGAGACTGAGTGGTAATAAACAGGAAGGAGATTCGGGGAGCGAACGAGGAGGAGGAGGAGGCGGGCGACACAGGCCTCATTGTTATTAATATAGTCTAGAAGCCACTTGTCTGACACTCTCTCCTACACTAGCTGAGTCATGTACGCTGCAGCTCTTACTGTATCAGTTGTGCTACAGCAGTGGGATTCAACCCCACAACACGCAGGGGTTGCTGTCCTCAGTCAGTGTGTCTAAGGCCGGCTGTGTCCACTCACTCACTCACTCACTGTCACTGACTGAGATTGACTCCATGATTCACAAGGTTGCTGCTGGTCAGTTACATTTATCCATTTCGCTCATGCTTTTCTCCAAAGCAACTTAGAATTATTTACCTGTTTATACAGCTGGGTAATTTTTACTGGAGCACTTCAGGGTGAGTGCTTTGCTAGACTAGGGTGTTACAGCCAGAGGTGGGAATCGAACCCGCAACCTTTGAGTCCAAAGGCAGTAGCGCAAACCAGTACTTTACCAGCCGCTCCTGTCCCTTTTTTCTTCCGCATTTCCGAACATCACCGTCTTTTTGAGAGCATCCGGTCCAATTTCTTGGCGTACGAAAACCTCAGTGTCATCATTTGAGCTTCCGGTGAGAGTCCTGGACTCGTTTCTTCCAAAAATCCATCTGGTTGTTTTCTGCAGTGCCCTTAAAAGTCTCCACGGTTCAAAGGGCTCTGTGTTTTTCCTGTCCCGCTTCTTCAGTGTCCATCTTTCACATCCGTACACAGTGTTATCAAACACACCAGTGACTGAACCGGTCTAGTCTTCGTTCCTACGCACATATCGGCGTATTTCAGGATCTTCTCCAGACTTCCTTGCAACTCTTCTGCATTATTAATATGCTAGGTTTAATCTAGCCTGGAATAAAGTGCCTTGTAGCAGCTTCTGCTAATCTGTATCTCAAATTTAGTTGGTATGTTACCCTGGATAAATGTTTAGCCTAAATGCAGAAGTATCCTTAATAATAATATTGACCTTCAGTCTTGTACTGTATTGATATGACCATGGTAAATACTGGACTCATTTTTTTTTTTTGCAGGTGTGGGACAAAAGTGAGGATGGAGAGTGGCATTGCACTGCCAGTTGGAAAGTAAGATGTTTTGTCTCACCCCCACTTTACAGTGATGACTTCTTTTTTTTTTTTTTTACCAGATCTCCTGATTCCTAGTTGAGTTCTGCCCTTGTTAAGCACACCAGCTTATGGTTCAAAATGTAATGTAGTCAGAGCCAGGAAATGCAGGTGACGTCACATGTATGATGTTGCTAAACAAACTCCTGTAAATTGTTTTAATATAAAAAAAAATCTACTCTGTGAGTCTGTTCTGTCCATCACCACCTCAGTCCAGCAGTGAAATGAAGAGGCTTTCAGCTACTCCACTCATAAGCTTTCTAATAGACCCACGTAGTGTGACTGACTGATGACAGAGAATGTGTTGTGTCTCCAGACTCACAGTGGGTCAGTGTGGCGTGTGACGTGGGCCCATCCAGAGTTCGGCCAAGTGCTGGCCTCCTGTTCCTTCGACCGGACAGCTGCCATTTGGGAGGAGCTCGTGGGCGAGTCGAACGACAAACAGCGTGGGCAGAGGCACTGGGTAAGACTTGCAGCGGGGATGAAGTCACTGGGTCACATTGAATCCCAGCCTTTCTTGGTATGTCCAGCTTCGGTCCCATCTTTCTTTTGTGCTCTCCAGGTCAAGAGGACCACGTTGGTAGACAGTCGGACGTCAGTAACGGATGTGAAGTTCGCACCCAAACACATGGGTCTCGTGGTGACGACGTGCTCAGCGGATGGTGTGGTGCGGATCTATGAGGCGCCGGATGTGATGAACTTAAGCCAGTGGTCTCTGCAGCATGAGATCTCCTGCAAGCTGAGCTGCAGTTGCATCTCGTGGAACCCCTCTAGGTATGGCCTGATAGTTTTGCTCCATGCAACCGGAACCACAGATTCCTCTCTGGCTTTTCAGTGTGGGCTTCAGTGTGAGAGCAACAAAATGTATGAACGCATCCTGCTTTACATATAGAAAGAAATACTGCTGCAGGTGAAGCCAGGTAGATGTGACACATTGGTGGCCATTGAGGCTGCTAAATCACTTTAAGTATGAGGACAAAAATGTATTTAATCTATTATTCCTGCAATGGAATTTGCATCCCATCCAGGGTGAACCCTGCCTTTTACTATACTTCCAGGATAGGCTCCAGACCAACACAACCCTTCATTAGACAGTTATTGAATGAATGGATAATAAATTAACTCTTACTGGAACTAGAAGTATACTTACATTGGAATGGTTTTTTGTAAACTGAACTTACTATATACAAAATCATGTATACTGAAGTTGATTCCAGGAAGTCTGATGTTTCTGATGGGGATTTATTCAATTTCCTGTCTTGAAATTGATTTAAGTATGTTGTCAGATTTGTGTTATCAATTATACATTTGTGTAATTATTAGAAGTTGATCATTAAATTACTGATGGAACACAATACAAAGTGAGTCTAGCATGCTTTATATGGACTGATGTGAGCTACAGCAAAAAGAACCTGTTATTCCTGTGAGCAATGCGTGTGTGTGCGCTCAGAAGCGACATGCTGGGTGGGAGACGCATTTGATGGAAAATGTTTTTTCCTTTATGGCTGCAGAATCCCAGTAAAACGGTAATGAAACTTGTTGTTTCACTGTGCTGCTCAGTTCCCGAGCCCATCCCCCGATGATCGCAGTGGGCAGTGATGACAGCAGCACCACTTACAGCGGGAAGGTTCAGATCTACGAATATAATGAAAATACAAGGTCGGTACTTTCCCCCCGTGTCTCTCTCTCTATGTAGTTGTAGAGTTATATTAAATTATATCAAATCTGGGGAAAGATGGCCAGACTTCTAAATATGTTGTTCTTTATTATAATTTATTTATTCCTTTATCTGGATGTTTTCTTCAAGGCAACTTACAATGCTAGACTTGAATATTAAGCAGTATCAATTCAGGGTAAATATCTGATCAAAGGTGTCACAGCAGGAGTGGGAATTTGGATGAGGGTCCATTGATTGCACGGTGAAAGCTCTACCCACTATGGCACCTGTTGCCCCATGTTTTAACTAGCACCTGAAATAAAATGGGGGGGTGAGCAGGAGTGCTCCGTAATCCCTCACATGGTGATGTTTCTCTTGCAGAAAGTACGCCAAAGCAGAGACCCTGACGACAGTCACAGACCCGGTGCATGACGTTTCCTTCGCTCCAAACCTCGGGCGCTCCTTCCACGTGCTGGCGGTGGCCTCCAAGGATGTGCGAATCTTTAAACTGATACCTCTCAGGTAAATGTGGGGCTCTGTCATGAACGAGTGTCCGCAGCTTTCAGCCTCATCTAGCTTCTTCAGTAATGTTTGAGATGCACGGTGGGTCAGGGGTACATCTGTCTTGTGAACTGATGATGAATACTGCATTTTTAAGCACTCTTAAGCAAAGTGCAGTTATTCGTTGTCTTTGGACAGCTGAGAATAGGATTTATTTTGGTTGCTTGGTTGGGATATGTTACTACTACAGTATTTTTATCTGACATTTTTCTCCAAAGCAACTTACAATGATTTACCTATTTATACAGAAGGGTTGTTTTCATTGGAGCAATTCAGGGTTCCTTGAACAAGAAATGAGAAGTTGTCTGAACAGGAAGTGAGGATTTCAGCCCAGCTCTAACCGCTGTGATACTCGCTGGACTCCATATGTTACACTCTGACGTATTATTCATTTATTTATTTGAGATTTTTCACAGAAGCAGCCCATATGTAAAACCTTTTGTGCAGATGTGGCAATCGGGGTCTCTTGTAACAGAAAGCTGTGACACCTCCAGCCTCCGGTCTGAATCGTTAATCGTAACTCCATTTCCTGTTGTGCTCCAGCAGGAAGGAGAGTATCCCTACAGGACCCACCAGGTTTGAGGTGCAGGTGGTGGCACAGTTTGACAGCCACAACTCCCAGGTGTGGAGAGTGAGCTGGAACATCACCAGCACCCTTTTGGCTTCCTCCGGGGATGATGGCTGTGTTCGGCTCTGGAAAGGTCAGGGGTCACAACCGTCACGGTTCATTCAGCTGAATAGACATTGACCCTCTGACACCCACTCACACCCAGCTGCAAGTATGCAGCAATCCCTCAACTGACTTTGTCTTGGACAGATGAAAATTAGAGACTCCTTAGATAGTCAGAAATGCGCCATGTTTAGTGCTGCCAGTTTGGAGTATTGTTTTATAGCTAAAAAAATTCTTAGCTTTTGAATTTGGTCTATGTATGTCCTGTTCATACACATTTGTGTGATGTCTGATAGTTTTTCCCTCCAGAATAAAATATATTATAGTACTGTCCTCCTGCAAAAAGCAATTTTTATCCACTCTAGAGCACACATTAAGTGCATGCTACAATGCTGAATCCTAGTGTACTTTATAAAGGATATTGTATGCTTTTAAGTGATACTACATGCATGGCAGTGGCACTTTGACAACTTCCTAAAAGTTCTTTGAATATAGGATTCTGTTATTCTTGTTGTTTTGCAGATGATAGTAGAAAATTTGCTTTTTATGGTATAGGGAGTAACTGATCTAGATAGAGATGATGGTAATGGGTCAGATGAGTTGTTCCTCTGCTTCTGTCTGTGGTCTTCAGTATGGTGAACATCACTGCTCTTCTGACATCCCTCTTTGCTTTTTTCCCAGCCAACTATATGGACAACTGGAAATGCACAGGTGTCCTGAAGGGGGACGGCAGTCTAGTGAACGGAGCACCCAGTCAAGCGAGCTCCCTTAGCTCATCAGTGGGAACTCCTACTCAGGGCTCCCTGAACGGGACTTCTGCTGGTCGGTGGGTGTGACTGGCCTGCTTAAACTCTGCCCTTCCAACTCCTGCTAACTCCCACCACATAGACAGAAAGGCACTGGTAATGTTAAACAGGTTGCTTTCTTGCTTGCAGGAATGTAGGCAGCAAGCTCACATTAATTTATCAATAACTATCAAAGGTAGTACTGACAGCACAGTGACAGCAAGGCAGTAAGAGGGACTCATTGTAGAGCCTAATGGCTGTTGGTAGAAATTACCTCAGGTAGCACCCTATGGAACAGCACAGCAGGACCAGTCTATTGCTGAAGGGACACTTCTGTGTATCCAGGATGGAGTGCTGAGGGTGAGAGCTAAGGTTCATGATAGTCCTTTTTCTGTACTATGTCTTCCAAGGAGTCCAGCCTAACTCTCAGGACTGAGCTAGCCTTCCTAATTAGAGAATTCTTTGTTCTTTAAAGAGAAAAAAAATGTTAAGCTGATCCAAGTCTTTTGAAGTAATGTGTGGAATTTGCATGTTCTCCCCATGTCTGTGTGGGTTTCCTCCCACAGTCTCTCAGTGAGAGAGAGTATGTTCCACTGATGTATGGATGAGTGACCCATTGTAAGTAGTGTATCTTGTTGCGTGCACACAGGACTGGAACGAGGACCTCTTTCTCCCCTCCGATGCCAGGACTGCAATCTCCAAAGATACACCAGCACACTGCGTACTACTAATCCCTGAAAGCCACAACGGGTGGTTGACCGTGTGCTTACCGCCTGGTGCTCAGTGTGGCCCTGTTCTTCTGAAAATCTGAATGGAGGTGCTCTTTTGTGTCTGGACTACGTCTGAACACTGCCCACAAGACGTACTCCAGCAGCAACGTGTCTACTGTGTTCTGACATCTGTTGATTGGGTGTTTCTTGCTTGAGCAGTTGCCTAACTCTGTAAGCAGTATTTTTACATTCATGTCTAGATTTCTTTTAAAACTTTGTATTTGCCTTAAAGATGCAATACATTTGTTTTGTTTGTGCTCTTTTACCTAAAACATGTTTGTATCTCCTTTAATCTTGAGTTGATAATGGGTTTAAAGTGATTAAATGTTTATCAACATTCCAGTTAAAAACTCAATACACTGAATAACAGAAGCCTTTTCTGTTTGCAAAAAAGCACATTTCTGCAATACTTTACTCTTTCATGTTGTATATTTTACCTCTCTGATTAAAGATTTTTGGGCTATTCATTTTCAGTAAAGAAAAATAATCTGATTAAATTCTGCATGAAAGTTTGAGGACTATATGGAACCCATTTGAATCAATGGGTTGAAATTATACTAGTTTGTATAATACTGGGGAAAGCTTTGCAGATCTCAAAGATACAGAAAACAAGAGTTGAGTTCAAGTTGAAGTAGCATACATGCATTCCTGAAAAGTGACGTTTGTCAAGATCTGTTTCTGCATCTACTCTCCACTTTGCTTCAGCCGTCAGTCAACCTAGGTTTCAGAAGAAGCAAAACAAATGTAAAGTGTGCCTTAGACATAAGCTCTTCAAGCAGTGTGTAGTAGCTGCACAGTCCCACCTCAGCCTTTACTGTAGAGCAGACGCCCAGCCTCAAAGATGGGACGGCCAAACAAATGGTTGGACGACCTTAGTTCAACACCCTATCCAGTTGGTCGTTACCTAACGATCAGCTCTGTTTTTAAGAGCGCTGGTGCTGGTCATCTTGTTGGCTGAGGACAGGCTATCTGCATCATACCCTGTGTTACTGAAACTGATATTGGACTCAAAATCTACTTTGGAGATCTAATTTTAGATTTGGGACCTACCTCAGGAAGGTCAGGAAACCCCCTTCTCCTCAAGATATGGAATATTTAAACAATGGGTACAATTATGTCATTACAAGTCCTTTTTGGTTAAGTCAATGGCTGTCAGGAAGGCTAATCATGCTTACTTTAACTGCTTGTCCCTTTAAACATTCTGCCCATGAGCACTGTCACTTTTCTGTCTTTGGATTTTTCAGTTTTTTTAATTTCCTCCCTCTGAAGACCATTTATACCATTTAAAAGACAAGTAAATAGTTAAATTCTGCATTGCTTGGATTTCTTCCTAAGTACCAATTTGTAATGTGTCTCTGTGTTTGAAAGTATTATGTAATAACACTGTCCTAGGGTACCATTTCTGTGGATAGAAATAGTCCTTTGCCTCCAACTAGTAACATGTAATTTACTCAGTTTTATTAGGAAATACATTCTTTGCAAATCAAGAGTATGATTATATTTACACTTATTCATTTATCTCTGAAGTGAATTACAATGTTAAGCTTTTTTTTTTTTTTTTAAAAAAAAAAAAAAAAAAAAAAAAAAAAAAAAATTTACCCACTTACACAGATGGGTATTTTTACTGGAGCTATTTAGGGTAAGTACCTTGCTCAAGGGTACTACACCCAGAGGTGAGATTTGAACCTGAAACCTTTGGGTCAAAAGGCAACAGCTCCAACACTACACTACCAGCTCTTCTTGATTAATATAAATATGAAAATTGAGTGAAAAGGTTCCGTTTCTTCCTCCAGTGCTAAGAATGTTCTTTTGCTTCCAAAATGTGCCTGTGCATGTGACTGTGAAACTTCATGCGACTATTCCTGTCTTGTTGCTAGTGGAGTAGAGTGACAGCACAGACAGTAGTGCTGTTAACCTGTGGACTTGGACAAGGGTTTGAATCCAGATTATTCTGTGTTGATCTTGTATGTTCTCCCCATGTTTGTGTATGTTTCCTCCCGTAGTCCAAATATGTCATATAGGTGAATTAGTGTCTATATTGTTTCTGACAGAAATTGCCCTGCAGTGGACTGGCGTCCCATCCATTGTGTACCTTACCTTATACTTCCTGTACACCCTCAGAGTTGCATAAGTATCTCCTGAAAATGAAGGAATGTTAACACGGACTTGTTAACTCAAGCTATGTTTTCTGTATTCTTGTGCATTCTGTAGCCTCTGTTGTACGCACTAGCACCTCATTTAAACATGTTTAGAAGTTTTGAAAAAAAGTGTCTCTCAAACCGATGTTTACATAGAAACACAGATGGTTACCTAAAGAGTACACAATATGGGAAGCGGGCAGTAGGTTATGTAGCGGGTTAGAGCTGCTGCCTTTGGACTAGAAGGACCCAGGTTTGGATCCTACCTCCTGCTGTAGCACCCTTGATCAAAATACTTATCCTAAATTACTCTGGTAAAAATGACCCATCTGTTGAGGATAAATCGTAAGTTGCTTTAGAGAAAAGTGTCCGCTGATTGAGTAAATGGTTTCTTTACAGTTTGCTCCTCTACTGTCTTCTTTCCCTTCATCTCAGCTGCGATCAGAAGGACTATGTGTCTGGAGGGTTTTATGGGGTTCTAGAGCAGCTGCTACCTTTGGGGGAAAGGACTGGTGATGTGGGCTCCTGCCAAGCAGCTGGGATTCCTGGTTTTCTCAGGCCTCTGAAACACACCACACCAGCACCAGTGACCAGGTGGTGTACTGGTTAAAGTGTGAATTTGAGTCCCACTCACCTGCTTCTGCTGCGCCGATTCCCTTGAGCTGGGAGGAATCTGATTCATGAGTTCTGCTTCATGATTTCGAAGTCCTTAATCAAATTATTTACCCTGAGTTACTCCAGTAAAAATACACAGTACAAGGCAGGCTGGCCAACACAGTGCTTCAGCAACACAGACAGATGACTGGTCACACACTGGGTAAAAACGAAAGTTGCGCTGGTTTTTCGTGAGGAAGATGGAGACTAAAAGCCTTCTGGTGGTAAATGACTTAATAAAGTAAGTACCGCGGTAACTTCTGTTAATACGTGACGAATTTTCCCCCGCGTGGTCGCGCACTGCCGACATCCACGTCAATTGCTGTTAGTGTTTTCAAAAGAAACGGTTTATCCCGGACAGTGAGAGGACGTTTGATTGACAAGTTAAGACGTCCAGTCACTAATCTCCTTTGGTGTCGTTGAGCGTAACGATCCAATGAACTGGATACGCCTAAACGTACGGCCCCGCCCACAAAGCGTGACGTCGACGCGGGCTTCCTGTGAGCGATCCTACCAGATGGCTCGCGCCCGAAGGGTTGTCTGAGTTTGGTTTTTTTTTTTTTTCCCCCCCTTCTTTGCTGGTGTTTCTACACGACGTTATAACTGTGCGGTGGGCAAGATACGCTTTTTGGATTTGCGGCGCTGGGAAAAGTGGATAAACGGCCAGATATATGCGTTAGGCCGGGATTGAGGCGCGTTTTTGGTGCTGCGGGCCGAGTTTGTCCGCCTGAGTTGTACCGTTTCTTCTTGTTGCTCCGGCTGTTGTGTTGCTCCATCCAGCGCTCGCCTCAGGCTCAGGAGAGTTCCAGACCAGAGTAGTAAGTGCGCTGCTCCTTCGCTATAAACGTTTAGAGTGTTACACAATTGTTAAAAACTTTCTTAGTGAGAGACAGAGAGTTAGTGAGTCACGTGAGTGAGTGAAAGTTTTTGCAGAAACTTATGAAGCTGTCAAATTTATATTTTTGTATTGTAGTTTTCAGCCGTCTTGCAAGTTGCGTTTCTGGCCTGGTGGTGGTGACTAACACGCATCACACCAGCTTACACTGACCTAACCTTCTTGCAATGGTCACTTTTCATGAACCTCCACTAACTTTACACTCTGTCTGCTGGTCCCATCCGATGGGCCATCGCATCGCACTAACAAGTTTATGCTAGTGGTGGTTTTATACTAACCTACAATATAATAATATTCCCTTTGCACTTACCTTACACTCACATCTTTACACTCCACCTGATTGCTCAGTGGTTTTTTTACAGTAGGTAGCTGTGCAATTGAGTCGCCTTGTCCCTGTACACTCACTGGCTTTCTTGTGCTGCCAGTCTGTGTGTATATTTTTTGCACCAACACGCACTGTATTTCATTTGCAGCATTTCATAAATAAGTAGAAAGCAAAGAGAATTTGGGAGGAATCTGAGTCCTGCTTCATGGCTTTGATGCCAAACATAGTTGGAAATGTGTTGGTTATGTTAAGTCTTTGTAGCTTTCAAATGAGCCTCAGTCCTTTTTTGTTTAATAATTGGTTCCCTGCTTGTCTGGATTACTGACAACTAAAATTGCTGTGAAGTGTCACTGGATAAATTGCTTGCTAATTTTCTGTCTCTAACCTTGCTTTTTAAAATTTTTGTTTTTTTTTTGTTATCAGGTTCCTCATTATTTTCCAATCCATAATCCAAATACACTCTTAGTCAGTGCTTTGGGCACAGCCTCAGACTTGCTACTCTTTTTTGGCATGCGCATCATATAGATTTCATCCATACGGTACCTCATAATCTCATGGACTAAAGTTTTGTCAGCAGGTAATCCTTTTATATCTTTAAGGTGTTGTGTGCTGGGGATTGTATTGGTGTGTTTCTTTTAAAGTGAGGTTCTAACTCCTACATTTGCAGTCAAAGCTTTTTACTTGGGTCTTGCCATAAAGAAGCCTGCTTGAAGTAGATATGGGATCTGTTGCAATGTATTAATCTCATTAGCTCCCTCTCTCCTTGTACATACCAATGTTCCCCAGGTGAATTGGAGCCGGTGGGCCCAGTATGACAGAGAGTTTCCGCAACATTGAGGATGAGCCGTTTCCCAGCTTCCTGTCAGGCTCCCTGGGCAGTAGCCGTGTCACACTGGGCAATGTGACTCTGGCCTCCAATCTGGGGATTCCTGTGGCAGCCTCTACCGTGGCTAAAATTAGAGCAGGAGTGGACGACAGGTGGGGAGGCATATTCTCAGAGCGACTGTACTACCACTCAACTCTTGAGAGCATTTCCGGTCCTAGATGAGACCGAATGCAATTTCCTTTCCTGTTTTTCTATCAAAACATAGAAAATGGGTGTAGTAGTATTTGAACTGGCCTAGCTGTGAGTCACTGATCCAAGAAGCAGAGGAGCCATGTCTGTATGTTCACATCTGTGTTGTATAGTTGAATGTGGAATTACAGTTTCCATTTACTATTTCTTTCCTACCCAGTTATATATATATATATATATATAATATATATAGTGTAGCACTAGTGAATCACAGTGATATCCTGTATTTAATTTTCCTTCTCTTCTGTTGATGTTTTGCAGAGTGTCTGACATTCAGGCATCATACCTTGAGGATGGTCAGCTCTCTGAAACAAACTTGCAGTCTTCAAGCAATGGAAAAGGACTGTTTGCTCTCAGCTTCAAGGATGATCTGTGAGTACTGCTCACAAGCTCCAGGCACATTTGAAAAAGCTTCAGTAGGTGGACAATAGAAGCCAAACTAATAAAAACAAGCACAAAAACTGCTGTTAAATTTTTACCCCAAGGTTTTGATCATGTCATATGTCTAAATCTAAGTGTGTAAATTTCACCATTTTCAGTAATTCTTTGTGTTGTACTTGTGAAGCTTAGCTGGAAAACTGCTGGCTTAATCAGATAATAGAATCAGCTTGGATTTCCTTGTTTAAGTACCTTTTGACCTTTGCCTCCTACCCACACTCTGATCATCAGGGATGATGCTGATGACTTCATCGCTGCACATCGTTTCTCGGACATGTTGGTCCACGTACGTTTGGAGGAGGCAGACTCCACGGCTAAGGATGCGTCATCCACACAGGGGCTCCCTGTGCAGCCCATCACCCCTGTTAGATGCTCCGCAGACCACAGAGATGGTACCTGTGAACAAATGCGTTGTCTCTACCGATTTAAGCCGCTCTAATTTTGTTAGTACAAAACCCTCAGCGATCGCATTAAATCAGTGTTGAGTATACAAACTTAATGGACTTATGTCATGGCTCATTCCAGAAATCTCAACAGGGCTCATTACATTTTCTCATCTGGGAAGCAAAGAATTAATGATCATGAAGGTAATGGAGACTGCATATCTTATTTTCAGTCATGTTCTGCCGATAAGGTCAAATGGTTGGTCAGACTTTTCAAGCCCCTTTGCTTTTTTACAGGCTGCAAACACCTTGCCCACCACCCTGGAAGAGGAAAGTGATGGGGCTGACAGTGATCATTTCAGTGGAAGTCTCTCCAGCTTCCTGGCCAATGAGAAGCTTATGTCTTTGGACAGCATGAACAGTGATGGCACAGGTACATAACTTGTAAAAAATGAAATCGGCAGATAAGGCCTGATCTGGCATTTCAGCCCCATTGTTTATCATTTAAACATTCTTATGTTCTACTTATTAGTAGTTGTTAGGTCAAAAAGCTTGAAGGTGGACCTAAACTATAGTTTAGCTTTTAGCTTCTACTTTTGTCTGTGCTATTAAATTTGTTTCTGAGTTTGAACCTTGTGTGATCTGTGTTGCATAGATGATGACATTGACCTACATCAGGATGATGAGCTTGAGCAGTATTTCAACAAGTTGGTCACACCTGCCATGCAGAGAGGACGAGTAGAAGGCCAGGAGATCCCAACTGGTGTAAGTCCACCCAAATGAAAGTTGAATCAGAGAGCAGCACATAGACTTCCTGTTATGCTGCTGACTACCTTGTCTGTACTCTCATCTTGATAATTTGGATTGTTTGTTTTTGTGTTACTGTCAGAGGTTAATTTTCTTTGCTTTGGTACCTGTTTTTAGGAGATAATTGTAACTCAAGAGGACAACTCTTGCCCAAGATCAGCAGAACTAGAAAACAGATATAAGTTTCTTGAGGACTACAATCAGGTAATTATAGTGATCCACTGTTCCTATTACTATGAGAATAGGCTTGTTTCAAGTTGGATTATTTTCATCTTAGTTTATCAAAGGCTGCATTGGCATCGTGTTAAATGGTTGAAATCTAAGCATACATATAAATCAGAAGCATCTCTGAAGAAAAGAAAAAGATCACTCAAGGCCTCAGTACCAGTTTTCTGTCTTTGTGTGATAAGTTGTACCGTGTTATTCATGCCATTTTATTCAGGAAGACTTCCAAATGCCCCATGTACGGATGGCAGC
Organism: Scleropages formosus; assembly: GCF_900964775.1. NCBI lineage: Eukaryota > Metazoa > Chordata > Actinopteri > Osteoglossiformes > Osteoglossidae > Scleropages > Scleropages formosus. The sequence continues at coordinate 6,118,006 of NC_041823.1, forward strand.
CACAGGCATGGACTCGTGTCCAGCTAGTGATGAAGATACAGGTGACGAGTTGGAGGAGACCCGGCGACCGAGTGTCACCAGGACCAGGTTCCTTCTTCCAAGCACCTCTCGGCAGCTGGTCGGTTGTACTTCCTCCTACGTGGCCATGTGACACTTTTGAACCATCTTACCATCTGCACTTTAACTGGGCCTGTTAACCAAGGATCCATGTACATTTTTGTCAGTTATTTTGTAGAGTCTGGCACCAGATATATATTGGCAGGAGTGGATATAAGTAGTTAATTTTAGTTTGACAAGTCATTTGTCTCTTTGAAATTGTATTCTGCTGCTCAGCTACCGAAATGCTGAATTGTACTTCACTGTAAGCCCCGACATTATTCACTGTTCCTGGTTGTGAAGTACAGTGAGTTGATTTTTGAAATGAAATGAAGCAAGTGCCTGACTGCTTTTGATTAGGTTGGGGAAAGCAACCATCCCAGCTTCAGGCCTGGCCTGGAGGGAGGCAGCTCTGATGATGAGCTCCCTGCTGCTGCTCGAAATGGACCTGCCAACACTGGGATTGAATTCAGGCATTCAGCTGAGGGCCAGGTTATCAGTTCACCTGTTACAGGTGAAGTGCCAGTTACATTTTGTTTAGATGCTTTATCCCTTTTTTTTTTTTTGAAAAAAAATATAAACGCATGCTTCATTGAGATTTGTTTGTGATTAATATGTGGCTCAATTTAATTTCTTGTAAGTATTTATTTACCTTCTCATGATATCAGTTCCTCTTCTGGCAATGTAAAGGGACATTATTCAGGTTTCAAGTTTGTGTTTTAACTGGGTTACTTTCTGCTTTGTTTGTATGGGTTCTGTGTCAACAGGCAATGGTGGGGGAGGTGGAGATGGCAGCAGCGGTAGTGAAGAGCAGGGTAATGATGGCGGAGTGTCCACTATCCCGCTGCCCTCTGGCAGCACCCTTACTCCATTTGACACAGTGCGGGGCCTTGGGGGCATGGGAGTAAGCAACTGCACACAGGAGGACGATATACCAGTTTCCCTAACGGGACTTGAGCTTGACCGGGCCAGTGTCCTGGGGCACAGCGAGGTACAGTTTACTAGTTCAGGTCCTGATCTACTCTTATTTTCATCTGTTTGCTCTCCGCCAGTTTTTCTAGTAGTACTACTAATGCTTGCAGTGCCTTCTCTGTGTTGTACAGATAGAGGACCGTGTTGGACCAGTTGGAACGGGGGAGGCTAGTTCTGCTGATGTTGGACCAGGGGTTAATAGAGCCTCTTCAGTGAATTGGAGCATGACTCTGGACAGGCAGGAGGCCTTGGTAAGTTTTGTCCTCTTGTATTAGTTTCTTGAATTAATTTTTCTTCCACTAGAGAGGAAATGCTGTTCTAGTTTTGCACTGTATCATTCTACTTATGTGTATGTGTACATGTGGCCCTTTTGCAGGATGCTATGGACAGCACTGACATGCCCACAGCTGCTGACAGGCTCTTCGACTCTGTCTACCTGCGAAATGACCACGGACAGGGTGCACCACCTGATGTGTCCAGCTGTGGCCTTCTGGAGGGGACCCAGAGCAGCTTCCATCTGTCCCAGGTTATTCCTTCCTGCAGCATGGAGGAGGTAGCTGAAGCAGAGGCTGAAGATCAGGGGTTCCACGGGTGCCCCAGCAGAGATTCTGCCCTCCCAGAACCATCAGACACTAACAGTGAAATGGAGGCTGGTGTGGCTTCCCTGGATGCTAAATATCTCTCACGGTCCTTTCATGAGGAAGACTGTGATGACTGCAGGCACCACAGTACCAAGGACAAGGGGCTTCATTCCCAGCAAGGTGGGGGTAGAGATGGGGTTTTTCAGCTTGTGGTGGCTGCACTGTGGCATTGTTTTTAATCTACTTTCTGGATTTCCTTTGGCTTTGCAGGGGCAAATTCCACACACAGTGTAGTTTATCAAAATGAAGAGGGAAAGTGGGTGACTGACCTGGCGTACTATTCGTCATTTGAAAAGGAGATGGAAATAAATTTCCCGGATGATGTGGCAAACCAATTTCAAAGTGAAGAATTTATTTCAGGCAGTACGTATCTCAGTCAGTGGCTACTAGCCAGCACTTCTGATGTTACACACTGGTGCAACTGCGCTTATAATGGTTGTCCCTCTTTTCTTGCATAAGGTTATTAACAATAGAATCTAATTGCATATACTGCAAAAGGCTGTAGAAGTCCTTAAGCATACAAAATTAAATAACCCTTACCAAAGAAGTATGAACAACTGCAGTTGAAAGTAACAAACAACTTTTCATGAAAGAACTGTTTTTGAAAAGAGTAAACTAGTACTCTATTTGAGCAGATTGTTCGCAGTCATTTTCTCAGCTGCGAACATGCTGTTTAGTTTATTATTTGGGTAATTTAATACCATTCTGAAATACCTTTCCTCGTTTCCTAGGAGGTGGAGACCTTGAAAGAGATCTTCATGAAATAATTTAGCCTCTGTAGATAAATGCATCCAACAGTGAAGTAATCATTTTATGTTAACGCAGTTCTTTGGCTTTAGTTTTGATCATTACTCTGCCTGATTTTGTTTATACCAGGTAATGCTTTTGAAAAAATTCTAGAAGATCAAGAAGAATTCGAGAAGGAACATCAATTCATGCAGGTCTGCATATGGTCTTTTTTCTAAATTGCATATCATGGCCTTATTTTACCTCAGAATTAATGTGGTTAAACATGAATACTCCATCCTTCTCTCATTACTACCAGTAATGTGTGAAGTGACATTGTTTCACTGTTAGTGTTTGTCTTTATTATATATTGCACTATAGTCTTCCCCGCCTTACGATGGTAACGTGTTCCTGAAAAACCCCTTCTAATAAATGGAAGGTGTAATTACTGTTAGTTGCAGTGGCTGAGTTTGTATACATTCAGTCCAGAGATGTTTCAGTTAAACTGACTCTAAATGGTCTGCAGTGTGTATATGTTTGAATGTGTTACGTTTACCTACGAAATGGATGGATGAATCATTGTACAGCGTTCTGTTGTAGTCTCTCTAATATCAGCTGAATACTACATAACTGTCTATTATGTAGTATTCAGCTAATGGTGAAATGAGTATATTGTTTTACAAAGTTTTCCACATGAATAAATGTAAATGGCTTCTGTAGCTTAACTGTTGGGAGTCATGTATAATACAAATAAGGTCCTTGCAAGTGTGAAGAAATGCCTCATAAGCCAAAATAAGGATATTAAGTGCAACTGATAAGATGAAATTCTTGTAATTTGAGTGGATATGACTATATGTGGCTCTATGTACTACTACATGTACGTGTGTATAAATAAGCTTTTATAATTTTCATCACACAGGCAACATGCTAATGTGCTGTTCCCATCTTTACTGTATTAAATTGATTTGATTAAATATTTTACAGGAGGAGCAGATGGTTGCTCAGAACTCTAGCCTGAGCTTTGGTGACACCTCGTGGCGACTTCCCAACAGCCACATCCTTATGAGGGCATCACAGGTCTCATCAGATTTTGAGCATGGCAACCAGAGCTACCTGCGGCTGTCACTGGGGGAGTTCTTCCAGCAGAGGTCCGAGGCTTTGGGTTGTCTGGGTTCCAATGAGGAGGACATCCGGCGGGTGGGTGACTGGCCTGCCTTTCATACAAGTTCCTATTTGAGAAAATTGGCTCGGAAACGATACAGTACAATGCATACATGCAATGCAAGAAACTGAGCCTTATGGTGGGCAATTAGATCAATGCTAAATCAAGAGCTTTTTCATATGTACTTCAGTTCTTATAGTAAATTATTTGCTGTGAGCCAATTCCTAAAAGCAAAGCTAAATCCCAGAACAGCAGTCAATGGAAACAAGGGTGGGCTGTTAGATGGGTTTTTTTTTTTTATCTAGATCAAATCAAAGGCTCTGAATAATCCAATAACCTGGCCTCATTCCTTGTATCTGCCCAGCCGTCCTTTGGGTATGTCATCACTTCCCCAGAGAAGAGAGAGCCTTTTCCTCTGATCCGCCCCTCTGACTTTTCCTCCTGTACCAGCTCTCTCCAAAGTGGAACAGTTCACCTCAGTGACGCTGATAAGACTTTGAATGCAGGTATGTTGAAATTCAGCTTTTTCCAGTTCTGTTTTCCCTGATTCCTTCCATTGCTAGTAATCTGGAGACTTAAATTAAGGACTAATTTGTGTCGCTTTTGCGGTTAGTGATATTTTTGCTTATTTCTTTTACAATCTGAAGAAGATTTGGACCAGACTTCTGAGAAGACAGAAGAAATGCAAAAAAATGGTAGTCTTCTCTCAGAAGCCATGGGAAAGAAGGACGAGATGGTAATTGCTAGCTAACTTTAGAATATATCAGGTATTTTTTAACCTTTTGAAGATAATGTTAACAGACTTTATTTTGATCACATTATTAGAAATAAGGGTTGTTCCTATGGACAAACATTTATAACTGTATAACACTTGGAGATGTACCCTTTATATTGCAGTGAGGTATCTTTGTTCGGGTGCTGGCTTTTTTTCTCCATTATTCCAGATTTCTATTACCCCACTGAACAAAACATTTATTAAAAACTTGGCTGTAAATCACAAGACCAGTATTTTATTAAGGCTTTTTTTTTTTTTTTTAAAAATATGTGAACACATCTGCCTTATTTTAGCTGGTTCTTTTATTTAAAGGTATTTACAATGTTTGGTTTGTCTACAAAACTAATCATTTATACAGCTGGGTAATTCTTACTGTTGCAGTTGTGGGTCACAGACTCCTTTATGGGTACTACAGCAGGAACTGGTATTTGAATATGGAGTCCTTTAAATGGAAAGCAACTGTTGTCACCAGTATGCTACCCTTAGGGTTCATTCCTAAGTAGCCTTACTTTATTTCGTTGGTGTAAAACATACATTTGGGTAATCTTTTTTTTTTTTTCTTTTTTTCCCCCCCTCCCCTTCTTCTGTAAGGATCCAAAGATGCAGGCTTCAGAGAATAAGATGTTGCCCAACTTGAGCCTGGATTCTATGAACCATAGCAACCTGGTGCTGAGCATTAGCACCATTGCATCTGCCATTGCAAATGCCTCTGTCAGTGCTGATCCAGCCCAGCTAGCCACCATGATCATGGAGCTGTCTAAACGGAGCAAAAGCAGTGCCCAGCAGGCTGGGGTCACTTCCACTATGACTGCAAGGCAAACTGGTTCCTCACAGGCAGACCAGAGTGCCTTCTTAGAGTTGCAAAAGAACACCTCCCCCAAAGAGCTGAGTGCCTTTGACATTGAGAAGTATTTGAGGAAAGTGGAGCTGTCTGGCAGCGACAGCGAGCATTCCTTCTCCCCATACAGCTTTGACCACCTCTGTGGCCCTGATGCCTCTCAGAAGAGATCTACACCTCTGCAGTGTGGAGAGCTTCCATCTGAGGTTTCCTCTCAAGCGAAGGAGAACTGCCTCAACAGCAGCAGCACACCTGTATGCAAGCCCTCCAGAACTGTTGCTCAATCACATTCTCTCCCCACGGATAGACGTGACGCATGTAAGAGTGGCATCCCTCGGCCCAGAGCGAGCTGCATCTCGTCTTCTGCAAAAATGGGAAGGGCATCTGGAACAGTGAAGCCCTGTGGTGCCAACATGAGTTCAGCTGTCAGGCTGAACACAGTCTTGCCACAAGTCTCCGGTTCCCAAAAGGCCGACAATGCTATCTCTGCCCCAGGGCCCTGCTTTGAGCTGTCGTCCCCCAGGGATCCTACCAGAGGCCCACAGAGGAGCATTGCACTTGTTACAAAGCCATCTGCGCGGAACCCTGGATCATACCTCAGCACCGCAGAGAAGCATGTTGATTTTGATGGACATAGTCCATCTTCCACTGAGAGTAAAGCAGGTGTGTTCAACTTGCACAAGAAAAAAATTCCTCATCTGTAGGAGTTTGGACTCCATGGGTACAGTTTGACAAACATTTTTTTGTCAGGTTTTTTTCCCCAACATCAAACTACTGTACAGTAGTCAGGAGTATCTCTTTGTGCACTTGCTTCATAATGAACATGTGACAGACACAAAGTCCTCACAGGCTTTCTTGCAGTTACAGATGGGGACGGGGACTCAACACCTGTGCTGCCTGCCACCTGTGTGGAGGAAACCCAGTGTACATTCAGACCCTCCACCTCACCTCTCACCCACTCTTCTCCAAGCCAGGGCTTCCTCCCCAGAACTGAAGGGTAAATATGTTATACCTTAACTCTATATTCCTGGTCTTGAATGACTGCACTCTGTATAGGTTTTCATTCTTCCTGTGTTTTTGAGAACTGCTTGATTTGAAAATTTAAGGTTGGTTGTTACTTATTAAATGTCTCCCAATATGGCGATAATTTTAAGAGTAGGGGAAGCTTTGAAGTCTGAGGCCTTCAACACGAGTAAAAATCTTCCACACTGAGGTTTCTCCTTGTTTCTGTGTGAAGTGACCATAATTGCTTTGTCCGAGGCCAAATTCCCATCTGTGAGTGTCCCTCACACAAATGGGGATTGCTTAAAATGATCATTTAAATAGATACATGCACCTGTTAAACTATTTTCTGGACTAGTAGGAGAATGTGGCTTTACTAGACATTAGAGGTAGCGTAGTTAATGTGAACCATGGCAAGTACTGTTCTTGTACCAGTTAACAAGCTTGTCCCACTGATTTTTGTTGGGAAAAAATCCTGTTTGATTTGCAAGGTATGCTGAGTAAACAATGAAAATGTAAAATTTATAGGATGCCATCCTCTCCCACACCTGGCAACGGCACAACAGGCAGACAACTGTGCGACCCGCTCTCACCCAGTTCAGTTTGCTCCAGCCCTAGTCTCAGCCGACTCACCTACATCTCCATAAATGACACCACTTGCTTGCCCACCCCAGACAAGAACAAGGTGAGTCAAGCCAGTCTTGTTGAGGTGTGGCTGTTGGAGAACAGTAATAAGCTGGACTTCCCCCTGGAAGGATTGTGAGAGATTGTTGGCCTCTAGGGAAGCCTCACGGACTGTAGAGATACCAACTGGCCAGACTTTTTTTCAAAATGTCATGGTTTGTCCATGTCTTCTTGTGGATTAGAGTGTTTGCCTTGAATGCACAGCTGCATCTGTGTGGGGCAATGCATTCCTTTAGGTGTTCCAGATCTTCCCAAAAGATAGAACCTTAATTGGTTTCATTAGGAAAGCTTGGTAGAATCTGATGTTTCTCATTAATTGGCAGAAAACTGGGAAGTTGGTGTAGCTCTCCAGCAGTGCGACTGAAACAAATTTAGTGATGGCCTGTTCTCTCTGCTTCTGCTTATAGGGCAACAGCAGTTTGGCACTGAGCACCACCATTGTCCGAGCAAGTCCCTCTCCGCCTGTTGATCAGGATGTCTCTGTGATCCCCCCTAGAGACATTCTGAGTCAGGCCAAGAGCCTGGATACATGCAGCCAAGTACAGAACCTAGACTACCAACGTGGCTTGGACCATGATGGCATCCGTAGTCGCAGTGAGTGCCACTTCCACCCCACGGGCCAAGACCAAGCATCAGACAGCGGCTCAAATAAACGCCACTCAGAGCCCGTTGTACGACATGTAACCCAGGGGGATTCTGGGTACTTGAGTAATTTTAACCTTCAGCAGCCATTTTCTGTTGGCCAGCCATCCCAGCAGTTGCCCGGTGCCATCTCAACCCTGCCTCCTTCCTTCAGCAATCCTGACCTTGGCTACATCCCAATCTCTAGCTTCAAGCCCCAGGGGACATTGTTGGACCAGCCTCCTGTGGTCCCTGCTCTCCTTGCTGGCCACTCTGTCTTCAATTCCCAGCTGGCTCAGCAGTATTTGGGGAATAATCACAACCTACGACCCTTCCACGTGGGAGCTACTACTCCTGGGTTATGCAGCATGCCCACTGCCAACCCACCTCTAGCAGGTGTCCAAGGTCCTGTGTCTTACAGCACCCCTGGCCTCTCTGCTGCATTGCTGAACCAAGGTCCACCCCACCCATTACCCTTGGATTCAGCGCTGGGAAAACCCTATGGCCAACATGAGTTGGGAACCCTTAGCATATGGACCACAGGGGGTCTCAGCGAAGTTCAAGGTAAGTTGGGTGTTTTTAAAATATTCTTCATATTGCAGAGTATGTTCTGAAACTGAAAATATTCAGTAACTGAAGAAAGCTGTTTTGTGTGTAACTAGTAGTTCTTGTTCATTGGCCTGCTGTAAGACCACCTCTGCCATATTTTGCCATGCTGTTCAGTATCCCATGTGGTTGTGCCAGAAGAACTCAAGTTTCCCAATGCCTGCTGCGTCGGCATTGCATCCCAGACGACTCTAAGCATATTCAACCCCATGGAGCGCTGGGTGCAAGTTGGAATTACTGTGTCTGACCTCTCCATTGATGGAGAGAAGGTGGGAAACATTTGGTGACCACTAGGAAGACTCTTCTTCAAACTGTGTTGGATTGGTGTGGCAAGCTTTTCTTTGAAAACTGGTCTCTGAGTGTCTCAGGGTGTGTATGTGGGGGGTTTTGTCTTTTCATGCAGGTGGACTCACTGCCTTACCAGTGGCTGATAGTAAAGAACAAGACTATCGTTGGGCCAAAAAGTACAGAGGAGCAGAAGGTGCTGTTTGTCCCGCCTCAGGCTGGAGTGTATCGCTGCATCATCAGTGTTTCGTCCTGGCCTGCTTCGGCTGAGTCCAGTGCCGCTGCAAGGGCTGAGGTCTTTGCCAGAAGGGTGGTTCTTATTGCCGTAGCAGAGAATCCTGTCATTGAGGTGAGGGTATTTGCTATTGATATTGATTTGCACAGTCCCAGTAAAAGATGCAGCTGCTCTTATGCTGCTGAAATGTGCCCTTTTAGGCAATGGAAGAGGACTGAAACTTTTAATATTTATGGGGGGAGTTGATGCCAATTCGTTGTCTATTGTATATTTTATTCTGAAATGGATTTGGTCCCCAGGTGGATGTGGAGGGATCTGATTGCTTGGAGTTTGGGGACCTCCCAGCTGGCAGTGCCAAAGCCCTTCCGCTAAAGCTCATCAACAGGACACATGCCACAGTGCCTATCCGGCTCTTCATCAGTGCGGTGAGAAGTCCTTATTTGTTGGGGGTTTTTTTTTTGTTGTTTTAAATTATACATGATCAGACTTCTTATATGCATCATATGTTTTAGTATGAGTGTTTACTTTTATTTTAACTGATGCATTTTCTCCAAAGCAACTTAGTGTTAATCTGTATATAATTACTTACCCTAAAATATTGCTTCATTAAAATTACCCAGTTTTATAAATGGGTAAGTACCTTTCTCAAGGGGACTACGGCCAGAGGCGACATTTGAACCTGTGAGCTTTTCGTCTAAAGGTAGCAGTTCTAACCACTACGTTACCAGCTGCCCCATTGTATTTAGCTCTTTTTAATGACTGCTCCCCTGTCATATTTATGTCTGCATGTTTTTGCAATGCAGATCTTATGCCATCATGGTCATCTCAAAATTTATGGAGACTCCTAAGTAACTTTGTGTTTTGTTGTTCTTTGTTACTATCCTCCCTTTCTTACAGAATGCTGCTGCCTGGCGATGCTTCACTTTCTCAAAGAGCTCCGTTGCCATGCCAGCAGAGGGGATACTACAGACGGGCAGTCTGACCTCTTTGGCAGCCACGTCTGTCCTGAACCATGTAATGCATGCAAGCTATGGGGATGTGAGTGCCATTCTGTGAAGTTTCCACTCAAGTTAGCTCCCGAAGGCATGAAATTGTACAAATATTCCTCATTTGTGTAGGTTATGTAAGAAAAAGGAGAGAGAAGTTTAATGCAGAAATAAAGAGACATAGTATATAATAACGCAAATGTCTTCGTGTCTGTTTTCTCAGCCACTTGGCTGCCTGCTTTACATTTATTCCTTTAGAAGGCACCTTTTTTTTTTTTTTTTTTTGAAAGTTACGCAATTCAAATGAGTGCATTTTACAAATGCTGAAGAACTTTATATAAGAAACAAGATTATCAAAGTACAGTTTTCTAGTCACATGTGACTTTTACTTCATTTGATGTCCCCATTAGAATTCAGAAACTTTCCTTGTGTGGGTGCACTTCCATGCTCCACAGCGATACTCCCCCAGCTCAGGTGCGTGATCTTATTTTGGCTCCAGCTATGGTGTTTTTTTTTTTTTTTTTTAAAAACTGTACCCCATCCTGTCAAACCCGTGATCCTTACATAGTGTGTCTGCCTCACTATAGGGGACCTTGGGCCAGCAGAGGAGTACTGTGCCCGAGTAGACATCGAGCTGGATGGCCCTGGGTCCAGCCAGGTGATTAGGAGTGTCCCACTCAGGGCGCGATCCGGTACGGCCCGAGTACACGCCCCCAAAGACATGCAGGTATGGCCCCGTCCCTCTCAGCACTGGTCAGCTGTCTCATTCCATGATTTCAGTGTTTATCTTGTGGCTGTTATACAGACTTTTGTACAGACTTGAATTGGGTACGTTATGTTGACCCTCAATCTCATTAACTTTGGGAATGTTAGATGCATGTAGTGTCAGATAACTATCGGGTTTTTCTCCCCCCCCCCCCCAGATTATTTACTTTATGGCACCTCTGGGGAAGTCAAGTATGCAGACTCTTCCTTTGAAGAACGCAGGCAACATCAATGTCCATCTGAAGTTGAGGGTATGTTCCTGTACATGCTGTTGTCAGGACACAGCACTATGCTGCATGTAACAACTGATGACCTGTCTTTCCTTCCCTGAACAGAGCACTGACAGTGATGGTTGCTTCACTGTGAAGCCAGAGGAGCTGATTCTCTGTGTTGGGGAGGAGCGAGGGATTGACGTGTCCTACCATGCTCAGGGCACACGGAAGTTCAGGGAGACGTGAGTTTGGCATATGGGATTATTTCTTGAATACCTAGTATGCTGTGGTAAAGTGTAATTTAGAAATATACACCATCATAGCAGAATTCTTTAATGCGTATAAAACATGTTTGTATGCTTTAGTTACCTTGGCAGCTTGTAAAGTGAGTGCATTTCTGATTCATCAGTTTTGAGCAGGGTAGCTACTTAGTCATTTTAGTTTGGACACTTTTCAACACCTGTGCCTGTTATGGGTAATGAACCTATAACCTTTACCTTCCTTACCTAATTGAAGCTTTCTGTGCCTTCAGCATGCTTACCATCTTGGTTCTGCCCTCGGGGCCTCAGTATGAGGTCATGCTCAAAGGGGAGATGGCAGGGGAAGACCTTAGCAAGCGAGTGTCACCGGTAAAAGTGACTCCCATAACGAGTATGAAAGCCAGTGAAGTGCCCCCCATCCTGTCCAACAAGCAGTTTGTTGCCTGGGGTGGGGTCACTCTGGGCCAAGCTGTGTAAGTAATCCAGTGTTTCTGTGTTGCGTGTACACTTTTAGGCAAACTTCACAGGAAAGGTAAAGTCAATAACTTGAATTAAGACTTCTTAGACTATTTAAAGAGCTGGTATGTAGTTAAACTCTTACTGGACAGCTTCTCCAGTTGTGGTTTGAGATCTACTGTTTGTTTCAGCCAGCAGAAGCTAGTCCTTCGGAACAACTCTCCTAGCTCCGTGCAACATCTCCGACTCCTGATCAGAGGTCAGGACCAGGACTGCTTCCAGGTGATATCTTCCCTCCAGGATTCTTTTGATATTTACGTGTTCCTCCTCACAGGGCAGAACAAGTCTGAATCATGTAACAAGGTCCTTTCCATTGTTTCTGCTTCTTTTGATCTTGCATGTTTTTTGACATAACCTGTTACAAATATTCAAGAAATATTTGTGCAAAGGAAAGATGTAAATCTGGCTTCAGTTAAAACCAGTAATACTGTGGTTCTATTAGTGGAGATGCCAGCCCAGGTCCTATACCTTTAGTGGGTGGATATGGAACTTTGATATAACACTTTTTTTTTCTCCCCCCCCCCCCCATCAGCTGCAGAGTACCTTTGGACCAGAGGAGAGGCTTACTCGCCACAGGGAAATTTCTATGAAGCCCAAGGAAGATGTAGCTGTACATCTTCTTTTCGCACCAACACGTGTAGCCTGTATGCTGGCCAAATTAGAGCTCAAGCAATCTGGAGTGTGCTCCTCACAGCCAGGGGTCAAGTTCACGGTGTGTTTGTAGTGCAGTTCCCCAACTTTTTTGTCTGTGTGTGTTTCTACATGCACAAGTTGGCCAATCATTCTTTCTGTGAGAGGGAGATTCCTTTGAAGATATTAACTTTATTGAGGTAGCTTGGAAAACTCTTTTATCGTTAACATCAAATGTATTAAAGCTCATGTGCTAGAGTGAGGGTTTTTATTTCTCTGAAATACATTAGGGCAAAAAACATACTTGTTGGAAAAAATATTCTGTATGGCTCTCTTCCGTTAATTTTATTTTTTTTGTTTGGGTCTGCTGTTCCCTCACCAGATTCCATTGTCTGGTTATGGTGGGACCAGCAATATCATCCTGGAGGATGTGCGGAAGCTGTCGGACAACTATGTGGTCACCCTAGGGGGTGTGGCAGCCGGCCGGGTCAGCAAGGTTTGCCTGGTCATGCGGAACACAGGCTCACGGGCTGCCTTCATTAAGGCCGTGGCCTACGCAGACCTGCACACGCGCACACGGATGGACTCCTCTGTCATCAGCCTGTCACCACTCCAGTTTGTGCTAAAAGAGCGGAGCCAGGAGGTCAGGGGGCCCTTAAGGAATGTTTTCCTAATGAAAGTACTTTCATAAATTGCATTAGAAAGTTTAAACTTTAACAGTTTGGACAACTGGGTATCTTTAGAGTTTTTTGCATTACGTTATCATCCATGATATGCCTATTCAATTAATGAGAATTCCTCTAATAGGAGTTCCATTTTATACCCATACTTCATCTTGCAACACATTTCTTTGCATGTATGAGGGCCTCTAAGATTTTGCACATTTCCAGACCACTTAGCAGCACAAAACATATTATTTAACAGGTGCCTTTCTCCAAAGCAAGTGATTATCCAGTATTTAGCAAGTACCTTTATCCAGGGTTACTTAGAATACTAGGTACACCACACTGAAGTCAGTGCTGTCATTCACCCATGTATAATTCAAAGTAATGTAACAGATGCACATGCGCGCGCACACACACTCAAAGGGTAGTTTAGGGTGACTAGTTCAACTAAAATCATGTCTTTGGGCTGTGAGGGAAATCAGGACAGCCAGTGAAAACCCAGACTCTAAGTGTACCGTATATGAGCTGATAGAGCTCAGGTAGACAGTCATAGTATTAGAGTAATCAATGAACTGAAAACTCTTATGATAATTATTGAACTGTAAATTTGAATGGGATTTAATTGTATTTTAACATGGGTGTCAGTTTTGAGGCTCAGGAACACAAATTGTTGCTTATGAAGAGATTTTCAGGAACTGGTTACCTTTATAAGGTAGGGGGTGACAGTTTTCTGAATGATACAATTGCTTGAACCTTAAAGGGTTTGAAACATCAACTTTGTGTTACACAATGATCTCTGTTTTGCATAGTTAGTTATAGAGGATGTGTTTTTTAAAAAAAAAAAAAAAAAAAGGGTGAGTAATTTTCATGCTTGTACAGCAGAAGAGTAAAGACTATATGAACTTTGGTGGTGTCCCGACCATGTGAATATAAACTCATTTTAATAACCACTTGAATACCTTTTTTACTACGGTCTGCCTCTAGGTGGTGACACTACTGTTGAGGGCTACACGCAGGGAACAGGGCCTCTGTCTGTCCAACAGCACCTTGCTGGCCACTGTGTGTTTCTTCTGTGGGGATGAGGTCTCACGCCAACAGTTCAGAAGGTATGTTCTTGTGAATGATATGAATGAGCATTCCTCCAAAATAATACATCCTGCCTTGGAGTCTCACAGAGATTTTGTTCTCCTAGACTTGCTGAATCTGTGATTTGATGAGGGTGTGGTGACAACTGTGTTGAAATGTGTGAAATGGACAATATACAGGCTCCAGTCTATAGTTATAACACTGTTTACTCTTTTCCTGCCAGTCTACTGCACAGCAAACCTGAAGCAGGGAGGAAGCTGCTCTCTGACAACAGCCTTCTGAAAGATGTCAATTTCAATGAGCAGTTTCTTGGAGAGGAGCAGGTGCAAGAGGGTAAGTGTGTGTGTGTGTGTGTGTGTGAGAGAGAGAGAATCCTTAATGCTTTCACATCAACCTAGGTGACACCCCCCCCCTCTCCTGGACTTCCTCTATCCAGGGAAAGTAGACATTGCTTCTTGTGGAAGGTTGTCCAAGCTTTCAAAACAGACATTGCTTTTGCACTGTCTGAGAGTATTACTATTTCTTCTTTAAATGTATTTATGCCTTTTTGTGAAACCTGTTGGAGGCTGACAAGTGGAGTGTGGAGTTCAGGATTCTCTCCCTTCCATTTTGCCTTTTTCTCCCCTTCAGCATACGATCTTCCTCGAAGGCCCAGTGATGCACAGCTCTTCTACAGCAGTATGAACAAAGTGGTCCTGTCGGTCCTAGGGACTGTGGAAACCTCTGATTCTGGGGAGAGTGACTGTGTAGAGTCCTCGCGACCATCTCCGTGCAGGGGATCCGAGTCTGATAGGTTGTATTTTTTTTCTTTTTCCTCCCTTTCCCCTCTTTTGTCTTGACATTAAATCTTCAATTTCCTTTGGAGTCCTCTGTGTCAGTTTGAAAAGTTGTAACATTGCACCTTTTCCCCCTTTATAGTGGTTTTGGGAACTCAGACCGTCATATCAGCAATATCTCCCTAGATGTGCTTCCAGTAAAAGGCCCACAGGGGCCAGCTCTGGCTTCGAAAGAGCACACTGAGCCGCCAGGTTCGTGGAATGTTCATCCTGAACATGTGGTCCTCACTGCCCCTACTATCAGTGAGTATCACCCTCCCCTCTTTGTCATCCTGTCACCTTTGGGTTTAGTTTCACATCTTCACTTGGTTTTGTGTCAAGATTGGCTGCTCTGTGATGAGCCCCCATCTTTGTCAAAGAACCTGCGACCGCCATGACACAAACTAGTGCCTGTCTGTGACAATTTACTTGACTATATCGTTGCAGGCAGTACAACAGACACAAGGCACGTGAGGATCCACAACCACTCCCTGAGAGAGCTGCGCTTTGAGCTGTCCTGGCCTGCTCACTGCCTGACTGTCACACCCCAACATGGGACAATTGAACCAGAGTATGATGCTCTTTCACCTGCATGCAGCATGGCACCAGCTGGAGTACTTTAACAGCCAAAACCTACAGCTGCACTATTTATAAACTTCTCGTTACTATACAGAGCCTGTAATATTTCACTTTTTCTGCTTTCATAATTTATAGTGTTCTTTCTCCCTACTTTTCACAGAAGCCACTTGCAAATCCTGATCAGCCCCAACCCATCTCTGGCCACCAAGACTTCCATGCTACCCTGGACTGGACAGGTATATGTCCAGTGTGACAACCAGCAGAAGGTATAACATTTGGCAATGCTTTAGGTTTTTTCATTAACTGGGAAAAATCATGGTTTTGTAGCTGTTAGTTATAAATGTTTGCAGACACAAATTAACTTAAATATTGAAAAATATTATTCATGTTGTTTGTAATTATTTGTCTTTTTTCTTTTGTGCAACTTGATACTTTGATGGAAGCAGTGAAAGTCCTAAGGGGGAAAGTTAAGTCACATGACAATAGTGTTGACCTCCATGGTTTTTGCTGCAGTTCATCAAAGTTCAGATCCGTCAGGATGTAGCCCTGGATGTCTCGACCGGTGCTTCTTCACCCATACCGCTCTCAGCCCTGCCTGCTCAGGCTGGGACTCCGATAGCCCCAAGTAGTGGTGAACACCCCGAGACGCCCTCACGGGCTCACACTGAGATCAAGAACCGTACGGTGGTGTTCCCGGGCACGTTGTCTGGAGAGACCTCAGGTGGGGCTTGCCAAAGGATGTGATGTGTTCACTATTGAATTTCTATAAAAGTTGTGGGTATTTGAAAGCCTATTTAATTCGTCTTCCTTCTCTGGCTCTTGTCAGAATCCTTCCTGGAGGTGGAGAATGGTGGGAGTGAAGTTAGGTGGTACCTGTCGTCCTTTGCTCCACCGTATGTCAAGGTGCGTTTCTCATTAAAGTGCAAAGTGTAGTGGTTTGGGATGTTGTGTACCACTCCCACCAGGTCTCTAGTACCTTTTGAGCATAGATCCTTATTTTGAACTGATCCAGTCACAATTGCTTTCTACATAAATAAGTGAATTGTTTATTAACTAAAGCTGTTGGCTCAAGCTTTTATTTTATTGTCCAAAGCAGAATGATTTGACCTGTTTGTACAGTTGAGTATTTTATTGAAGTAATTCAGGTTAAGTATCTTGCTTAGTAGACCTAAAGCATTACCATTCCTTAAAGTTATAAGTTCTTTCACTATGTGAATGGATTGTTTGACTGTCTGTGTTGACTTCCAGTTACCTTCCCGTAACTGTTCTCATGAAGCTAATGCTTAGTGTGGCTAGAAACAGGACAGCTAACTGGCTGTGTTCATTAGCTCATTTCATGCAACATACTGCAATGTCAAGCCATTTTATCATGATGGAGCAAATTGCCATATACATGAGCCAGAATGCTTGGGGGACAATGCACAATCCATGAATATACACAGGCAAACAGACCAAAAATGACAAATATTTTAATTGTTTAAGATTCATCTTGAGGCATTTTGTTCAGGCATTTGCATGAATGCAGAGCAGAATCATTTGGTAGGCTTCACGAAAGCCTCCCAGCAGTGCATGATGTTGGACTCCCTCACACTGTGGGAGAGCTCCATCAGTTAACCCCTTGGTTGGTCCACAGTGCCATGTTCTCCTTTTCCAGGGTGTTGACAGCAGTGGGGATGTTTACCGTGCTACCTACACTGTCTTCAGGTGCTCTCGTGTTTCTGGCTTCCTAGCTGTAAAGGAGAAGATGAAGGTGGGGTCAGTTGCCAGAAAATGGCTTGAATTTTTATTTACTTTCTAAGGGGAGGATTTGCACATCACAGTGGGCCTTTAGAGATTTCTAGTATGTCAATTAAAACATATCTAAGTGTTAAGATTAGAAATCAGTCTCTTATGAAAACTGAAGTTTCAAGTTCAGAATGACAGGTAGAAAGTCATAAGGTGTTAGGCTGCCCACCACTGTCCTTGCAGTAAAAACCAGGTTGTAATTTGCAAATCGGTAACGGAGCTGCTTGTTGTAATCTATGCCCCTTGCAGATCCCCATCACTTTCCTGCCACGTGACGGTGGTGACTATGCCCAGTTTTGGGACCTGGAGTGCCACCCTGTGGCAGAGCCTCAGCAAAAGAGTCGAGTCCGATTTCAGCTCTCCGGCACGGTGGGTTGTTGTGCCAGCAGCGTGTTTGCCAGTTCATGGTATTGATTTAAAAAAAGTTGCCTTTGAAGTAATTCTTGGCTTGGTATGAGACCTGTCATTTCATTCAATATTAGGTGAATATTGGTTTCAGGAAAAATGGCTCAGTAAAATGAACCCAGATACTCTGTATTTGTTTGGGGGCTTTTTTTAGGGCATTAAGGCCGGTGCAGCGACTAGTCAGACGGTGATCAACTCAGCGCTGGTACAGACTGAGGCTGTTGGGAAGGCCAGAAAGAAGTCAGAGGCACCGGTCATCAGGACCGGGTGAGAGCTGCACGGCACCAACTGCTGTACAGTAGAGAATTCCCCATGCATGGCTGCTTCTTCCACCCTTGATACCCAGGCTTGACCTAGTGTTGAATGTCATTGCGTGTGTGTATTTTTAAAAAAAAAAAAAGGTCCATCATTCTTGAATTAGGATACTTGGACCTGTGTAATGTATTCCTAGTGTTTGTGTCCTTCATACTAGCAGAAAGTATCACCATAAACTGATATATATGTTTCTCCAGTCTTTTGTGTGTCTTCCTTGTAGCCAAATTGGAAGTGGGGTCTAACAAAACAGTTGGATACCACTTCAAATCAGAATCAGGAGTTAAGTAGGTGATTGCCTGTCTAAATCATAGAAAATGGACTGGCCGATTTTTAAATGTGCGGGTGTTTGATATTTATGAATTGATCAATAGATATCTTGCTTTTTTCCATTACGCATGTTAATGATGAGGTGCTTTTAGAGCACTGTAACATCGTCTTATGAGCTCCAAGTTCTGTTGTGGTAAAAATCCTTAAAGGCCTGCATGTCTCTTCCCTGCAGCCAGGAGGAGGCACAGCGGAGGGGGGTTTACGCCCCACAGGAGTTGTACACCTTCCCAACCACCCGAGTGGGCGAGTCCTGCACCCTGAAGACCAATGTGCGCAATAGCTCCTTCAACACATACGAGGTATGGGTCGCTACACCGAACTGCCATTTCACCTTCCAAAAGAGGAACAATCACATGATATTTCACCCAAGATGAATGTACTCCTTCCCTAAAAATTTTTTAATAGGCTGTATGCGGTGTTTGTGTGGGGTTTTTTTTTTGTATGCGTGTGTGTTTTGTATGTCTGCTCTTATCCTGACTGGATCTAATTTTGAAGGAAATGCACTTTTATTCCTCTTATGTTGAAATTTTGTTTCCTTATTACTGTATCATGGACTACAGATTGCTATATAAGTGAATTTGTCTTGAAATTCCAACTTGTGGTAGAATCAGTTTAATTTTGGCTTCAAAATTAGGTCCTTTTTCAGCCAATCATTGCATGTTTTGAATGGCTCTCAAACATAAGGATGTTTTGACCACCTAGAATGCTTTGCATGGTTTTGATGTTGAGATTTTCTAATTGACTTGCAGCTGAAATTCATAAGCCCTAGGGAGCCCTTCCACATCAAGCATTCCAAATATTCCTTGAGGTGAGTGGCTCTTCTCCAGGTGTTCTTCCTGAATTGACCTCTGGGTGGGAGATTTTCCGACTTCTGGATCGCAGATTGTGCGATACTGTAAACTTTGAACTGATGCACATATCATGAGTTTTGTGGATGGGGTCTGGCACAAGGTTTCATTACATCTTGGCTTGAATTTTATTATGTGTCACCACTGGCTCACGGGCGTGGGTGCAGAATCAGTGCTCTGTTGTATAGTCATCCACACTTCAACGGCACCCTTTCCGTACAAACACCCGTCGACTCACCGGTCACATCAGCACTATCACATGGAGTAAAATGCTTCCTACTCTCTGCAGTCTGGCAACAGCAGTCATTGTCCTAATTGTAGTAACAACAATATACATTTTTAGCTGTGGGCTACAGCTGAACATGCATGATTCATCCTTGGATTCATAACATAGTGGCGATTGTTTTGTTTTTGTTGTGATTATTAATGATATCACCACCGTCATAGTTGTCTTAGCAGCCTTCCCAGTGTTAGTCAAAACTCAAGTGCTTCACAGCAGTGGACCACCTGGGAATCAGTCTCTTTTGTGTGCAGTGGTTTTATTTTCTCCACATTTTCCATCAAGATCATATTTATTGCAGTGCTGGAAGGATGATGGCTTGCCTGCCTCTTAATGCTAATTGTGATCAACACTGCTCCTTGTCCCAGGTCCCAGCATTACATCAACCTGCCGGTCCAGTTCCGGCCCACAGCTCCTGGAAAGTTCTCAGGGCTGCTTCTAATCCAGACTGGCACCAGCGGAAGCCTCACCATCCACTTGATGGGTGAAGCTGTGCCTTGAGCCAAGATGGAGTCTTCAGAATGCAGTCTGGGAGCTGGCTGCTGATATGAACTATGGAAGGATCCCATCTGGTGTAATCTGAAGCGGGCTAGCATTGATTAGCACTTTGCTAACTCTGAGCTTATTTCTTAGTGATTTCCTCTACTCCATTGCATCACTTGTTCACGTCTGCTTCACGTCAGGTCTCTCATGCACTGTAACAGAATGAAATGATATGGCTAAAAACTGCTTGAGTAGTTTGTCATCCTGGCATTTCACACTTTTATTCAACTCCATTTGCCATTTAATCAGTCTTGGACCATGGTATCGGAGCCTCAGCATCCTGCAGCTGAAAATGTCACTGGAACCAGGATCTGGTAATGTGTACCGGGTCTGGATACACAGCTTCTTCATGTTTCCTCACCCCACTTTCATTGTAATTGATACCTGGGATTTTTTTTAACACGATATAAAATGCTTGGATAGTCCTTCTAGTTTTGTACAATGTTTAAAAGTGCTCTTTATGTTTCGAATTCCCAGTACATCATTTGCTGAGAAACAAAATGATGGGGAATTTAAACAAAAGAACTGATAAAACTGTGCCGAACTTGATGTACCGTTGCCTAGCCAACATAGTTGGCACCTCTTTGGAAGCTGGTTTCCCTGTTTATTTTTGTGTGCATGGTTTTTTTTTTTTTTTTTCCCCCCCCCCTCCCTCCTTGTATCTTAATACAAATGCATCAAAACAGTGCTAACACTAAGAAGGCAGCTCTTCAGGGTTGCATTTCAGTTTGGTGCATTAAGAGCAGGTGACTCCTGGCGCCATTTCAAATGGTGGTCTGGTTGCTTCGTATTATTGAAGGACCAGGACTGTGGGACCCTGGTGTCTCCTTAGGCCAACGACTCTTCCTTCCAGAGTCAGTGGCAGGTGGAGGTTTGTCTTCCAGATTCTCTACAGCAAACCATGTCGCACCTCACAGTTGGTAGACTGATTTCACACTCTGAGGTTTGTGTGGTGAACAGAGTGAGTCTGTGTACATTGATGCCAAATGAATGTATCTTAATTTTCTTTTCTTCCGTGGTTGGTATGAGTTTTTTTTATTTAAAATTTCATCTCATGTCCTACTCCTCCTAGCTGCCATTTTTTGTTGTATACCTATGGGTTAATTCTCAGTTGAATCACCTGTGACATGTTTGTAGGTTTTATGTTTTGTACAGATGCACAATTTATCTCCTTTTTAGACTTTCACTTTTGCCAGAAAATGCATTTTGCTATTTTGTTAAATTCTGAAGAAAACTTCATAGGTGCTTTTTACAATTGTTGATGTCCCTCCTAACAAATGTATTTATTTTTAAAGTGACCTATTTGATATAATAAAATAGTTTTTCTTTGTCACTCCCTTGTATTTTTTGCCATTCCTGGAAATGTTGGAACCAGTTTCCTTCCCAGCATCAGGATGATTTGGTTATGATATTTTTCAAGTTATGCTTACACTCACATGCTGTTAAACTGCAAGTAGCTTATCTTTTTTTACATTAATACATGTCAACAATCAGCCCCTTCCTAGCAACGAATTTTCACTGGCATAAGGGCAGTGTAGTGAGGTATGTGAATCCTGCATTTAAAATGGATTTCATTTCTTACGGAAAGTCATGGGAACATCTGTATCCTCTCCCTGGAGGGCAGGCCAGGGAGATCAGACCTGGAAAAGAGAGATGAGGGTGAGTGATATTTGAGGAGAGTGTGAGACAACTTCCTACACACGCAAGACACGCCACACATGGAATCGCATGTACACAGTTTTTACCCCAACAGATTGCAGGGCTCTTCAGTCGCCCAGCCATAGACGGAGCACCCAGGGAACATATGGTGCCCTAATTACCCACCTGAAAGGCCTGCGGCCATGTCTGAGTTGGACAGCACCGCGTGCTCCACTAAAGCAGCCTCGAGCTCAGGGACTCGTCTGAGTCGTCTGTGTGTGTGAGTGAGTGAGAGAGGGGGGCAGGGCAGATTCATTACAAGGCACTGGTGGTCTTCGGCATGCCCCTGGGCACTCGCAACCACATGGCACTTTCCAGTCTGACTGACAGGCCCCCACCCCCGCTCCCCCTGGGCAGGGGATTTATTCAATTAAACTCACACTGGGGGATTGTACTACGGCAACAAGCTATTTTTAGTAAAGGAACCACTCACCTGGTTGTGTAGTGTACTGCATTGCAGCATGTTTACCATGGTTGCAGCGGCTGAGGTTCTTAATTGTTCGGCTGCTTGACGATTTTATCACAAGCGGCTTAGGCACTTACTAATTTTTTGGCTAAAATAATTCAGGTTAAGTTCTTTGCTCCAGGCTGCTGGAGCTGGGCCTCTCTGTGGATCGTATCCAGCAGCCTTCAGGCTACCAGTCTGTGTCCTTAACCCTGTTACAAAGCAGACTTGCTCTGCTGCTTTTTGGGTCACTTTTAATTCACATGCCTTCTTTCTCCTCCAGTGGAACATCTAATTCAGTACTCCATTCAGTTTCTATCACTTTCAAACTACTTATTACTGGTATTGACCAGAATTCTTAAATTTGTTTCCACTTCTGAACTAGAATGTTTATCTTGTCAATATGTCCTGTGTGTGTTTATTCAGCTTTTTTTTAATATAGTGCTATTGGAGAAAAGTATCTGTTACATGAATGCAGGTGTGTGTGTGTGCATAAACCCATAGAGATAATAGCTCATATTGATCAAATGATACTTTTACACTGGGACATCGGGTAGTATGGTTAGCACTGCTGCTTTTGAACTTACAGGTTCAAATCCCCTCTAGCTGTAGTCCCTTTGAGTAAAGTACTTATCCTAAATTGCTCCAGTAAAATCACTCAGCTGTATAAATGGGTAAATAACTGTAAATACCTTAACAATGTAAGTCACTTTGGAGAAAAGCATGAGGTAAATGTTTTTGTGCGTGTAGATAAAATCATAGCGATAATAAATCTAATATCACTTTTACAGTGTGCATCGGACACTATTTCGGCACCGAGGCCGAGTAAACCGCACAGCGGTCCGGTCCCTCCACGCTTATTTGGTTCTTACAAAAAGTAGGTTTCATGCGAGTTTCAATTATGAGTCCAGTTCCAGACCCTGAGATGCTTGCCCTGCATACCCTCGTCCAGACACAGCACATTCATTATTAAAGAAGGGGAATCCAGAGGGATGTGCGTGGAGGACGGGCATGTCAGCAGCCCTGCTAGGATGCCGTTTCTATCGCTGTGTGTCACGCACACACTATATATATCTTTACTTTATTTACTTGTCTTTACTAATTTAATGGAGAAAAATAAACACCGAGTTCTTTCTTCAGTAATACAGCTAGAAAGCGCAGCCTGTAGTCTAGTGGTTAGAGGTGTTGGCTTTGGCCCCCAAGGTTCTAGGTTTGAATCTCATCCCTAACTGTGGTACCCTTCAGTAAGGTCCTTATCCTAAATTAATCCAGTAAAAATTACCCAACTATATAAAGGGGTAAAACATTGTAAGTCACTTTGGAGAAAAGCACCAGCTAAATCTGAGTAAATATGATTTTTCCCCCCCACCCTACATGTTAGCAAAGTAACAAATAACTTGCCGGTCTTCTAATGCCAAGTGTTAGTGGAAGGCACTCATGGAGGTGTTATAACAGGACACACAGTATTTTTGGCAGGGTAACTCTCAGATCAGTTTTTTGTGTGTGTGTGTGTGTGTGTGTGTGTGTGGACTGTAGCCGCCACGGCACAGCTCGTGCCTCCAGCGTTCGTTGCTGTAATACCTCCCGACCTCCAGGTGTCGCTCTCTAGTTTTGGATCCGCCCCGAACGGAGATGGTCTGCGCGGAGGGGCGCTGGGACTCTGGGACGGAGCAATCAGCGCGCAGTTCTATCGCCCCCCCGCGTTCCCGAGCGACCGGCGGCGGCGCTCCGGAGCCTCTGTGGCACAGTGAAGTGCGAGGTCCGGAGCCGAGCAGCGCAGCGCAGCGCAGCGCGCGGCCGCAGGGAGGGAGGGAGAGAGAGAGAGAGCGAGAGAGCGAGAGAGAGAGAGAGAGAGAGAGAGCGAGCGCCCTGAGCCCGACAGCCGCGCGAACATCCGAGCACACGACACGCTGTGAGCGGGAACGCGCGGCGCTACCACTCAGCCTGCCTCAGGTAACGAGAAGCCTTGAAGCCTCCTCCTCCGCCCGGCTCTCTCTGTCTGTGTGTGTACCTACGCGTTCGATTGTTTTTATGAGATCATTTTTAATTTAACGTCACGTGTCCCAGTGAACGCGCAGAGCGGAGGGAGGGAAGCGGCGGGCGTGTGGGGTGTCTGTCTGCCGCTGCAGACGGCTGAAGTTGCGCGACACAAGTTTGAGGCGCGAGCCGCTCGGTCCTTAAAGGGACACTCTGTGTGATGCAGGGGGGGCGGCGGCGGCGGCAGCGGCGCACATCACAACACACAGCCGATGAGATGCATCGTATACACACACACACACGTACATACCTATACACACGCGCGCAGGTACAAACAGATACGCGTTTCTGCAGGCAGTGTGACAGTGTTACGTGTGGAGCGGGTGGCCCGCAGACGCAGTCAGTGTGTGTGTGTGTGTGTGTGTGTGTGTGTGTGTGTGTTTACGAGTCCGAAAGAGAGCGTGAGGCCACAGCAGGGTCTTCCTGATACAGTCACTTCTGCGTTCATAGCCACAAACAAATCTGCACTTGCCTTTCCTTCGCGTGCTCAGTCCCACAATAAAAATAATTAATAACTGTTACTGTCATTTGTCTTGATGTAAGTTGTAACAGCCACACGGTGCAGCAGCGCGCGAGCCCGTCGCGTCGTTGCACTGCATCCGCGAGCCGGTTTAAATCATCTTTAGCTGTTTAAAACTCCCCTCCTTTCCTTTGGGCACTGACTGGTAGTCCTGGTAACATAACTATGTGAGCACCATCCTACTCAGCATCACTGTCGTCCTCATCATGCTCATAACCCCCTTCATCATTCTTATCCTGCTCGTCATCACCAGCATCCCCATCCTACTCGTTATCACTCTCAGGCAGCCTACTCATTGCCCCTTCATCATCCCACTCATCATCACCATTGTCATCTTCATCCTACTCATCATCCCCACCCTACTTATAGTCATCACCATCATCCTCACCCAACTCATCATCATCCGCATCCTACTCATCATCACCATCATCGGTGTCCAAGGGTTGAACGAAAAACCCCATACGTGTGTCTAAACTGCAGCCGGAGTCCTGTTGGGGCGTAACCGGATAACTGGTCATGAGCATATGCACCAATATAACAAGAGATTCCCAGCTACGATCATCTATAACTAGTAACTAGTTGTAACCAAATGTATCCCAGTTCCCAGCTGTGACCATATATACCCATATAACAAGATACAACCGAATGTGGTCTTATAACCAGCTATGGTTGTATGCAACCAGTTATAATGAAATATAATGTGGGAACCAGATATAACCAAATGTAATCAGATACCCACCTATAAGTAACCGGGTAAGCATATGTGGCCGAAAAACACGGTATGACTGAATATAACCGTTTAACCAGCTATAGCTTTGTGTACCCAGTTAACTAACTGTAACCACATAAGGAGATAGAACGGAGGGACATGGTGTTCAGTGCTCCCTGTCACTGTGCCACCGTCTCTCACACACACACACACACACACGTGTCTCTGGTCTCATTCCATGTCATTCTCAGCTGTGTTCCAGGGTGCCGTTGAAGGCCCACGGTGATGGCATGAGCACGAAACAAATAAAATGTAATACATTTGGAACTGCTTATCCGTCGTATTTTACGGCGCTTGTGTTCAACTGGAGTAAAAGTTGAGTAGAAAGAAGGTACATGGATGCATTTCCTGTCCTGCTCTGTGCTCCTGCGACGTATGAGAGACTCGGATGGGGACCTCAGCAAGTTCCAGAGGTTTTCTTTAAAAAAATGAACTGTTAAGGGGAGTGATCACGACTGGTGCAGTAACCGTGTTACCCCCCCCCTACCCACCCACCCACCCAATTGGACCGCACATCAGATGTTGAGATGCACTTCCCCGGGAGGTGACCGTCCCCGATCCGATTCCTGGTAATGCTGCAGAGTCACCGCACCCCAGTTTGGCATGCGAGCGCGTTTCGTTGAATTTAACTTCTTATTAGAGCTTCGCCTCTCGCCTGATGTCTGGAACTTTCTGCTGATCATGATGGATGTTTCAGGATTATTCCTTGCCAGTAAATTAAAAACGGTCCCGAGAATGTGGGCTAACAGCACTTGGACCACACCCTAGCAGGAAGAGAAGTTTTCCCACAAACCCTTCTTTTTCTTTTTTTTTTTAAAACAAGTATTATATATTTATTAATAATTCTACATACGCTAGCCATGTATGGAGTCGCCGTGCGCCTCGAGGTGTCCTTTCCTAAGTCCTGCTGCGGGCGGATGAGCGCCGGAGACCGAAATGAAGCGGAGTTGCCGCGCGGGGAGAACATGCAAACGTGTCGGGAAAGTAGGACATGGCGCCCGCAGCCGCGAGGCCTCCGTCGAGGGTGTGTCGCGGTGTCTCCTCGCGCCGGGGACGGTAAAATTAGAGGAGCGTCGGCCGGTTCGCCCCGAGCCCCCGCGCATCCATAATTGAAGGCCTTTCTGTCACAATCGGAGCCCGCTGCGCTTCGCGAGGCCCCTCCCCGGCCGCTCATGTTTAATGCATCCGGGACGCGGGGCAGGACCGCAGGCCGGACGAGGCGCCGCACCAGGGGGTGCCGGGCGCGAGACCCGGAAGGGGTCACGGCTCGGCGTTGCCGGGCCCCGCTTGGCCTGTTGGGCCGTCTCGAGCGGTTGCACCTTGGTCCTCTTGTTCGTGTGGGGGAGGGGGCACGAGGAGGGGGCGAGTACGACCGCTGTGGGCATAGAGTGACGTTTGAACTAAAAGAGAGCTGCTCTAAAGAACATTCTGGAAATTGCGATATCTGTCTCTGCTGTACTGTGTGTGTGTGTGTGTGTGTGTGTGTGTGTGTGTGTCTCTATGTCTACAAGGGGAAATGTGAATTTTGTGGAGGAGCGCATTTTGTGTTATTTCACTGTTCTTTTTCTGTCCGTGGGACGGGCAGTCGAACAACAGCCTTTTGTTCTGCGCAGCGTTCCCAGCGGCCACATAGCAGGCAGCACCCCAAATAGCTAGCGGTCAGGAGGGGGGTGGTGGTGGTGGTGGTGGAGCAGAGTGGGGGGGTGTCCTGTCCTTGGGACCTTATATGCGCGTGTATGTGTGTGTGCGTGTGCGTGCGTGCGCGTTTAGAGAGACGAGTACGGTCACATCGCGTCTTTTCGTTGCCCCGCGGGGACGCTGGTAGGAGCGCGACGTACTGTCTGATCCCTTGGCCGGGCAAAGCGATACTCTCAGGTGAAACGGTATCCTCGGAGCCGGGGGGTGTAGCACTCGGCTCCCTCTGACCGCTCGGCTTCCTTTGGCTGCGGTAGACGCATTGGGGCAAACGAAACGCAGTCCACAAGAAGCCTCTGTTTTGCTTGGCCGGCGCCTGCTCTGTTACATCATCCTGGCTCTCTCTCCATCCCTCTCTCTCTGTCCCTCTCTCTCTCTCCTCTGTTGCTATCTCTCTCTCTGTCTTGCCTTCTCTCTCTATCGCTCCTCTCCTTCTTTCTCTATCGCTTTCTCTCCCCCCTCTCTCTCTCTCCTTCTCCATTGCTCTATTTCTCCATCTCTCCGTGTCTCTCCTCCTCTCCCTCTCTTTGTTTCCATCGCTCTCCATCTCTCTTTCTCTCTCCCTCCCTCTGCACTTGTGTACTCAGACTCCCCTCGTCCACAGCGCATCCTGAATAATGCAGGGGAGTGGTTCTTCAGTTCTTCCGGAGTGCGGATGTGCGCCGCCCACTCGCCGAAGAATCGAGACGCGTACAGTACCAGTGTAAAGTTTTAGCACTGTTTTTGGAAACAGCTTTTTTTCTTTTTTTTTTTTTTTGTTTTTTGTTTTTCTCCAGGCTCTCTGTTTGATCCACGATGAGTCGCTACGTCTTCCTGGCTCTTCGGCAGCTGTTCCCACAGATGTAGGACCCAAGGGGGTCACTTTGCTCTCAGTGGTCCGAGGGGGTGTGCATACTCATGCTTTTGACCGATGCGGTCAGTGGTTCAGTGGGGCAGTGCATGTGCTGTGTTACTGGTGTTTCTCGCACCCTTTTCTCTTTCAGTTTCTGTTGTGGAACGTGTGGTATTTCTTCCTCCCCTCCCCTCCACCCAGCTATACATTCACACTCGAATGTGTGAAAAGGCGCCAGGCCCATATAATGTCCCGCAAGGGCAGAGGGGGACACGCTCCTGTTCGATTAGCACCTCCACGGCTGAGCGGCTGCCTCTGTGCACGAGGACACGATTGGTGGGGTGGGGGGGGGGGCAGGTAGAGGCGCTCCTGAGCTGAGACGGCGGATGGTTAGCGGGAGCCTGCAGTGAGGGTGTCGAGAACGCGGGGGCTGCCGAGGTGCGGTGGCTGCGGGTGCCGAGCCCTTTGCGGCGCCCTGCGATGCTCCTCCAGACTGGACGGCCTCATCATTGGGAGGAGCAGTCATCGGTCACGCTCCCCCAAAACTCAAGCTAGTTCGGTGCCGGGAGGTGAAAGGCCGCACCCCATCGGACGGTCCGTTCAGTTCCGTGAACGACGGAGCAGTTCAACTGCTGGCTGTTGTCTCAGCGTCCGGGTGGTGGGTTCGATCCCCGATCAACCCGTGCGGAGCCGATACTTTCTTCTCGCATTTTGCGTGTATTTCCTCCAGGTGCTCTGGTTTCCTCCCACAGTCCAAAGATGTTTCAGGCGAACCGGTGACTATATTTGGAGAAAGGGTCCGCCGAACAGACGCCGACGCAACCGTTCATGTCCGCACCGAGTGACGAAGCGCCGTCGTGGTCCTTCGGCGCCCAGACCAGCGTGCGACTGCTCATCGCAGCCGAGAACACGACTCGCACGGCGCCTTTCGACGAATTAAATTAATGCCTTCATTCAGACTCAGCCTTGGCATTTGAATGTATGTGAAGCTTCCCCTTCAAATCCTGCTGCAGTCCTGTTTCATTTAAACATGTTTTGTGTTTATTCTGTGTGATCCGATAAATATCGAGAAATATCTAAATATCGAAACAAAACAAAATAGCAGATGGCCGTATACATTTCAAACGTACGTGTTCCTTCATCGTGTGTGAGAGCTATGTATGAGACCTTTGCGTCGAGCAATTAGAGATGCGGTTAAAGTTGTGCCGTGCGAGGCGGTTCTGAAGGATTTCTGCAGACGCCGAAGAGCGGCTCGCGTTTTTATTTGAAAGTCTTCTTTGCAGAGGGAGCAAAACATTTTGTGCCTCTGTGGGACCATTATGTTAGAAATAACATTTGGAGCACTCTGTTCATGTGTATTAATTTGAAAGGCTGACTGCAGAGGCTGTTAAGCTGCGTCAGAGGGAGTCGTTCTGGAAACGGCAGCTTGCCGTCCGTCGCTGAGCCGCCGGTTCGGGATCGACGACATCTTAAGCGACACGTAGCCCCGTAATCCCCGTGTGCGGCCGATCGGTTCTTTCTCTTTCATTTATTTTGCTAAACGCATCCTGAGAAGTTATGACCACGAAAAAATTGATCTTATCATGGATAGATAGTACGTCTCCTGTTATACGGACACTCGTTACACGGATGTTCGTGTATCCGGACTTTAGAAATTTGGGTTTGGTCAAGGGGGTGGCAGTGTGGTCATGTTCATTTCCCTTTTCTGGCCCGATATAACCCAAGCAATTGCATGATTTGTAGAGCATTTATTCATTTATCAGATGCTTTCCTCCACAGCGACTTGTTATGTACCCATTTATACAGGTGGGTAATTTTTTTTACCGTAGTAATTTAGGATAAGTACCTTGCTCAGGGGTACTACAGCTGGAGGTGGGAATCGAACCTGCAACCTTTGGGTCCAAAGGCAGCGGTGCTAACCGCTATGCTACCAGCTGACCTTTAACAGAATGTTTTAAGGCCAAGGCAAGTTGAGTGTGTACAGCAAACTACCGGTACTCTAAATACATATCATCCATAAATAAATAAATAATATAAATTGATAAATATAAAAAATAAGTAACAAAATCCACAGACTGTGCCGAGGGCCTCAACCCAGTCATTCGATTCTTTGACCCTGTGAAGCTTGAAGAGCAATTTGTTCTGAACAGAATTAGATCAGCAGAGTTGTTTCTGTTGCTTCTGCTGCCCTTTTCGGGGGGGAAGGGAAATCACATTTTAATTTGCAAGAAAATTGATTTTGTTCTACAATTCAGCCTGTATAAATACTACAAGTATTTCTGGCTGGCCTACGTGCTGCCTGTACCAGGTCATCATTATGCCATTGCTCTGTTTACACTTAAAAACCATTTTATTGCTCTTCGCCTCCTGGACTGATTACCCAAGGTGACACAGATGCAGCACTTCCTGCCGTCCTGGGCATCTGAGGTCGGGTGCCCCTCCGGAGGTTACCGGTCCTGGGCTGCCATACCCGACCCTGAGCTCACCTGCCGCCGTATGTCCTCTACGGCAGGGTGACGCCACGGATCAGCGTGTTCGCCAGCCCCGCTGCAGCTGAGAATGTTGAAAAACATCTTCTGGATTTGTTCTGGGTTGGAGGGAGTAGTTTTTTTCTTTAAAATTCTTCCAAGTGTTATTCAGCCCCTCCCCTCCGTGTGCCGATTATTTGGGAAGGAGCGAGATGGCAGAGCCTTTGAAGGTCTGGAGGACGTTACCCCTGCGGCGTCTGGAAGGCCTTCAAGGTAGTCGCCCTGGCAGAGCTGCACTGCTCTTAATTGGAGGGGGTCTCGCTGAGAGCCGGGAACAGTACCCTTACCGCTCGCTTTCTCCGTCTCGCCCTTTCATGCTCCGCCCCATAGTTGGGGCCAAACGGACGCCTCCCTAATACTTCAAACGGTGTGACCCACTTCAGGGTCACGGTGACCGGTCAGGAGCTGCGGCGTGGGCCTCGCTAACCAGTAGCATTGTGGCAAGTGGCCTCCAAATCAAGACTCCCTCTTCTGCCCTGATAAAACCCAAAGAATCGCATGATTTGTAGAGCATGACTTGGGAGCCCAAGAATCTGCCTCCCCGCATCTCTTTGCTGTTGATTATTGAGACGTGAGCGAACCTCTTGTTCCACGTGCGATCAACCTGCGCGATCCTGAAGATGGCGTGTGATTCGATTGCATCCATACAACGGTGGGACTGTTGTGTTGCGGCGGTTCGAGTTCTCGCCGGTGGAACAGCGGCGAATCTTCCCGCAAGCTCAAAGGGGCTTAGAACGGTAACGGGCATTTCAGAAGCCTTGGCGCTGTACTTCACCGTAGCGCTTTGACGGCGTGCCCAAAGTTACTGTGTCCCTTGAGCAATTTTGACTTTTGCATTGTTCTTCGGGGTATCCGTGATTTCTAGAATGTTGTTTGGCATTATGTTCACCTTTCGATGTATCTGTCGTGTAAAGGCTGGGGCTGAGGAAGCCGGTTGCCACGGAGTTCCTGCAGTCCGGCTGTCGCCCCGACCTCCCAATTTGTCGCCAGGTGAAGCGCTCGCTCGTGAGTCGCCTGACAGGTCAAGGGTGTGTCGTCGGGTGTGGTAAGGATGCAGGTGCCGGGTAGGTTGGAAGGTGGTGCGCACGATGCCCAAGATTGTGGGAATTTGGGTGCAGATAAAGGTCGCTCCCGTGGCCTCGGTTGCCCCCGTGACCTGAACGCGGGCGGAAGGCCAGCCCAGGAGTCCCGCCCAGGAGTCCCGCCGCTCACGTGAACGCATGCTGTGTCTGAGCCGTGCTGGCATGCAGCTCCTCGCCTCCGGGCACCATATGGCGGGAACGTGCTCGCAGGGACGCTCCTCCGGGGCGGCTCCTCAAAAGGACAGACAGATGGAGGTTTGCTCGGCCCCGACACGGGCTGTAATCCGCTGTGCTGGCAAGCGGCGTGACCCTGGCGCCGAACCCGTTGCGGTGCGGTCAAAAGCTCTTCGCCACGGGTGCTCCGCGGCCTGGAAAGGCGAAGGGGTATCGCTGCGAGCTTTGGCGAAGGGCGCTCATCTCCAGCCTCCTGAGCCATGCTGTGGACCACCTTGCTGTTGCATTCATACCCTTCGGTGTATGGAGATGTTCTACTCGGGTCTCTCCGAGTGGAATAGTCGGACGCTCTTTCGACTTCACTTTGAGCAGTTAGCTTTGTCGGTGCTTACTGACTCTCTGTATACAACCCATTTATACAGCAGGGTATTTTACCGCTCAATGCGAAATCAACAGTGTTGGAGATCCAGGATTTACATTTATTCATTTAGCTGATGCTTCTCTCCAAAGCGACTTACAACTACTTCCCCATTTATACAGCTGGGTAATTTTACTGGAGCAATTTAGGGTAAGTACCTTGCTCAAGGGTACTACAGCTGGAGGTGAGATTCGAACCTGCGACCTCTGGGTCTTAAGGCAGCTGCTCTAACTGCTGTGGTACCGTATGCCCTCTGCCAGGGTTTGGAGGAGAATGACCAGCCTGGGGTCTCCTAGAAAAACACCGCGCAAGATTTTATGATAACGGAGTACCTTGCTCAATGATAGTGCAGCGTTGATGAGGAGCTGGGCTTGAACCAGCAATGTGCAGGCTACGAGAGCACGTCCTCATTCGTTACGCTGCCTACTGCCTCTCCAAAGAAGGCCGAAAGACCCCAGGAGGCCCTTGTTTCCGTATGATCGGTAAAAGCGCTCCAGAGCTCTTTGTATTCGGGTGACAGTGTGATGGCTCATGGTTTGACATGCTGCCTGCGCACTGACACTGCCGCTTCAGTGCCGTGGGATTCCTGTACCGTAGTACGCCCGTCGAGCTGGGCCCTGTCCATACTGAGCGTGTGCGCTGGCTGTACCGCAGTACCCTCTCTGTCCTGAGGTAAACTACGCAGAACCCTCTCTGAATATGTAATATGACCCCAGTGAAAGGCAAATCTTTCAGCTTTATTGCCGCTGTCTGCTGGGCAGCGTGAGCGAACTGGAAAGAGCTGAAGATCTCAAATGTGATTTTTTTTTTTTTTTTTTTTCCTTTTTCTCTCCCCCCACCCCCCGTTCCTGCCAGCAATGAAATCAATGCAGATTTGCATATGGTATCTTTTTGAAAAGATATGAGCCCCATATTATGTCTGTTTATCTTTCCGGTCATAAAGCAACTCTATCATACATTTGCCACTTCTCTCCTAAGAGACTTACAATTATTTACCAGTTTCTACAAGTAGGCAATTTTAGGATAAGTACCTTTCTCGACAGTACTGCTGCCGGAGGTGGGATTTGAACCTGCGACCTTTGGGTCCTAAGGCAGCAGCTCTAACCCTGCTGTCCCCGAACGTTACTATGGTCACGACCCCAAGATGTTTCTCCATTACGTTCCGCAATATAAATAAGAACTGAGTCATTGCAGTCCTGTTCCCTTCAAAGGAAGGGGGGGGGAGAACCCTTTGGATGTGCCGACCAGGCCCCTCCCCCATCCTGGTTAATGACGGGCTTCCCCGTCTGTGACCTCTGCAACGACCCCCGGCGCGGTGCGGCAGGCGAGCCCCAGACGTCTGCCCGTCTAGACGGCGTGAATGGAATTCTGAGAGGCCGGCCATTGATTGGGTGGAAGGTGAGCTGGGCCAGCCGTGCCGCCACTCCGCCGTCGCCACGGGAGATGGGAACATAAATGAGCAAACAGCTGAGCTGCGGGGGGGAGGAGGCGGGGGAGGTGCACTTTTAAACTCTGCTCTTAACATGAATCTCTGATTCCTATATATATATATATATATATATATATATATGCTGTATGTGTGTATGTATATATATATATATATATATATATATATACACATATATATGAGTAAGACTGTGTGTGTTTATATAAAGTATATTAGTAATTATAAAAGCAACTCCTTCCTCTTCACTCTTATGCCTTGTTAAAGCTCATGCAAATATGCGTGCATATTTGCATGAGCTTTAAAAAGGCATAAGAGTGAACAGAGCTTCACGTTTGCTAATATTATATATATACACATACATGTATCTGTATTACTAAATGTAACTCCTTTCTTGTTTCGCTTTTGTGTGTGTTTTAAAGCTCATGCAAATACCCTTCGCTCCATTGGTAAAACACGCAAGCGGTAATTAAATTTCTGCGCAATGCAATGCATTTTTGCTGGGAATTTAAGATTTGCCTTGAGATGAAAGCCGCAGCCCCGCAGCTACGGGTTCGGAAATTGGGAGAATAATTCTCGTGCACGAGCGTACGTGGTTTCTCGGCCTCAGCGGACAGCGCCGTTAAGAAACGAGATGTGGTCCGGTAACCGGGTTTCCGCCCGTGTCTCATAGGCCTGGGAATAAAAATATCGGAAGTTGAACCGTAAAGTACAGAAGTGAACCGGCTGAAACGATAACCAGTTACATGATTATTTCAGGCAGCTTCAGGTATGCAGTTTTTCTACAGACAGGTGTGAGTGTAATTACCTGTTCGCACAGGTAGGATCCTCTATACGAGTCCTTCCGTTTTGGGCAGAGAGCAATGTACCGAAGTACTGTTTTTAGAGGAGGACCCAATTTATATTTATTCATTGATCTGACACTTCTCTACAAAGCGACTGTCCGTGGTAAGGTATTTTTGTTTATTTACTCATTTATACAGCTAGGTAATTTTACTGGAGCAATCACTATGGGGGCAGCTGGTACCATAGTGGTTAGAGCTACTGCATTTGCACCCGAAGGTTCCAGGTTCGAGCCTCACCTCCAGCTGTAGTACCATTGAGCAAGGACCTAAATTACTCCAGGAAAAATTACCCAGCTGTGTAAATGGGTAAATTAACACTGTAAGTCACTTTGGAGACAAGAGTCAGATAAATTTAGTCAGTGGTGCTATATTGCATTTATTCATTTAGCTGATGCTTTTCTCCAAAGCAACTCAGTGTTAATCTACCTACAGTTATTTACCCATTTATACAGCTGGGTAGCTTCTCTGCTCAAGCAATTTAGGGTGAATACTTTGCTCAGCGGTACTACAGCTGGAGGTGGGATTCGAACCTGCGACCTTCGGGTCTAACGGCTTCAGCTCTAACCACCGCGGTACCAGCTGGCCTTTTTTGTTACCCGCTGAAACTTTATGTTCTCTCCGTTCCGTTGTGTTGTGTTGCTTTCCTTTCAAAGGCACACGTAGACCGAAGGTGCGCTTTCGTTCCGCAAAGCAAACTCCCTCAAAGCGGCCCGCTGCAGCGGTAGGTGTGTCTGAATCTCACGGATCATCAGGCATTCTGCGGAACAGAGCGCTTCTGAGGCAGAATCCGAGACAGAAATCTATTTAAGGTTAGTTACGGTCTGGCAGCCATTGGCACCGTCGAACAAATCCATGAGAACAACAGGCGCAGCAGCAGCGCGTTGTTGTAATTAACAGGAAACGCTGATTGCGCATCTGGTTCAGAAACGCCGACCTCCAGAACTTTAATTTGGGATTCAGGTGATAGACGGTCAGTGGTCAAGAGTAACTAATGTGGTCGCCGGTTGTGGGAGACTTCCGTTGTGTGTGGGTGTGCCGGTTATATCTTTATTTTTGTAACTGCAAGACAAATGTCTTTGTTTTATTACTCTTAAGTAATTCCAAAGAATCAACATTTGTCTCTAAAGATTACTACTTAGGAGCTTAATTCACTTCTCTAAGGATTTACTCTGACAAATGGACTTCCTGAAAAGGTCAGCTTTCCCGCAGGTTTCCTGCAGTTTTCAGAACTGGGCTTTTTCCGTTTGCCTCAATAAACGCACTCGCTCCTTGTGTACAAATGGTCAAGTTAGGGATTTTCGGGGAGAAAAAAACTCTGTTTGTTTTTAATTGCGTTTTCTTTCTCTTTTCTGAGATTTGTCCGTTGTAGAGCCGAACGGACCTGTGCTTTCGCCCGCAGCACGTAGGTGGCAGTAAAGAGCACCCAGAAAGAAGTGTGTTGAACAAACTTAAACAGTGTTTACAGTTCATGTCTGGTGTTTGTGGCTGCTGATGATTACTAACAACGTGGGAAATGTTGCGTGTGTTAGCGGGATGAGCCAGTGAACGATCGGGGTTTAGCTGGACTTTGAGCGCATTCTTTTTATTTTCGTTCATTTACGTGTTTTCCTGTTCATTTTTTAGTTTCGGTTTTAGTGCAACTGAAATCATATATAAAAATGTTATAGAATGTTTTTCTTTTTTTTACTGGTGAATTAAAGTATTTTACAGAACCTGAACCACCGTAAATAAATTGAGGGATGTCTGCATTTTTAAGCACTTGTCGACTGTGATTTCGGATTTACGAACAAATCGAGTTGCGAACTGACATCCGGTCGCAGAGCCAGTGCGGCTTCGAAATGCTCTGTGAGTTGCAGTAGCTTTGTGAAACCCAGATGCAAGTGCCCCCTTTTGCAGCGAGATTCTCCTTAGTCCTCAGTCTGATGTTCTGGAGCCTGTTTAGGTGTATGTATGTTGAGTGCTTTACCCATGAAATACTCAGAAGCATCCAGAAATCTCTCGAAATTCCCGGGTGTTAAAGGTGGCGGAGGGGAAGTCATTACGTCGGGGGGCCTGCGCTGTGGATTACCTGCATGGACGGCCGCGCCGGGCCCGGTTGGGTTCCGACGATCGCGGAACGTAATTCCCCTAGCAGGTGGGAAACGCTTGATGGTTTTCGCTCTCTTATCGAGGTTATCGAAATAAGAAGCGTGGATGAAATAAGTGTTTGGAAATTTTGCGGCTGTGGAATCCCTCACTTGGCTGTGGGCTCGGAATGCGTGTTGCATGACACATGCTATGTCCTGGAGCCAAGTTTGGGAGACTATAGGAGACAAAAAAAAAAAAAAAAACAACAAAAAACCAAACATTTTCTTTTCTTTTTTTTTTTTTTTTTTTAAAGAGTGCTGTGTCGGAGTGATGCCCGACTGTGAGAACATGTCTACCACAGAGTACGCTGGGATATTCATAGATACGCAGTCCTCCCCGTGCGTCTGTCTTCAGGCATTATAACGCCACTGGATATCGACATCGCTCCATTCTGCACGGGCTCGGGCCCGACGCCGTTTCTTCCCGGCTGGATGCGGTGCTGTTTTTAGTGCTTTGCGGTGAATTCTGAATGCTTTGTGATAAAGTTCCGTCCACGGCAGCCCTCCCTCCGAAGAGCCGAAGACGCGGGTTGAGCCGAAACGAAAGGTCGCCGAAGAGCAGGTCCGCGGGGAGCGAAAGGAACGCGCCGCGGGGACGGTTGGCCGCCGCGCTCCGGGTCGTCGGCCCGTGTTTGGCGGCGCTCGTCCGAGCGGAGGGAAGCGGACGGAATTACGGATGCGCGACGCGGGACGCCGGCGCGAGACCCTTTTGAAGACGCTCAGCTTTTGAAGTCGGCCACCGAAGAAAATGGAAACAGGAAGACGCTAGGTGGTTGGGTAAACACGGACGCCTCACCTTTTTTGTGTCTGCTGGCGCTCCACCAAGCTGCCGCCTCTGGGACCGCAGGAAACGTCTTTTGGGCCCGGAATAGTGAGAGATGCTCGAACAGCGGGCGAAGAAGAACCCCCCCCCCCTTCCTCCTTCTCCTCCGTTCTGTCCTCAGTGTCCTCCGTCGGCCTCTTTGTTCCCTCTCCAGTCTGGCGGTCACAGGCTGCGCTGTGCCGGAGGCCCCCGGGACCCACATGTGGATGCGGTTTGCGGTCTGCAGGCTTGCTGACGGAGGCCCCACCTGGGCGCCCGGGCCCCCTGGCCCCCTCCCTGCAGATGGAGAAGACAAGGCCCACGCCTGTCCGGGGCATCTAGGCCTGTCTTTTCTAAACAATCTAATCAATTACTAAACAAGCATTTTGTTTTTTCTGAACAGTTTTATTTGAGCAATGTTATATTGGTGGAGTTCAATATATATTTAGCGTTGAATGGAAATCAAAGAAATCAACCGTGCAGATCTTTTGTCGTTTCAAAGGCTGTCCAATTTGATTTGGGGGGAAAAAGAAAATCTAACAGAACAGAGATATTAAAAAGCTGCTTTTATCAATGTGACCTCTTTTTTTATGGCACAACTTTTGTTCCTTTTGTGAGATTTTTTTTTTTTTTTTTTTTTTTTTCTGCGGGATAAATAACGGTTTTTCTGTCAGAGCAATATTTTATTTTGTGCTGGGGGATTCAAGGGCAGCTCGGCGCCAGTTTTGGGCGGTTCAGTTCGAACAACAGAACTCAAGAATGTGAGTTCTGCTGCGAAAAAGAAAAAAAATCTGTCAAGGCTTCCTTTCACAAAGAAGCTCATGCCTGGGGTCGCAGCGCCGATCGGCGGGAGGCGGGGGCTCGAGTGCCGGCCTTGGGGCGGTTCGCTCGAGACGGAGCGAGCGGACAGCTTGACCCTCCCGTGGTCGCGAGGGGGATGGGGGGTTGACCATCGGCTGGCCGAGGCGGCGGCGCTTTCGGGGAGAAGCGCTCGGTGTCGCGTGACCGATCTCAAGTCGGCCGTCGGTGGATTTCTGTTCTCAGCCACCGGTGGGAAGGTGGGGTCGTGGCCGGGTCGCTTTCCGAGCGACGCCGCGACGGCTATCTCGGGTTACGTGTCTGACGGCTCCCTGCAGGTTCGACATGGCACGGAAACCGTCTGCCTGGGCGCTTCCGCCCCCTCGCCCTCCGCCTTGCTGGGCGGTTTACCAGGGTTCGCGCGGCCCGCGAGTCGCCAGTAACGCCGAACGACCCGGCAGCGGAAAGGGGAAAAAAAAACACGAGAAGCACAATGGAAATGTGCGTTGGAAATGGCGAAGCTGGCGCGGCGGTCCCTTGTGGACGGGAACGGTTCTGCGGAGAATATCCCTGGGATTAAAACAACAGACGACGGCGGACTGCTTTGGCTCTGCGTGCAGCGTGATCTGTCTGGCTAGGAGAAAAACAAAGGGATAATCGCGGGAGGAGCTCCAGACTGAAGCCTCTTGCGGGAAGCGTTGGATGTGCATAAATACCCTCCCTGTGGCTCACCGAATCGTCCCCCCCTCACACACACACCACCGCCGCCCCACAAAGTGTAACCGAAAAAGCAGCGATGCTGCTCTCCCCGCCGCTGCGTCCCGTCACTGCGATGATTGCGATAAATTCGCCCCCGCCCTGGGTGCGTGATGTCTGTCTGCCGCTGGCTCGGCCGCTCTCCCCAGTGCCGTCTGGGTGGAAATGCAATCTCGGTGGGGTGGGAGAGCAGCCCCGGTCCCCCCCCCCCACCCACCCCACACTCCCGCGGCTCGTTAAGCCAGGCCGGTGCTCGAGTGACTCACCGAGTCGGGCCCAATCAATTGCGCGTCCCAGACAGGCGAGGTGAGGCGGTGGGGCCGTGGGGGGGGGGGGTGACAGCCGGCTGCACGCAGATTTCAGCCAGACGACTGAACTTTCCTTCGCTGCATCCTGTCTGTCTGGGCCTCTCTGACTCCATTTCTCCATCCTGCCCTCGTTTGCGGAAATGCGGCTTGCATCTGCACACACACCGAAGGCAAAAAAAAAAAAAAAAAAAGTCGCCATCGTGGGGAACGCAGACACACACACAGAGGGTGATGCAGTGGTTTGCAGGGGAGTCACTTATGAATAAGTGTGCACACGGCAGTCTGGCAGGTTGGGAGGCAGAATGCGTCACCTTGGACGACGGACCGCTTTTCCGGTGCCGATGGCCGTGCCGGGGATGGGGGACGGGGGACCCTGCGCGTGTGCGTGTGCGGCGTGTGTGTCTTTTTGTGTTCCCCACCAGGGCGACTCCGCTGAGCCATCACGCATCCTCTCGTGAGAGCGTATCCTTCGCTCCTGTGTCAGGAAAGAAAGAACAGAGCGCGGAAGTGCGCCGCCAAGGTTCGAACAATGGAGATGGCGCTCCGGACGGTGCCGTCCGACAGATCCCGCGCAGTAGGTGACGCCGTCAAGGTCCTCGCTTAAATTTCCTCGTGGCCCTCGTGGCTTTTCACCGCGAACGAACTGACAGCCCATTGTCGCCGCTGAGGGTCCGTGTCACGGAGATGGCGGGAGGCGAAGCTCCTCCGACAGGCTCTCGGGCGGCATCGCTCTGACTGACAGTCGCCGCGCTCTTCGGTTACACCGTGACGTAGTCGCTCCGGCCTTCTGGCGAGCGCCCGGACAGTTGCTGGGAGATGAGCTCCACATCTGTTTCTCCCCATGCCTTTCCTCCAAATTAAAGCATTATTACCCATATACATGGTTTTTGTGATATCCCGACATCTAAAAAGTAACTGTGTGAATGGCCTGATTACTGTGCGTTTTGATGTAGCGATGAAGGGATCCGGAAGGAGGCTGCGCTTTATTTCTTCTTCATTTCTGCCGTTTTTTTTTTTTCCCCTCCTCCTCCTCCTCCTCCAAAGGCACTCGCCCTTCTTTGTTATGCACAGAGAAGCGAAGTTGTTAGCTCATTAATCAATGTCAGAATTACAACATAGCCTCAAGGTTTTCCCTCACTCGGAACACATTGCTATAGGTACTGTAGCCAATTAAAATGTGACGGGGGAGGGAGGGGGGGATGGCGGAGACCTTCGAGTCCGCACGAGGATCCCTTCGCAGCGACCCTCCGATGCCGGGAAGCCGTCGCCGGGCCTGTCGGGGGGTTGTGCCGGATGCGTGTTTATTCTGGGCGCGCGCCGTGTTTCCCCCCCCCGCACGGGCCGCTCCGCTGGAAGCACCTGCGATGTTTTGTGCAGGGAAGTGACGGAACCGCCGCCCAGCTTCACTCAGATTACCGGTAAACACCGCCGATCTTGGAAGCTCACTTCACAGGTGTGCGTGTGTTTCTTTTGGATCGCGGCAGGGTGTTCTTTGTGGAATGAAGATAGTTTCCAGATGAGGAAAACGAAGATCCGCTCGGTCAAGGGGTCGCAGCCCAGCTACAACTGACCGCTTTCCAACAGCCACCTTAACAAACCGCTGGTCGTCCCCGTAGATTAAGGTTCTTCATCCGAAGGAGGTTTGTTATAAATGTATTTATTCATATCATACGCGTTGATTAGTTTAAGGTGGCGCAGTGGCGCAGTGGGTTGGACCGGGTCCTGCTCTCCGGTGGGTCTGGGGTTCGAGTCCCGCTTGGGGTGCCTTGCGGCGGACTGGCGTCCCGTCCTGGGTGTGTCCCCTCCTCCTCTGGCCTTCCGCCCTGAGCTGCCGGGTAGGCTCCGGTTCCCCGCGACCCCGTATGGGACAAGTGGTTCTGAAAATGTGTGTGTGTGTGTGTGATTAGTTTAAGAGAGAGGTAGTACCGGGGCGTAATTCTTGGGAGGGACAGGAGACGTTGGCAGTTGACCGTTATCTTCGGTCCCCGATATTTCGAAATTACTGGGGAAATTTGGCGGCGAGATTGCCGGCGTACGAAGTTTGTCATTTAAAATTCACGGCCTGTCATCTTTGCACCCGAAAAGTTCCAGCTGAATCGTTTGGAAATTTGCGTCAGATGCCACGTGACGAATGACGCGCCGTAAATCCCAAAAAGCCGAGACCGAAAATACTCAAAATAATTTGACAAAATGCCTAAAATGACTTGAAAAGATTAGCGCTGGGGGCTGTGTGCGGCAGCCGTTTGAAAGTTAACGAAATTCCTGTGTTACGCCGCAAAGCTGCGCCGCGAAACGAGCGCTAATGTATTCCGAGGCGTGCCGCATTTTGTTGCGAGTCACTAGATATAAATTCATATCTTGCCCGCAGCCCTTTCCTTGCAGTAGTTTCCTGTACAGGAAATTCTGAAGAACCGCTCGTCGCTTTTGCTCCAGAAAGTTTGCTTCAGAAATGTTAATGTGGAAAGAGCTCGTGTTTCTGTGTGTGTGTGTGTGTGTGTGTGTGTGTGTGGAATACCACCATTTCTACTACATCCCCAGGTAAATAACCCTCAGTGCTTGGAGTAGAAAGCTCTACTGATGAATATGGTGCTTCGGGCAGAAGTTTCATCTAAGCTCACCCACCCTTCCAATTTCGATAACCACTCGTCCAGTGCAGGGTTTCGGTGCTCCAGCGTCTATCCCGGCTGTGTACGGCGTGAAGCAGGATACAATTTGGACTGGGCAGCAGTCACTGCCTCTCTCACTCAAGCACGCACGCACGGCAATTTATTGTTGCCACTTCACCTGAAACACAAGTCTTTGGACTGTGGGAGGAAACCAGAGCACCTGATTGAAACCCACACAAACATGGGGCAAGATGCAAACTCCACTTAGACTAAGCTGGATTTGAATGCGCTTCTGAATTCATCTGGCTCAAGAACCGTGTCCAGGCTGCTACCTGCTGCACCACCATGCCGTCCAAATGAGGCTGCTAATTTTTTTTTTTTTTTTTTTTCTTTTTCAGAATAACTGAAGTTCAGGCTATTTAAAGTAATAATTCTATTATCCTAACGCCTGGAGATCATTCTTTTCTTGCTTTGTTCACTGTTTACATGGAATGCGTGGTAGTGGCACCACGGTTTTTCTAGGTTCCCGTCGTGGTCCGTTGGCGGTGGTGTGTTACTGTCTTCTCGTCCCCAGGCACGCTACTGAAGGGGACAGTGTGACGCTGCCTGCGGACTGTGTTGGTACGTGTGATGCTCGTGGACGGTCTTTCACGGTCATGTAAAAGATGACACCGCTTGGCCCACGTGTGAGTTGGGACCAGACAACCGGTGTCGTTGAGTCACATCAAGTGGGCAGACAGTCCTTTAGAACAAACGCGTGTGCGTGATTGGACGCCGCTGCACTGTCCCTTCTCTAGAAATCCCCGGTGACGGATCCCCGCTGCAGGTAATGGCGCGAAAGTGGCTCTCGCCTACTTTGACCGTGACTCACCCGATCGCGAGGTTTCGGCAGCCGGCTCACGTCACAACCTGACTGACAAGGGTCAGAGAAGCTCGCAGGGTGAAGGCAGTGGGCGTTCGACCACTTGTCACGGGTCGGCGGTCCGTCCGACCGCACCGTTCCCGTGATCGACCGCCATTCTGACTTTAGCAGCAGCCCTTGACTCTTGGATTGTCCTGCGTGTGTCTTTGACTTCTTGTTTATCCTGCCTATACGCTTAAATACCAGGACGAGTGCATAAAACACGTTGAGCGCTTCCCACTGTTCCCGAGTGGCTCTTTCCAAGGACACCGTTCCATGATGAGGGGAACATTTTTAAAGATGGAAGTGATTTGTTTTTCTTTTTTCTCCTCTATTATCGAAAGCACAACTATTTTAACTGTTAAGATAATGTGAGTTTTCCATCATTCACACTCGGATGTCGCCTGTAATTATTTTTTTCCCGTCTGATGCCCCTGAATATGCGTACAGCTCACGTTTGACTTCTCCCAGGCTCAGGGTTGGAAGGATTTTAGCTTTAAGGAACATTAAGCAGTGAATGGAGGGAGACTAATATCCTCAGGTTTTTCCATGACGGGGCATTTGAGCGCTGAAATAATCTAAGAATAAAAGCATCATTTTATTTCGTTTAATTATTTGCCCTCCAGTTGGTAGGAAAGGGTTACTGTTGGCAAACAGCTAATATTTTTTTTTTTTTTTTTTAAATTTTTTCCTCGCTTCTATCAACTGCCTGTTTTGATGGTCCAGAGCCGATTCCGGATCATAGGGCATGAGACGGAGCAACTTAGCCAGTTCACCTTAGTTGCACATTTGGACAGTGTAGTGGTTGGAGCTGCTGCCTTCGGACCCAGAGGTTGCTGGTTTGAATCCCACTTCTCTTTGTAGTACCCTTGGGCAAGGTACTTACCCTAAATTGCTCCAGTAAAATTACCCAGCTGTATAAATAGGTGAATAACTAAGTCACTTAATGTTGTAAGTCACTTTGGAGATAAAGGTGAGCTAAATAAATACATGTAAATGGACACAGTGACCAAGCTGGATTCAAATCCTGCAGAGCTGTGCCATCCTGGCTGTTTAAACCTTTATAGTGATTGAAAACTGATGTCTTAACATCAGAAGTGTGTCTTTTCTTTCTTTTTTTTTTTTTTACATCTGTTGCCGGGCAGCTACCTGTTGCCTGGTGCCAAGGTGATCACATTCAGAATAATAATAGAACTGTGGTAGGAATTAGATTCTTCTGGCGTGAACCCTTCAGATATCCCCAGTGTCCCCGCTGCGCCGCAGTCAGATGAGGAGAAAGCGGACGGAGGAGAGGGGGACGAGGTGCAGGAGTGCGTGTCGGAGCGGGCCGCACCCACCGTGCACATCGACACGCCCGACCGCTCCGCGATATTTGCTCTCTCGGTCCATTTTTGTCCTCGTCCCTATCAATTTAGTTTTTACTCCTTCTATCTTTCGGGAGATCTGCCGCTGTTTGCACCTCCCCATCACGCCAGCCTTCTTCAGGTGACTCGCATCTTTTACCCTTTACCCGTAAATATGTGTCCTTCCGGAAGCTTCTGCCGTAAGGTGCGCCCTTAGAATGCTTCTCCTTGCTTCTTTGCACGAGGGATCTGACTTGTGCTCTGTTGAATTTGCGTAGGTCTTCATAAGCACCGAGTTGTGTGTGTGTGTGTGTGTGTGTGTGTGTGTTTTTAAACTACTCCTTTATAAGTTACAAAGCTCTCTCCTGCAAACATTTCATAATGAGTACATGTCATTGAAAGTGAGGGTTTCATTGTTCTCCTGTCCTCTTGCATCGGTCCCCCGTCAGACCCAGTGAGGCGTGCGAGGGGAAGTGAGGATTTTTTCGAGGACGCTTCCTT
Source organism: Scleropages formosus (assembly GCF_900964775.1). Lineage (NCBI taxonomy): Eukaryota > Metazoa > Chordata > Actinopteri > Osteoglossiformes > Osteoglossidae > Scleropages > Scleropages formosus. The sequence continues at coordinate 6,162,294 of NC_041823.1, forward strand.
TAACATCCTTTGCATCCCACTCACCTGCCCCGCCGCGCCATTGTTTCGTTCTCATCCGTCACTCTCCTCCCTCACCCACACGCTCAAAATTAAAGTAGAATAAGCAGTCGTAAATTCCCATCTTATTATCTCTCGGAGAATTTTAAGTGGCCGAATGCGACGCTCGGAGATGCACCTTTTTTATTTCTTTGTTTCTTTGTTTGTTTTATTCATTTTCAATCATGTAAAATATCCGCGGACACAACGCCGCACCAGCTTGACGGCAGGTAATGTCCTTTTTATTTACGGGAAACATTAAAAACCCAAAATGCATTCGTATTTATTTTATTTTATTTTTTTTTTTTAAACCCGATGCTTTCAGCTGTTTCCAAATCCGGAGGTGGCAGTTTTGACAATAAACGTGATCTATAACCCAGCTGCACTTGTCAGGTCTCTTCACACTCCGCTGCAGGCCTGCGTGACACGGAGGATTTTGCGAATAATAATAATTTCGCCTTTTTCCTAATCCTTTGTGTGTCCCGTCAGTTGTTTTGCGCTTCATTACGCGCGACTTGATGATATCCACCACTTTATTTTTTAATCCATAATGGCATAGGTGAAAAGGTAACAGCCCCCTCCCAGGTCTTGATTTTTTTTTTTTCTAGTACAGGGGTCCTTAATTGGGGTCTGTGGCCCATGACATGATTCCGTGTGAAGGTGATCGTGTCGATAAAATGAATTTCAATATTTTCTCAATTTATTTATGAACATTTTCCCAGGAGGCATCCTTGACATTCCTCACACGCTTCAAGGGTTTGTGGCCTGGAACAGGTTAAGAACCTCAGGACAGCGCATGTAAAACCTACCAAGAGTGTTCGACTTTGTCAAATCTGGCTTCGAAATGGGAGTGACATCGATGGGTCTCCTTCGATGTTCTCATCATCATCATCATCATCATCATCATCAACGCCGCCAACAAGGGCTCTTCGGGCGTCTCTGTTGCTGAGATGTCTTGAAGTTTCCTTAGTGGCGTTTCGGTAGCTGGCCCCACGCCCAACCCTCCTCCTTTCTCAGCCGGGCTCGGGACCGTCCGTGGCGGACTTTAAGATGTTCTGCCAAAGGAATAATCTTAGCCAAGGCCAAAATCCGATGGCACATTTTCCTCGGAAACCCGATGCTTTTGGGATTTAGAACGGACCTCAGGCCTCGCGTCCCCCCCGTCAGCGTTCGGTTGCGGATCGACGCTTTGCACCGCCGGGCCCTGACCGTTCGAGCTGCGGCGAACCGGGGTGCGCGGGACCTCGGCGGTCCAAACGCTAGACTCAAGTCTGGGAAGAATAATATGTTTATGTTCAAACTGTTTAAAATGATACACTGCAGCCAATGGAGGGAAATTATTATGCCCCACAATATATATTTTCATTGCCACGGATCAGTTTATCGCAGTGCCATCGTGTGCAGTTTTATGACAATATAAATTACATCCCTAAACAAGGAACACAGGCTGTTTTCTTCCCCCCGCGTGGGTTCGTTCGTCTTGCGGCTCTGCGGTTCGGCCGATCCCGGCTTTTCTGGAGGGAAGGCGGCGGTTCTTCAGGAGCATCGAGCCCCAACGAAACAAACAAAATATTTGTTTGCTCCTTAACCCTGGCAACCGTTGTTTAAAAATATATCGCCGTGTTGATTCGGAGGTTTGTTTGTGCAATAATAATCGCATTGTTCTGAAAAGGGGGGGGGGAGCGGTCCTCTCGCTGTGAAGTAGCCTCGATGGCTCCTCTGGCTCTGCGGCTGTTTGTTTTGGACGCGGTCCTGTTTGTTCGTGGAATGGCGGTTTGCGACACGCCGGAGCGCTACCCGTAATTTGTGTGCGCGCGCGTGCTTTTTTCCACCGTTTTGCTGCCACGTTCACCCCGTGTGACTCCTCGTCACGAGGGCACCTCGGGTAACGGAGCGTCACATCTGAATCTGAACCGCGTGAGCAAGGTTTCTGTGCTCACAAGGTCCTGCGGTCAGTTTCCCAGGAATTGTGGGGAGGGCAACCCGCGGCCCAGGGTTTGCCAACGTCTGCTCTCTGCGCTCTTTGAGCCTTCGGCCGACAGCGGAGGCTGTTTTTCTTCATCATAATTCCCAGTAATGTCATTTGTCACAGCGCTAATTGCTGGTCACTGGGTGATTGATCACGATATTTATCTTGTCTCAGTCTTTTCAGCCTGCGGATTTTAACAAGGAACACAAAAGGACACGTTCCAAATCCAAGAACGAACATTTTGGAGACGGAAATTAAAACGTCTTAACGTTTGGTTCGATGTTAGAAAATGTAAGCGATCCCTAAACATCTCAGTTTGGCTCAGTGACTATATTATTTTTCCACCTTGTGATCAATTACTGTACGTGAGAGGTCGTCTGGGTGCACTTATGCCACGTTTGCCCATCTTCTCTTCTCTTCTCTTCTCTTCTCTTCTCTTCATCTTCATCGCATGCTTCGTCGCACGGTTTTGCAGAGAGAGGAGGTGTCCTCCAAGCCGGAGACGAGCCGGGGAGCCCCTCCGTGTCTGCCGGCCCCTCGAGCGCCACCGGACCGCTGTGACAAAGACACGTGACGCCCGCCAGGATTGTAGGACCGTTCTCTTCATGGTGGTCACTCGGGCCATGTTTGAAATTAGAGCTACGTGTGTAGGGTGGAGATAAATATAGCCTGTGTCACATGGACTCTGCACTTGGTTTCGTTTCCTTAGCAAGAACCCGAGAGGCAGCTGGGATCGCGATTCTGTCTGTCGGTCTGCGGACATCTGCGCTGGCAGTTCCTTCCCGCTTTCGAGCGTCTTGACGGCAGCACTCGCTCTCTGCTCGAGTTTGTGCCGAACATCCCGTAGCTACCGTGGCACGGTGGCACAGCGGGTAGTTTTGCTGTCTCGCAGTGCTTCGGTGGTGCGAGAGGACGTGGGTTCGATCCCTGCTCAGTCTGTGTGGAGTTTGCGTGTTCTTCCCGTGTCTGCGTGGGTTTCCTCTGGGTGCTCTGGTTACCTCCCACAGTCAAGACATGCTGTTCAGGTTCCCCCATAGTGTGTGAGCGACAGAGAGAGTGTGTGTGTTCCACTGATGTATGGATGAGTGACCCAGTGTAAGTAGTGTATCCAGCAGTGTAAGTCACCACGGTGAATAAGGTGTGTGGGCCCGTAACACTACATAGAGTTCATTGGAAGTTGCTTTGGAGAAAAGCATCTGCTAAGTGAATAAATGTAAATGTAACACTGTGACTCTACTGCACGTGTTAGATGCACTCACTGTGTCCATTATTGTGGCAGCAGGGAGTTCCGTTTTTAGGGGTTCCTGGTTAAAATCACAGTTCCTCCTGTTGTGTCCTTGAGTAAGGTACTTATGGTAAAATTGCTCCGGTGAAGCTACCAGCAGTGTATAAATGGGTAAATAATTGTTTGTAGCTTAACACTGTACATCGCTTTGGAGAAAAGCATGAGCTAATTGAATAAATGTAAAGCAGATGTGTTATTGTTATTACTACTGTCATTTATCTGACGCCAAGGCAGCTCACGTTAGTTCTGAGCACTAAGCTGCTTAAATTTATCCGTTCATACAGCTGGGTAATTTTTACTGTGTCAGTTCAGGGTAAGCACCTTGATCAGGAGAACAGCAGGAGTGGAATTCGAACCTGGGTCTTTGGATTGCATAATCTCTACATGTGCGTGAACTATATGAAATATAACTGTTACTAGCACTTAAATATGGTGTAGATCAGGGACGTGGTGGCACAGCAGGTTTGGCCTGTGCCTGCTCTCCGGTGGGTCTGGGGTTCGACTCCCGCTTGGGGTGCCTTGCGATGGACTGGCGACCTGTCCTGGGTGTGTCCCCTCCAGCCTCACGCCCTGTGTTGCCGGGTTAGGCTCCGGCTCGTCGCCACCCCGTCGGGGCAAGTGGTTTCAGTCAGTGTGTGTGTGTGTGTGTGCGCAGTGGTATGATGACTTGTGTTGCATCTTAGAGTCCAAATGTATTTATGCGACTGTTGCCGTCACAACCACGATTTCTGTGTTTAATTTTTCAAATGCTTCTCATTCTCACGCGCAGTTATGTACTTATTGATTATTGGATGGGGCCCTGTACCTGTGTGGTGCTGGTACGGCGACACCTCCTCGAGGCCTTCGCGACTTTGCTCTCCGCCGTGAAATTACCTTCCCCGTTCGGCACGGTCTACGCCGCGCTGCCCGCGCTGCTGTCGCGGCGCCATTTTACCGCGCCGTTCCGGCGAAGGGCCTTTCGCGGCGAGCAGAGCCCCTCCTCCGCGGGATTACCGGGGATTAGCGGGCTCTTCGTCTCTGTATTACACGCACGCGTAATCTGCGGTAATTCTGACGGAGACGCGCCGTATTCCCTCGCTTAAAAAAACACACACACACACACACACACACACACACACACTCACTCACTCACTCACCTGCCCCCACCGCATCTGAAGCCAAAGAAAACCTGTCGTGTCATTAAAACCTAACGGTTGAGACGAGCGCCGCTCGCTTTGATTGTGTCCGTGCCAAACAATCTCTTCTGTCGTCCTGTTTTTCTTCTCTTCATTTTCCACTTCTCTTCTTTCTTCTTCTTCTTCTTCTTCTTCTTCTTCTTCTTCTTGTTTTTTGTAGTATTTTTAACTAGCGCAGCGCTGCGTTCGCCTTTGCCGAACAGACCTCCCTTTATTGCCAGACAAATACGGCTTTTGAAATGGAAATTGTTTCATGTTTCTTGGTACGCGCCACCTTCAGCCCTGTTTATCTTTCCACTTCAAAGTGCTGCCCTGTCGTGTTTCTGCATCTGGAAAATAAAAAAAAAAAAAAAAAAAAAAAGGGGAAAAAAAAAAAACAGGGTCACGGTGTTTGCCTTTTGAAAGTTTTCTTTAATGCAGGTTCTTGAGGCGAGGAGCCCGGATTCCACCCACCTTCCACCGTGTTGCGTCGGGCTGCTTTCCTCGTGATCCTGCGGGGGGCGGGGGATGGGGCGCAGGTTATGGCGGGACATCATCTGTGAGCCATCGTGTTCTTTTAACTTGTCACCGCCCCCCCCCCCCCGTTCCTCTTCTCCCCGTCTCTCCCTCGCGCAGCTCCCTTTGCCCGCGATCGACCGCCCCCGCGTGACCGAGGGACCCCAGCGACCGCACTCTGAGCGCCAGCCGGCATGCTCATCAGAACCGCGGCCGGGTGAGGAGAAGGAGGAGGAGGAGGCCCGCGGCGGCGGCGGCTGCCATCTCAGCCCTTGGGACTCGTGAGTTCGGCCATGGCTGGATGCTTCTGGCTCGGTGGATAATTTCCACCCCACCCTGAACCTGAAGCCGCTCCCGCCCCACGTGCGCACGCCCCTCGGCACAAATCTACCGGGCCCGATCGTCAGGGGTGCGGCGACTCTCATCGCCCGGGGGTCCTCCGGCAACGTGTCCAAACACCGCGCCCTCCCCCCGCGGGACCTGGCCGCGTGGCACCGCCCAGCCCAGCCAACTTGTCCGTTTCCAAGCGCGGATCCCCAGGGACGGCGCCATGGGGTCCTGAGCGGCTGAGATGGACGCGAGACGGCCGCGCCTCTCCCGGCAGCCCACTACCGCTCGGACCGGTTAACATTGGTGGCGTCGCTGGCCTCGCCGGGGGAGCAGTATGCAGGAGGCTGACTTTCCGGCCACAAATGCTTTCACAGGTAAGGAATGGGCTCCGCCGCCGCTGTTCGGCATCAGTCCTCCACAACATGTGATGGCGCAGGTGGGCCAACTTGGCAATTTGCCTCTCGCATTGAAGGAATCTGGTGATATTGGCTGTCACCGGTAACTCGAAGGGGAGCTGGACGTTGGCGTGAGAATGCTCGCTCGTCCACCCGTCGCAGGATTTGGTCCTCAGCCGGTTGGGTTCGTCCCGGGTTACGCGCTCTTACGGTGACGTAATGAGTCCGCGGCGACCGGGGTCGCAGCGCTCTCGTGTTTGTGTGTCGTGGAGAGGATCGCTACGGGAACACGGAGTTTATCCGGGGTTCGAGGGGCCGGCTGCACGGCAGCTCGGCTTTGGTATTTCCTTGGCCTCGAGACCTTAAATGTCCTTTAATTCACCGGGGGATGTCAGTGATGGACAGAACCGGCGCATTTCATATCAAATTCTGACTGAACTTTTTTCCTTTCACTTTGCCAACGTTGCGTGTGGAAATTCAGCCTTTGATTATACTCCCCGAGTGTTTACCGGTTAAAAAAAAATTTCTTGCATAATACATTAGCTGGTAATTATTTCTTTGGCCGCAAAATAATATAGACGGCGTGGTTCACGGTTCCATGTTTCGGCACAAGAAAAAGCACGAATTTTCATTTGCGACGTATCTCTCTCGCCACAAGTCGAATAATTGCTGTCTCTCCTATTGCGTTACCCATCATTACCCGTTTTAATTTTTTGCAGAAAAAGTTTGGTGTTTCAGGAATACTTTCATGAAGAGCCCCCGTTTATTGTTAGCGAACGGTTTGTCTCCGAGAGCCTTGTTCCTTGGAGATCTAGAACCCGGCGTGTCGTATTTGAGCGGAGCGAGCCGCACTGCGAGCGCACTGTCGCGCCGAGGGGCTCGAACCCGGCGAGCCATTCGGGAGAAGCAGGAAAACAAATCGATAGCGCCAAGGTTAAAGAGTCGGCCTGTTTGCAGCGCGGGTTCGCGTCAGGTGAGCGACGCTCGCCCACGAACCCGGTTGACCCGCACCTCTTCGTACCGCCGCGCCCCGCGGAGACCGGCGCGTTCCGGTTCGACGGGCCGTCCTCTTAACCTCGCCGCCTGCGGTCGAAAGGAAAGGCTGGGGGCGAACGGAGACGCGGGGCTGCTCTGCCTTTCCTGGCCTCGCGGAGAGCGAGCGAGCGCCCATGCGGTGGGTGTCGGAGACGGCGCTGAAAGCGGACGCAGTGCGTTGCGTTTCGAACCCATCTCGTTGTCTAGTGCCGCTGATATTCATACCAGCCCTGGTGGTTGTTAGCGGTGAACTCTGACCTTGTTGCTGCTGTGAACTTATTATTTATTCATTTATCTGCCACTTTTCTCCCGAGCGCTTTATACCGCTAGGTTTTTACACTGAGCTGCTTACAACGATTTACCCATATATAGCTGGGTCATTTTTAGTGTTTCACTTCAGGGTATGTACCGTGGTCGAGGGAACCGCAGCAGGAGGTGGGATTCGAACCCGGGGTCTTTGATTGCGAGGTGACGGCTCTGAGCACACTTGGGATGGCACCTTTGCGGTTGTGACTGTTTTGCTGGTTACCCCATCAGTACCGTGTCCTGTACAGTTTGTGGGCGCCATTCAGGAGCTCTGATGAAAGTGCCTCCAGGTCAGACCTTGAGATGAGCTGTAGCGCCAGAGGGCTTTGACCATGTGCTCCAGACTAGGACCTTCGCATCACGACCTTTTTTCTTTTCTTCTGCTCTTTGCTCCACTTTTGTTCACTTTTATGTCTCCGTTTGGATGATGCCCTTCTCCAAACGCGCTTTCAACACTCGCTTTGTGTACTAAGCGTCTGTCTTGTGCCCTTCGGGGTGAGTACCTTGACCTTGAAGGGTACTACAGTAAGGGTGGTGTTTTGAGCCCCAGGGTGATGGCGCTAACCTCTCCGCTGCTCGCCGGCCGCTGTCCTCGCGGTTCAGTCTTGCGCCATCCAGTCCGCATCGCCGTCGCTTTCTTAGTGTTACGTTGTCGGCTTTACAGCGATTTACCCATTTATTCAGTAGGATATTCTTACTCTGCTAATTCATGGTATTAATTCAAGTACTTTGCTCGAGGGTATGGCGGCGGGAGCTGGAATTTGAACCAGGTTCTCTGGATTGGTTGTCGCTCGCTCTAATCGCCACGCCACCTGCTGCCCCAAGTTTTCCTTCAGGTTTTTTCTCTCTGTATTTATTTTTTGCTCTTCTTCTACAACCCCGGGCTCTTCTTTTCCTCTCCACCTCTATATCCATGTCATCACCTCCCTCCCTCCCTCCCTCTTCATCTCATCACGCACATTGTGTCCCGGAGACTGACCTCTCCCATCTCGTCTCCTCCTCCCGGTCCTCCTGCTATGACAGACCGCGGCTCTCCCGCATGGGATGGAACGTGGATCCAGCAGAAGGCGGAGGAGGGCCGTCATACTGAGTGGGAGGCCTGTCCCCCTCTCCCCTGTCTCCCTTCCCCCCTCCCTCTCTCTGCCCCAAGCAGGGGGCTGAAACCATAATCAATTACCATTTATTAGCGATGTTGGCAGCGGAGACGCAGAGCCGGTGCTGCGAGCGAGCGACGGTTGTAATGGTAGGGGGCCGTCCTTGCAGCTATCTGCACTAACCAGATGCTTCGCTCAGCCAGAAATAAAATCCCCGTCAATGGGGCCTGTAAGTTGAAACAGTCTCCAAAGCGCCGCGGCGACAGATATCAAACGGAGAGCCCTGAATTGGATCAAACTGCATTAGTCGTGCGGTAGGCCTTGTGACTTTGGAGGGGCGGTCTGCACCACCAGCGGCAGGGCTGTGTGTGTGTGTGTGTGTGTGTGTGTGTGTGGGGGAAACTTGGGGATCCTGTTTATCATATCCTGTTATAAACTGAACACAGTGACCTCGGTTTCTTCTTCAAGCTCCACCCCCTCTGACAATTATTAAACGTACTTTTGGCTGCATCACCGGATCAGATTAATTTTCCTGAGCTGTTTTTTTTTAGCTGATAATTGTAGTTTTTAAGTGGCGATGATTTCCCGGGTACCGGGATACGCAGCAACGGGTCACGGACGTGTTCTAGCGCAGTCCGGCGCCAGGTATGAGTCACGTTGAGCGGTTGTCGACCCCCGGCCCGTTCCGGGTCCCATTCGCCGACTCGCCCTCCGTACGTTTTTCGCCACAAGTTTAGTGGGACCAAAATCGTCGGCGGACCATCGTGTAGACGGACCACGTCTGATTCGGGCTCCGGCCGAGGGCTGGAAACGGGCGCGTCTCCCCGTTGATGATTCCGACGGACCGATTGCGACAAAGTTTCGTGGGTTGATCCAAATTTTATGGGACGATGCAGAAGGGAGGTGTGTATACCGCGTGTGTTTGCGTAATCTTTGCGCCGCAGTGTAAAATGTTGTATTATGCTCTAGAAAATCGGGATTAGTTCAACTAACTGCTAATTAAATGCAACATAAATGAACATTTGCATACATTTTCACTCTCCACCTTAGAATTAGTGACCTAAGCGATGCATTAATCACTCGGGCCAAACTACTGCCTTCAGAAGGGTTTAATGGAGAGGCCTGCAGGGACCTCCTCACCCGCTCGCAGGCGGACGTGTCGTAACGGAAGCGTGACCGCGAGTGAAAACTTCTCTAGGCGTCTTTCCTTCTTAAACATCCCCGATGTCAGTGTTTGTTGTCTGTGCGTCGCCTCCCTCTCCAGCCTTGCGCCCCGTGTTGCCGGGTTGGGCTCCGGCTCGCCGCGACCCCTTTCGAGATAAGTGGTTTCAGTGTGTGTGTGTGTGTGTGTGTGTGTGTGCGCGTGCACGCACTGTTGATGTAGCTCTTGAGTCATCGTTAAGAACAACAGGCTTTAATATTTGACCCTGGAGGTCCGGCCAGGCGCTGCGGTAGTGCCAGTGTGCGACTGGTGATGGCGCACGGAGGGTCGGCCGTGCGCCGGGTGCGAGACGGCGCTTCCCCAGGGCGCCGGCGAGAGCGGTCGTGCCGTCGGACTGGATCCGAGACGGGTCGGAGCCGCGGTTCGCCCCGGCAGCCTGTTCCGGCGCTTCGTCCGGGAGATTTGCCAGAAAAACCAGTACATCTCCGTGGCGACCGCAGTGTGAGAGGCCTGCAGTCCTGAAGCGTCTCCGTGTTGGCCGCTGTCTGCCTCTTCCGTCTGGTTCTTTTTTCCTTCTCCCTTTTTTTTTTTTAAATCTGTTTGTGTGGAAGAGATTTTGACCGTGTGTAAGGCCTGCGATGCGCGCCGCTCCCCGGGAACTGAACCCAGAGTCGCGCAGACAGCTTCCGAGCAGATTCCTGAGCAACGCGTCCTGCGCGGCCCCTCTGCCTCACCTACCATATGGGGACATGTGGCTGTCTGCTAGGAACCGCAGGGGCTCATTGTTTCACATCAAGGAGAAGTGTTCTGCTGCCATGGCGACCGCACCGTGGGCCGTCCCGCGCGCTAGTTCCTAGTTAATCGGCCGGTTCGTGTCGGCCGCGGTCTGCGGGATGTCCTTTCGCGGTCCGCTGGGTGGGGGGTGGGGGTGAGGAGGGCGTGTGCACGATCCTGCTTGACCAAGCTTGGTCGCTCGGGCTCCGGTTGGCTGGCAGTGCGCCTGGCCTGCAGACCGTGCGCCAACACACCGCCGACAGTCGCCCCCGCCCAGGCACTCTCTCTCTTTCTCTCCGAGTCGAATGCGCTACCTCAGCATAACTCCGACATGCTTGATGGCCCCAGTTGAACGGCGCGAGGACGGCAGCCACGATTAAAAGGAGCCTGCTACCCACAAGACCCTCTGGCTCGCATGTAGCGAATCGGCCGCTCCGCTCTTCACCTGCAAGGCTTAGAGAGAGAAGGAGCGGCCGGGTGGGCTTACCGCCATAGGTCAACCCATCCTTTCAGAGTATTCAAGCTGTTCTTCATGCAGCAACACGGTCGAACAGTGGGTAGCGCTGGTGCCTCATAGCTTCTGGGCTGCGGGACCAGACATGGGTTCAAATTTGGCTCAGTCGCGTCAAGTTTGCATGTTTTCCCCCTCATTGTGTGCGTTTCCTCCCGGTGCTCTGGTTTCCTCCCACAGTCCAAAACTGTGTTTTAGGGGAAGTGGTGACTGGGTGGATATTACACTTAGTGTTGTGTGTCAAGTGCTGTAGGTCACCATTGATGGAGGGGTCAGGTAAATACTAGAGTATAATAACTGTATTGACACCATCACAGCAGTCCTGCCAAGGATCCATCTTTTGCCATAATCTTAACAGATTTTAAGAGAGGGCAGTATGTGGTGTAGAGCTGCCACCTTGCATGCACAGGACTGGTTTGAGTCTCATATCTTGCAGTACTATCCTTAAACAAGGTACTTACATTTACATTTATGTACTTAGCAGGCACTTTTCTCCAAGTCAACTTCCAGTGAACTCTGTGTAGTGTTATCAGCCCACACCTTATTCACCATGGTGACTTACACTGCTAGATACACAACTTACACTGGGTCACTCATCCATCCATCCATCAGTGAAACACACTCTTCTCTGTCACTCACACACTATGGGGGAACCTGAACAGTATGTCTTTTGACTGTGGGAGGTAACCAGAGCACCAGACAGGGGGAGAACATGCAAACTCCACACGGATTGAGCGGGGATCGAACCCGTGTCCTCTCGCACCACCCAGGTGCTGTGAGACCGCAGCGTTACTCGCTGTGCCACCGTTCCGCCTCATCCTTACTGTGAGTTGACACAGTAAGAATTACCCTGGTGTAGAAATGGGGAAATAATTGTAAGAGGGTGAGCGTTTTACGTTGTCTTGGAGAACAAATTCACATTTAGTGATTTAACTGACACTTTTCTCCAAAGTGACTTACAGTGTTTAGCTCCTTACGACTACTTACCCATTTATACAGCTGGCTAATTTTACTGGAGCAATTTATGATGAGTGCTTTGCTCAAGGGTACTACAGCTGGAGGTGGGATTCGAACCTGTGGCTTTTGGATCAAGAGGCAGCAGCGCTAACCACAATGTTGTCAGCTCTCCCAATGATGATGTATTGTTATTATTTTTTTCCCCCTCAACTTACCTTTAGTGACACTGTAATATTAGCTACACTCCAGGTGTTGGTTCACCTCAGTGATGTAGACACCGAGGAAAGCCAGATGTGACCTCCACATGGCAGTCGTGACCTTCACACAGCAGACGTGACCTTCAGACGGTAGCCACGTTTGCGTAGCCCACGCCATCGCTGTTACGAGTTACGTGCGGTAGGTGATCGCCCTGCGCAAAGCCCACGGGAATCTACCTGGGCTCCGGCGGCAGGTATTTGTAGCTGCGCGTAAGGGAGGAGCGGAAGCCTTTTTCCATCATTAAATTTAAACTCCGGTGCTCGTTTTGCTTTCTCCGACTTCTTTGTGAAAATCAAGACGAGGGTGCCCCCCCCCCCCCCCAGGGCGAACCAGCTGGGCCGTTTCCGAGGAGACGAGCGCCGAGACGGGCAACGGCGGCTGACCGAGCGACTCCGGCTGCCCTAATTGAGCGTCGCAAAGCGCGCCCGTGTCCATTTGTCCTTTCATTCGCATCTGTGTTTTTTTTTTTTTTTTTTCTCCCCTCATCCCTCCTCCTCCCTGTCTAGACGAGTGAAGTACAAGCTGTTCCCATTCAGCAGGGGGGCCAGGTGGGGTTGGGGGTGCGGGAGAATCTGCTGTGTCATTACCATCTTTTTTTAACGCATCGCGCCAATCACAGGGGAGATTTGGCAGCGCTGCAGTACTGCGCAGATTGCCTCGTGAAAATAAACTTCAACACCAACTCTTTTTTTCTTTTATAAAGCATCTTGCCACGGGAGTCGACTGATGCGGCCAAGGCTGCGGTGCGAGCCCAGTTACTGGCCAAAGAATAGCATCTGCTAACTAGTGCTACCTGGGGCAGCAGGTGTGAGGGTAGCGGTCGAAGCTGACACGCCGCAGGTCCCGGGTTCGAATCCCTGCCCCTGCTGTATCCCTCCTCCCATCCGTATCAGGCTGTCTGAAAAGACATTTACATTCGGTTATGTAGCAGATGCTTTTCTCCAGTGTCGAATAACTCAAAAACAAAAGCAAAGCACCTGCAGCACGACATGTGAGGACCTGCTGGGAGAATTGAGTCTGATGAGGTAACCAAGGTGATCATGACTGAAGGTGTGTAGCTGTGAGGAGATCAGGAGAGAAGTGGGTGCGGAAGGAGCCGTGTTCTTGAGACCTTTCTCGAACTCTGGGAGGGATTCAGCAGCTCTGAGGGACGGACGGGACTCGTTCCACCCCATTGGAGGGCAAATCCGCAAACCACATCAAGTCTTCCGTTGGATTCTAGTCCTCACCAGATCCTCGCTGCTCTTCGGGACCCACCAGAGACAGATCTTTCGTGTCCACTGTCGTGCGCCTGGCGCCTTTCTCGCAGGTTCGCTCCAAGTCCGGGGTGGGAACCTCTTCAGGCATGTAGGCTTTCCGGCTACCTTCTGATTTAGCAGATTATTTGCTCTTGGAGCGCCAGGCGGAGGCGAGTTCCAGTCCGAATGATGCCTTGGATTAAAACCCGTGAGCTGCAGGGAAGCGAAACGGGGACTTTCTCCCGCTCCTCAGACCACAGTCCCCTCCCAGCGCTCCGTGTTTTGCAGGGGCCTCTCGGCATCTCCCTCGTCGAAATCACACATGCTCAAGACTGTCAACTGTGTGTTTATTGCAATTTTTTTTTTAAAACTCTAAAGCCTGAGCGAAAAACCTCAGTACTGTCATCACCTTGGTAACGGAGCCAGACAGCAAAATGCTGCAGATCCCTCAGCGGTGCGACTGCTGTTCTCAACATTATTTATTTTATGAACACGATTTATTTGATCCGTGAGCCGGAACAAGTTGCTTGTTGCGACGCCCGTGAGCGCGACGCCGCGGAGACGCCCTTTGGCCCCCCGGGAGGGCGGTGGGGCGGGTGCCGTTTGTTGTGTGTATCGTACCCGTACTCCATCCCTCTGGGGCGGAACACGTTCGGCACGATATCTGCCGGAGGAACCTTGTAAGATAAAACTTAAGACGATATAGATATATATATTCATATGCAGTGGATAGAACCACCGCATGTTTGTTAATATTACTTAGTCACATAAATGTACTTTCATATCTTGTTTTTTTTCACCCGTATCTCTATTTATGAAAATTTTTGTAGCAAATGAGCAAATCCAGGGTCTCCGCTGACCAGACACTCTTCATCTTATGTCCTTGGTAACCTGTGACCCACGGATACATACTGTATATACAGATGAAATACTTTGGCTCCTCTTATGACCTTTTAAGTCATTAATTTTTGAATATATGAACATCTTCCGGTTTGTTTATTTTTAATTGCGTTTTCTTCTCATGTTCTCTTCGCTCGTCTGTTTCGGTATTTGTTTCGGTGTTTTTTGTAGGTATAACGGTGCATCTCGTTATCCTGTGTCATGTTGAGGTGCCGTGTGTGAGTTTCCCTGCAGGGTTTAATAAAGTATTATTGTGTCACACCCTGTTTTCTGAAGCGTATGCTTGTTGCAGAGAAAAAGTAACCCGTTTTTACGCGATCAGCCGTTAGTTGGCGATGAGAAGCACCCAGACGGAACACGGATCACCTGAATTCAACTCGCTTCCACTTTTACGGTCGATCGGGCGATCAGTAGTGCTTAAGATTTTGATTGTGTAGCTGGATGTTCCAGATGCTAATGAACGTGTTTATGTGCATGAACTGGTCAACAGTCAGGATTTAATAGGATGTTATGGAGATAACATTTTTGCCTTCAGAAGTCTTTAATGACTTGTTGTTCCTTTTACATTTATTTATTTATCAGATGCTTTTCCAAAGTAACTTCCAATGAACTCTATGTAGTGTTATGAGCCCACACACCTTATTCACCACGGTGACTTACACTGCTAGATACACTGGGTCACTCATCCATACATCAGTGGAACACACACACTCTCTGCCACTCACACAGTATGGGGGAACCTGATAACATATCGTTGGACTGTGGGAGGAAACCAGAGCACCCAGAGGAAACCCACACAGACACGGGGAGAACATGCAGACTCCACACAGACTGAGCGGGGATCAAACCCATGTCCCCTTGCCCCACCCAGGCGCTGAGAGACAGCAGTGCTACCCGATGTGCCACCCCGTTTGCTTTTTGAAGTGAATAAATCGAGGGAAATCTGCACTGTTAAGATTTTATTGATTGTTGCTTACTGGTGAACGTGATGCTGGATTTGAGAAAAAATCGAGTCGCAGACAGACTTCCGGTCCCATATTTTTGTCAGGTGAGTTGGCAGTGTACATTTATTTGTTATACATATATAATGAGCAATGGGAGTGCGGTGGAATTTCAGATCTGTTGAATATGGTAACAGGATGGACGGGGATTAAATGAAGAGTAAAACATGGTATAATTTTGTCTTGGTTGAAACGAAACTCGCACAGCAGTTTCAGCTTTTTGGCGCACCGCCACGTGACGCCGTCCTCGTTTTGTGCGCCTCGACCGGTCCGCATTGAAAGCCTTTCTTCTCCTTTCTCCCTTCCCAGAGTGCAAATTCCACTGCACCAATGGCAACTGCCTGCGCCTCGGATCGTTAATCTGCAACCAGCTGAACAACTGCGGGGACAACAGCGACGAGGAGAACTGCCCCGCGGCGACCCAGCAGCCCCCGCCCGGCATCTTCAGCTGTGAGTCGGGCTCTTTTCTGCTCAAACGCACTTTCTCCCGGCAGCTCCCGGGCCCCGTGGGTCACGCGCGCATCCCCGCCGTGTCGGTGTCGGTGTCCACCTCTCCTCCCCCTCCTCATCCTCATCCCGACACGTCTCCTCCTCTTGTCTTGTAGGAGTCAGCAGCATCTCCTGTGCTTCCCAGCTCATTTTCTGCATGTCGTCTGCCCCCTCCCTTTCCTCTCTCTGCTTCCCGTCTCTCTCCACGGTAACAGTCTCTCTGGTTACGCGTTCCTGCTGCTTGTCGAGTCTCCTCCTCATTAAAGCGGGTTGAAAGGTAATGCTAATAGTGACATTGAAATTTTAAGTTGTTTTCTCTTTTTGGGCCTGTCTTGTTTTGATCGGGGTTTCTGTCGCACCCGAGTGGGGAGCCCGCCTCTACCGCTTCTCGGCGGGTGTCAGGCGGTCCCACGGGGAGCGGCGCCGTCACGTCCCAGTTCTGACGTGGGGACCCCCGCGCGGTCGCCGCCGCGGATCGGGAGCTTGTGATTCCTGCTGCGGCTCCCTCCCGACACGCTGCTCTCAGTTGGGGGTCTACACAGGGGGCGGGGGGGGCCGTGTGTGTGTGCGTGTCTACGGAGGGGTTGTCTCACACACTCGTACTTAGCATTTGTTTTCAGATTGGTGAGATGCTGCAACGTGCCGTGTCTCATATGGACAATTTCACCGTTTAGAAGTGTGTAGCGCTCAGGTGGAGAGTGAGAGTCCAGAACTTGGGCAACACCTGTGTGGGACACACTGGACAGGAGAGTGAAATATAGCAACACACAAGTGTACCACATCTCGGGGAGCTGCCGCGGAAGAGCTGAGAGGGCGCGGCGCCTCGATTCCTCATCGGAATCGTCAACCGAGTGCCAAATGTGCTCTTCGCCGGAGTCCTGTGGCTCGGCAGGGTGTCCAGGGGATATAGCCAGACCACTTAGGGCTGAGGATGGGAGTTCATGAGGTGTAATCCCAGCAGTTAGGATGCTCCCTTGTGTGTGTTGCAGTCCCCGGCTGTGGCGGGGCGTGGACGCCGTCCCGTTGCCCCCCGGCTGAGGTCAGCGCCGTGAGTCTCGGCCAATGGACGCTCGGGACGCCAAAGGGCCGATGGATGTGATGCAGAGAGGCTTCTGTTGCATGTATCTTTAATAGTCTCGAGTGGAGTTTTGCGGAGAGGCTCTGGAGTCTGTTTGTATATTTACCTCTGTCTGTCCAACACTTTTCTTGGTACTGTTACCCAACCACGTACAGCGATTTACCCGCACTACAGCCGGGCAGTTTTTATTGTATCAATTCAGGTTAAGTAACTTGAACAATTGCAACGAAGCACGAGATGGGATTTGAACCTGGGGACTTGTGATCGCGTAGACGTGACTCTAACCACCGCGCCACCTGCTGGACTGCGTACATCGAGCCCTCGATGTCTCGTCGTGTTCTGTGACTTCTTTAGCACAGTCACCCGGTGTGTTTTAATGCTGTTCTTTATTATTTCTTTACTTGTGATTGTTTTTGTTCTGTTGTCATGACCCACCCCCCACCCCCTCCTGTTGCCACCGGGCTGCTGTGCGCAGCAGACGCGGTAGGGGGGGCACTCATTTTCCGCGGAAGTCCAGCGCGACCCAGGTACTTAAAAATATTTAGCTGTCTAGAGCGCATGTTAATGAAAGTGTCTGGCGGCGCTATTATGAGAAACCCGTACGACGATTGTAATTTTCCGAGCCGCCGTACCGATTCGCCGGCCGGGCGAGCGAGCGAGAGGGGGAGAGAGAGCGAGAGAGAGAGAGAGGGAGACGGAGGCAGAAACGTTTCAATTCTAATCGAGTTTGCCATCTTCCCGGCTGCGCCAGTGCCAGACAGATGGATCATGAATACTGTCTAGACGGTGCGCGCCTGAGTGAAGCGTCGAGTCTCGCAGGACAAACAATGAGACTCGGGCTTAAGTGACGGGGAAGTCAGGTCCCCTCTCGCTGCCCTGCCCCCGCAACACCCCCACACCGATCAGATGACATTCTGAAATAAACAAACCCAATTTGGATTAGTAACGTGTTGGGAACAAAAACCCATTTGTTGCATGTGTGTGCGTGTGTGTGTGTCGCAGCGGTCGTTCTGCCTCATGTGGGTGGGGGGTGAGTGGGGGGGGCACCCTTGGAAGGTGGGACACAAGGGCCATGACTTTATTGACGTAAGACCCTTGCGATTAGTTCTGGTCGGTTTACAAAGTTCCCTGGATTCGGGTCTGGCTCGTACCCGAAGTGTCTCTCGGCTGCTGCCAATCACGTAGGTGGACGTGGCTTTTTTTGATCGTCTGTCTCGCTAGGAATACGCTCAGAACTCGAGTGCCCTCAGGGAGGTAGGAAAATATTTGTGCTGTTCCACGTTAAGGATCGTTCTTATTATTATTGTTGTTGTTGTTATTATTATTTGTTTGTTTGTTGTCGGCAGGCCAGGTTCGGCGGATGTATTCCGGGCACCTGCAGTACGTGATGCGGGACGATGCTCTCGAATAGCCACTCAGCCTGGCCCACACACACACGCTGTCTGAAACGCTTGTCCCATACGGGGTCACGGGGTGCCGGAGCTTAACCCGGCAACACAGGGCGAAAGGCTCAGCCTTACCCTCTTTTACTTGTTCCTCACCTCAAACTCACCCCCTCAGTAACCCCTAACAAAGTTGACCCCCCTCCCCAATACCCACAGTGCTTTATTTCCATGGAAAATCAAAGAGCGCAGTCGTTATCGTCCATCGCGCTTGGTCCGTTGGCCTTCGTCCTTCATCCGTCGCCCTTAGTCCCCGGCCCTTTACCCACCGCCATTCGCCCATCGCCCTTCGTCATTCGTCCATAGCCCTTCACCCATCGCCCTTTGCCCTGCTTGCTGTGGCTTTGGATGCCGCTGCTCTCAAAAATTCACTCCTTATTCCCTTTGAAACTTTTGAAAGTAAAATTGATTTTCTTTCATGTTTTTTTCCCTCTCTTTCTGATCGCTTCTGATGTTTTCTCCATCATAGCAAATACTTAATTTTAGTCATGATCGGTGCTTTATGGACTGAGGGCAAAGTCGAGCCACAGCATTATTTTCGAGAAAATCTGAGCTATGCGGCGTAGACGGACCCTCAAATAAGTTGTACCCCGGCAGGGTAATATTTTCATTTAATCAGTCATTTTAGTGTTAAGAAATCATGTTACTGCAGATTGGTGCAGATTAAGGGAATATATTTTTACATTTGTTTGTAATTTATATTAGGTCGTAGGAGTAGTAATGGTTCTGCTACACTTTAACTATGCTATTAATGTGAGTAATTTTATTACCACATGTAATGTAACTAACTGAAAAGCCATAATATAAGATAAAAGCTATACATTAAGAAAGTTAGCTATAAGTTGTTTTAACTAAAGTGATATTTCATTATTATATGGGATGGCTGCATAGATTTTTTTTTTTTTTTTTTTTACTGTTTAATTGGTATGTACTTTTATGTTTTCTGTTTTTATCCCAACTTTGTTTGCACTTTTTTTTGTGCTCGACTTGCCTTAAGCCGGCGCTCAACGAAACAAAACGCTTGTCAGACACATTTTCTTGGGGATTTACCTATTCATCGCTTTATCTCATTGAAGCACACACCTCAATCGCTCTGTAAAGATGGATTAAGCGTTTTGCCTTAGATTGACACCGGTGTTTTGGTGACCGAGAGGGTAATTAGCTCGAAGCCTGGAAGTATGCGAGGGACCCGAACGCGAGGGGCTGGGGGCTGGGGGCGGGGGGCTGACAGCGGGCAGCCGGAGCGTGTTCTCCCGTGTGACTCCGAGATCAATAACGCGGAAAATGAGTGCGGCCGACGCCGTAATTGAATAGCACCGTCGGGGTGAGGCGTGGGCTCCATTGGTTCAAATCCCTGTTGCCTTAAGGAGGCGATGACCTCCGTTCCCATCCCCCTCCCCAGCTCCGCGCTGCCACCAATAATGGAGGGTGGTGTTTTAACACCTCCCTGCCGGCGCGAGCAGCGGGATGGGGGGAGAGGAGGGCGTTGGTATTGGGCCTCCCCCGCTGGAGAGCTCCGTCTCGCATTCATATGCAGATTCCGGTGTCTGTTGTCCGGCTTCGCTCGCCTTTCACGGGCTCTCATTTCCATGCGTTTACAGGACTGTTTTGGACAGACAATCTGAGAAGGGTTGAATAAATATGACAGATCCCCCCCTTCCCACCACCACCTCTCTTTAGCCGGAGCTTTTACACCTTGCTTTTCTCGGAGCGCGCTGCCGGGCCCCCTGTCGGACTTTGAAGCCTCTTTAATAGCGCTCTGCCGGGGCGTCTCGTCCCGGACGACCTCGCCTGGGCGTCGAATCCCACGGCAGCTGGGCCCATTGAGCGCTCCCCGTCTCGACCCGCGGCGGTCCTTTGTCCCGGAAGATGGCGCTCGCCATTGGCCTGCCGGCTCTGCTTCGTCCCAGCGATCGCGGGGTCGGAGGTCAAGGTCACGGGGGGTGGAGAGAAGCTCTTTGACAGGGTCTTTGGCGTTTCCTAATAATCCCTCTTGTTTTCGCCGTGGAGCTTCAGCCAGGGGTCCGCATTACATTCGCATGCGTTTCGGATTTTATTGTCCGTTAAGTCTTAGTCCTAAATGCCCTTTTTTTTTTATGTGTTTACTAATTTCTGCAAAAGAATGTTTCACCGAAGCAGGCTGGGTTCAGGCACAGCTGGTAGCGTAGTGGTTGGAGTTACTGCCTTTGGACCTGAAGGTTGTAAGTTTGATCCCCACCTCTGGCTGCAGTACCTGTGAACCAGGTAATTACCCTCAGTTGCTCTGGTAAAGTTACCCAGCTATATAAATGGGTAAGTAATTGTGAGCTAATATGTGTAACCTTAATGTTGTAAGTTGCCTTGGAGAAAAGTGGTAGCTAAGGGAATAAATGAAAAGTAGGGTTATCGCTGCACTGAAAGCAACATGATGAGGACCTTTGGAACGGAACTGTACGTGGTGGTCCCGACTCACTGCTCTACTTGTTATCGACACAGACCCTTTCCTTCAGAGAAACATGTGTCGTGTGTGCAGAGCAAAGACAGGGATGCCACACGGACTCTAAAAGGCACTTGTGTTGTAGTTAGTAAATAAATCTCTTTCCCTGACAGTCATCCTCGTGCCGCAGGCGACGTTCTGCCTCGTCTCTCTTCTCACTCTTCCTCCATCACCTTCCTGCCGCCGCAGAGCTGGTGTCGCTTCCATGCTGTGGCTAATTGCTCGTCTCTCACTTCCTGCATGGAAGCAAAACTAACTTCAGCTGGTGAGGGGGGCAGGGACTTGGTTTTTCCCCCCCATTATTATTATTATTGTCAATACAGCATTGTAATTTTTACTGTATCATTTCAGGGTAAACACCTCAATCAAGGGTACAATGGCAGGAGCGAGGATTCAGGTCTGCACCCTCTGAGTGCAAAGCTCTAACTGCTACCCTTACTTTTCCTTTTGTGTTCTGCAGAGCACTTGCATTTATTCATTTTGCTGACACTTTTCTCCAAAGCAACTTACAACATTGAGGTATTTACCCATTTATACAGCTGGGTAATTTTAGGTTAAGTACCTTGCGCAGGGATACTAAAGCCAGAAGTGGGACTCGAACCTGCGACCTTCGGGTTCAAGGGCAGTAGCTCTAAACCAGTCGGCTACCAGCCGTCCCCTGCTTAAACAGACACAGCAACCGTCCTCCACCCTCTCTTTCGTCCGTGTCTTCTCGGTGCACAAATTCCTCACGGCGTGTGCAGAAGGTGCCGTTGCGGCCGTAGCCGAAAAAGTGGGGCGGGGAGGGAGAAGCAGAAGCGGACACCCCCTCTCCTCGGCCTGCCGTGTTTTCTCAGGACAGAGGCGTTTCCTCCCCCCCCAGATGTGGAACGTACAGAGAGGAAGGAGGAAAGGGAAAGAGATGAGAGGAAAGAGGCCCAGCGCACAGGCCTCTCAGCCGCGCTCCCAGAAACGATATCGGACAGGATGTTGTCTCTTTGAATTTGACCCTCGGTTAAAAAATGTGCTGCTCTGGGCTCTTTTTGGGTCGAGGAGGGAAACAAAGGAGAGAGAGCGAGAGAGAACCAGGGAACGTCTCGCAGCTCCTGCCGTCAAACTCCGAGCGAGAAGGCCTTTGCTTTAATGTTTAACACGCATAAAAGGAACGTTGCCGTGTGTTTTTGGCGAGCCGTGCGAAGAGATGAGGCTTGATGGATCCGTGCTTGTAATCGTGTTCCTAATGGGGCTTTACCACAGCACGGATGCTTTCGCCCTAATGCTGCAGTAACACCTTGCATTAGCGTTGTTTAAGTAGGTTATGTACCGTTGCCAAGGACGCACGCTGTTTCGGAAGGGGGTGGGGGCGTCTCTCACCCCCTCCGGCCCTGCTTGTGGAAGCCGCAGAGGTGGGTGCTCGCTGTCGTGACAAGCTCCCGCTGCGTTCCCCAAAACCTCATTTCTCGAACACAACACAACCCGGATTTACTCCTTTATCTTTATTTGGAGGGAAAGCCTGTTGATGCGGCACCGGGCGGCAGTGGCGGCGGCGGCGGCGTCCTCTTTCTCCGGGGTGTTTTGCCCCCCCGTGCGCCTCCTCGTTTGCCCCGCGCCCTCGGGTCCGTTGCTCAGTTACTCAATGGATAGGCGGCGGGGGGGGGGGCTCTTCTGCGCTCAATGGCAGCGCTCAGGATTTCATCCCCTTTTCTACGCCTCCCCACTTCCATGTATGAGAAGTTGAAATATTCAGTGTCTAATAATTAATTAATGTGTAAGCCTGTTTCGAAGTCCCTCAGCGATTGCCGACTTCGGCACGGACGTGAGTGCTACAAGTTTTCCGCCGGTGCTGTCCGACAGGAGCAGGGGCTGCGGAAGTCGGGAACGGTCACGTGTCGCCCGCATTCCTCCGCTCTGCTCCGTTCCTACTTCGCGCTTTATTCCTGCGAGTACAAAGCCCTCCTGGTAAACGGCAGTCGTCGCTCCCCTTTGCTGCATTTGCGAAGCAGTCACTCCCAAACCGGCATTGCACTGTAGAGAGAAATGAGGTGAGCGTCGGCCTGCGACAGGAGCGAAGGAGATCTTCTGGGTCTTCTGCTGGGAGGTGCTCTTCACCTTTTTGGCACCTTTGCCCTCCTTGACTCCTCATTTTGCAGATAGTTGAGTTATGAATCTTTCTGCGTGTTTATTTTCAGTACCATTTTCTTTCAGTTATACAGGTGCTCCTCGACTTAGGATTTTTTCGACTTTACGATAGTGAGCTGGCGATAGACGTTCAGTAGAAACCGTACTTCGAATTCTGAATTTTGATTTTTTTTCTCGGGCAAGCAATAAGAGGAGCGATGCTCTCTCGCGATGCTGGACAGCGGTAGCGATCCGCATCTCACGGTGTGTCACGCAGAGGTTGTGTTAGGGTATTAAATGCATTTTCGACTTACGATGGGTTTTGCGGAACGTAACGCCATCGTAGGTCGGAGACCACTTGTATATTTTTTTAAAAATGTCTTTTGCAGAGCGAACGTGAGCCGTCTTTACGTAGTCAGGAATACCCAAACAGAAGGAGTCGGGTCAGTTCAGATCACTTCCACTGTATCGACCGGTGTATCGATCCTTTATCGATCCCAGAGGAAATTGTACAAGGCTCCAGTAGCACAAATGAACCAACGTAGTGGGGAAAGGCGCTGGAACAATACTCGAACAGGTGAATACCACACCCAGGCAAGCACAAGAATGCACAAAAAGTGAATTGCACATAAAGTGACAGCTCAACTGGAGCAGATGGAAAAGGTGTGTGGAGACCATAGCGATTGAGGTCCCTTCTCTCAACTCCCATGTACCGTGTCCCTACCAAAGCCCATCTGGAGCACCAAACCTCCGGTGGGCAAATGCAGGCAGCCTCCTCAGGGCCAGCACCTCGAGACCCCCCCGCACACCTAAAAACTGCCCAACTGTCACAGCTGCAGCCGTCAGCGTGATAAGCCATCCAGGGAAGAGGGTTTCAGAGTCACGCCGTGTTCACTGGAATCGGAACCGGGTTTGCGGCTCACGTCTGGTCCTCCCAAGTGTCGCAGGTTAGTAGGAGGGATGAGGAACCAGGACCTGCAAGAAAGGGGCCAGCAGGGCCTTACCTCAGCCATCATAGTACGATCAATTGGTCGGGTCACAGCGCCTACAGCTAAATAAAAGTACACCGTCATGCATTCTCTCTTTTTTAAATGCCATCGTTTACACCGAAATATTTTCCCCACACAAAGTGAAATGACCAGGGCCTCATCCGAGCTCCCGGAGGAGCTGCGCGGAACGGCGGATGCGTCTATTCGATGAGTCGGTAAACACTCGGCATTGAACAGGAGCTTCTCGATGCAATGTATTATTGTTCCATGAATTTAAATTTGTTTTAATTGTAATATAACTTGAAGCTAAAATAGGTGAAAGTAAAGTGTTAGCCTTTATGTATACCAGCTGGGTACGTGGAACGTTTTCCGAACCAACCCTGGTAATAAACCGGTGGGCATCTGTTTTACTAATCTTTTACCGATTGTGCTGGTGTGTGTTTGCAGTACTTACTACCATTTGATTTGGATAGCTCATTCGGAGGGTGCTAGCAAGCAGAATTCAAAACATGGCGATGGGCTCTTTCTTCTTTCCCTGTCAAGCCTGTTCCACAATGCTGTACTTGTCTTACTGTAATTTTTGTGCTCGCTGTGCCAGCCTTCCTCCGACGCCCTGCAGCTGAGTGGGCTGCAGATGCGAGAGCCGCTATTGCCGTTGCTGCTGCTGAGGTCGCCGTGATGTCATCGTCGAGGGACCGGGCTCCGGTCACCAGGAGCCTTTGTGCGCCCTGTGTACGGAATGTCCTCGGCCCCGTGTCTGGCTCCGACCTCCGCTCGTTGTTTCCTCCGTGACGCCATCGTTGGCTCCCTGTCATGCAGATGTGAGCGAGCTGCAGCGGAGGGGCGGGTGAGGCGGATGGGATGGGCTGGTTCTGTGGCGGGATCCGTGGGGCGGGGTGCCAAACGCCGACCCGCAGGAGGACCCGCCGTGGCAGTCGGAGGGGTCGGCCAGAGGCCGGGCAGCGGGTGGAAGGCGCTCCCTGGCTGTCGTATCGCGTGGCGAACCCAGGCAGGTTCTGAATCCTCATCCAAACAACGTAAAACCGCTGTGGTCTGGAAGTCATTGAGAGGTTGATCGTAGAACACATGTGCAGCTTGCTTTTATCTCGGGAAGTGGGCTCTGCCCACACATAGGCACAACATACAATCAGACACGCAAAGGATATTATATCTCGGTGCTTTTTTTCTCGGCAAAACCGTGCGGTACGTGCGACACAAATGAAACTGTACTTATCAGCAGTTCTCTCCCATCAGGGTAATACAGTAACCTTCACAAAAGTACTAATTTTGGGTTCCAAAATTAATACTCCAATAGGTTCCAAATTTTCTCCAAAAGTTGCCGTCAGATACAGCCCCTCCCGACTTTGTCCCTCGTGGTCGGTGGCGGGTAATAACCGCGAATCTACGGTGGTGTCACGTGGGGCGAAGGCACGACGGGTCGGTCGACTTGTCTGGATTGTCAAAACCTTTTGGAGAAAAATTCTGCAACGTTCTTCAGAGTGTAATTTGTGTTTTTTTTTTTTTTTTTTTTTTTAAACTTTTTCGAGCTGCCGGTCACTGCGGCGACACAAAGGAGCAGGATCGTTTCTGTGCCGAGTGCGAACATGGCTGCCACGTGCAGGAACATGCAGGGGTGGAAGCGCCACGCGGGGAGCCTCCCGTCTGCGGGCCGTCGCCATTCAAATGAAAGAGGCTGGAATCCAGTGGTGGGAGAGGAGAAAGGGAGTGGAACACGAGCGGTGAACCCGGGAAGGCGGGAGCGCAGGGGGTCTGGTGGAGAAGAGGAAGAGGGAGCCTTGCGGCAGATTTGGGATAGCAGAAGGCGGGGGGGTCGGGGGGACGGAGGAGGAGGAATCGAGGGCCAGACTCGGAGAGGCGGGAACAGAGAAGGAGGAAGGGGGTTGTGCAGGAGTTCCAGCCGTCAGGCGCTCTCCGCGGGAGCATTGTAAAAGCCCGGCGGTTATAAAAATCACGGCAGTGAGACGGTCAGCAAGGACAAAGCACCCCACCCCACCCCCGTCGTCTCTCCTCACTTATTTCTTCTCAACGAATGAAGTAGCTCCTTTTGTGCAGCATTTCGCTTGGCGCTCAGGGTTGGAACGCAGCCGCACTTGAGCCGCCTTGACCCCCCGTCACCCTCTGCTCGGCCCCCGAGCAAAGCGCACGAGAATCCCACGGCGGCCGGGCTCCTCTTCTTGCCCCCGATCGGATAAGTCGGCCGCATCCGCCATTGTCCGCGGCCCCGGGACCCGTGAAACCCGGGTCCTGCGCGGTCGACGCGAGCGGAACCGCCTGGGCCCTGCGGGCGGACCAGAAAGCAGGCCGGGCGGGGGCGCGGGTGTGCGGCATCGCTTGTGTGCCTCGCTGTTTGTTGTGTTTGTGCCGAAAGTAGGTCGTGGCGACTCCCACTCAGACGGCGGCGGGTGTCTGCGACGCAGTGCCCCTTCGCCAACAGCTTCGCATAAAGGACACGCATGAGAAAAACGCATCGGCGCGCCACGCGGGGGTCCCTTTGCATCTGTATTTTTTTTTTTCTTAAATTTTCATCTACAGCTTTTTCTGCAGAGAAATAACAACTTTGCACCAGTACCTTTTGCAGTATGAGGTTGCGGGCGGCACAGCGGTTAGAGGCGCCTCCTTGCAGTCGAAAGGCCCGGGTTCAAATGCCACCTTCTGCTGCACTACCCTTGGTCAAGGTACTTACCCTGAATTAGTGCTGTAAAAAATGGCTGCGCTGTATAAATGGGTAAATCGGTGTACGCAGCTGAGTGTACAAACGGAAAATTACAAGTTGTTTTGAAGAGAAGTGTCAGATTAGTTAATAATAATAATAATAATAATAATAATATTAACAGCGGCTCGGGTGCTTTGCCCTGTGCCGTCCAGCCCCGCTCCGCGCTGTGATGCGTTGCAGCCTGCGCAGCACCTCACTGCAGCCCGCTTTGAGTCTGCGCGGCCGAGAGACGGGTCGCGCCGTGATTTAGGTCTGCGCAGCAGAGAGACGAAAACTGCAGGCTAATTTAGGTCTGCGCGGCAAAGCGCCCGACTGCGGCCCCGCACCCCTGCGATGCTCAGGGACAAGGGGGATGGCTGCGGGAAGCGAGGCAGAACCTCTGTAATGCGCCATCATGAGTAATCACATCTCGCCCCGGCGCGAGAGGGGGGCCGGCGAGGGAGGCGGCGACGGGGGTGGGGGCGCTCTGGCGGCGCATCAAACGGGCCGTGCCGGGGCTGCGCCACCGACAGCCGCCGAGCGCATCGACGGGGAACGGCCCCGCCGACGACTGGGCACCGTGCCTCTCCTTCGCCGCGATGAACGGCTTGCGATGAGGGAATCGTCCAGAGGGGGCGGTGTTGGGCAGCCTGAGTTACAGACTGAGACGATTGATCCCCCCTCCCTCGCCTCCCGCCCCACTCAAGGGAAGTGAAATAGAGAAGGGAGATGGTGGGTGTTGGGGGTGGGGGGGGGTGGGCTGCCTCCGTAGGGATTAGGAAAATAAATCCGAGACGGGGCTAATCTGTCACGGCACAAAGGGGGCGTCGGCAGCATTTGCGTGACAAACCGGCTTGAAGGTGGTTGAAGGGAAAACAATTTAGGGACGTTTACACCGTCTTTTGAAGCTCCGAGTCCTCGTGACGGAGTCGGCATCCGTCGCTGCTGGAGATCGGCGCGAGTGTGCGCGGCGCAGCACTTTCCCGCGCGCGCGCATCTTTTCATGCACGTCTGATTCATTTACCCTCCGACGCCGTCTCGAGTCGGTCGCGCTGTTGCTTTTGAAAATGTGTTGAATCACAAGTCGTACCTTAATCCACCCTCAGGTCAAGTGCCATTCACATGGGCTGCGCTGGGGGAGGGTGAAGCGGATTAGATGTGGTAAAGTGTATAGCTTTTACCTTGTTCGGTTCAGGGTGTGTGTGTGTGTGTGTGTGTTAGCCCTGATTGCGGTGCATTGCCGATGCTTAATGCATTTAGCATTTGGGGAGATGGCGGGGCGAGGGATTCAGTGTAAATTTACCGTGACTCAAGCAGACGTCGAAGTGCACCTGTGAACCTGTCTGTGGGGGGGGGGTGTGAACTCCCAGAGTCATGCAGGCCCAAGCGTGTGAAGCAGTGCGCTATCCTGTTCTGAAGCCCCAGTTGAGGAAGCCTGTGTGTGTGTGTCGTACACACTGCTCAGCCTCGCTGGTTTCCCCTCTCCAGAGAACCCCGCCGTTTTTCCTCTTTTTGTTCATGGAAGTGACCATCAGCCCCGGTTGCCTGTGGAGGGTTTATTACAGACCGAGCGGATGGGGTGCCTGGCAGTGGGAGTCAGTCACGTGGGCAGCGCCCCGCTGCTCGCATAATTAATGCGTCGGGAGGATGGTCGTGTCTCGAACCCGCACCCTTGCCGGGGTGTAAGGTGCCAGGGAAGATTAGGTTGTTTCCCCCACAAATGGGAAGTGATGCTGTGTGACCTGGCGTACCGCAGTCGCCTGTGCTGGTCAGCCTGGGACCCGTGGCCAAGAGTACCGGCCGACCCCTTGTCACTGCCATTAACGGACTGCGGGTAGTCTTGTTGCAGCCTGAAGGTTTCTGGTTCAAGTCCCAGGAGGGGAGCTGCCCGGTAAGGAGTGCTCCTAGAGTAATGTCCATAAATAACCACTGCACTCAATTTACTGCACAGAGATGGACTCTCTTACCGCACTCGATAACCTTCCCAGAGAATTATGTCATAGATAGTAATACCATAGTAATATATATGTTTTCTCTAAGTTTTTTAGTTAGTGTCATTTGCAAAGCTGCCCATGGACCCCCCAGGCGCCCTTGGACCCCGGGTTAAGAACCACTGCTTTGGATAAAGCCATCGGCCAAATGTTCAGATGGAGCTGCTGGCAAGGTTAAGACTGAGGGGGAAAGAGCTTCCAAATCTGTGGCAGATGACAGATAATAATTATAGTTTTGCACAAACATTGAGCCTCGGGATCTTTGGAGTACGACTAGGGTAAGTGCTGTCGATTCCTATTTGACTCATACCAACCAGGGTTTTTCACAGGAAAATGGTGGCATGATATATAGTGCTGGTGCCTCTCAGCTCCTGGGCTGCGGGTTCGAGTCCTGCTCAGGCTGGGTGGAGTTTGCATGAGTCTCCCTACGTCCCTCCCTAGTACCGCAACTGCACCGAACGCGCGATTACTCGCAATAGACGGCTGGATGTATATTATTGCTTTTGCTTCCACTGCACGAGGGCGAGTGGAAACAAGAGCACCAGAGCCCCGGCGGTAAGTGATGCAGTATTCCCCCCCCCCCCCGATCTCTGCTCATTCTAGAGACCTCCTGTGTTTTAGGTGGGATCTCTTTGCAGGCCAATATTTTGAACTCACGGAGCCCAAGGCACAGGAGCCGACCCATATTTGAGCGGAGATCAGGGCCCCGGCGCTCCACGTCTTTACGAGATGTCAAAGCCACATTACCCCCGAGCGAGCCCCTCCGACCCTTCAATCAATCACACCCTTAAATGACAAGGGTGGGGGGGTTGGCGTATCACAGAGCAGGGAGACAGCTTTGACAGCATCAGCTGAGAATTAAACTTTCCAAATGGGACCGGACCTGTTTTAAGGCTCATCCAGATAGCAGAATTTTTTGTCAGTTCTGCACTCTGTCAGTTCTGTCCTTCGCACTCGTTTAGAATCAAATATTTGAATTAAAAAATTGTTTTGAATCAAATAAATTTCAGTAACTGCTTTATGTTTGAACGCAAGCAACAGCCTACTTTTGTTTAACTTAATACTGTCTGTCTGAAAAAACCCCCCCATTCATTTTTGTCCACTGTGGAGGAGATGTTTTTAAGTGTCTCCCGAACTGTACGTTAGTGCTGAGTCACACTGAACATTATAGAGGACATTTCGTGCCTTTTAATGATACCACATGTATCCGCACGGCTTTTTGAGGAGGATGACCAGGGAAAACTGGATTTTACACCTGTCAGGTTAAAGGTTACCTTGTTTTCTCTCAGAACTATCATGTGTAGTGGTTAGAGGTGCTGCCATTGAACCCAAAGGTCGCAGGTTTCCATTCCCACCTCCAGCTGTAGTACCCTAGAGCAAGGTACTTACCCTAAATTGCTCCAGTAAAATTACCCAGCTGTATAAATGGGTAAATCACTGTAAGTCACTTTGGAGAAAAGTGTCAGCTAAATGAGATAATGTAAATGTAAAATGATGCCTGGAACTTACACTGGTATTTATGTTGCACAGGATATGATCAAGGTTCTTGGGAAATTAATTTTGAGCTCGCTGATGATGTAGGGGCAGCAGGTGGCGTAGCAGTCAGCCATCGGCTTGCAGTTGCAGGACTCGGCTTCGACTCCCGCTCATGCTGTAGAACCAGCGATCAAAGTACTTTTCCGGAATTGATGCAGTAAGAATTCCCCGCTGTATAATGGGTAAGTCGTTGCGAAGCTTAATGTCTTATTTTTAAAGGATCAACTGCGTGAACGAATAAATAATTATAAGTAGCTTCGTATATGGGAGTAAGGCCTTTGGAGTAAAGCCTCACATGGATGAATAAATAAAATGTAATAATTTAAAAATATGATAATATATCGGTCTTCTTCATACCAAGCTAACTATTATCTTTGCTGCTGAAAAATAAAATAATAATAATTATGTCATTAAAATAATTGTACGCATAATCAAAACCCAGCTGTGGAACCTGATTATTGATTAGGTTAAGTGACTGATGTGATAGAAGGAAGCGATCTGCGGCCATGTGATTTGTCAGCGGCCCTAATTTGGTGGTTCGGCACCTGGGGTCCAAGCGACCTGGTCAGAGCTGCGGTCGGCCGGTCGCGTCGGCCTCGTTCTATTGTTTACG
Source organism: Scleropages formosus (assembly GCF_900964775.1). NCBI lineage: Eukaryota > Metazoa > Chordata > Actinopteri > Osteoglossiformes > Osteoglossidae > Scleropages > Scleropages formosus. The sequence continues at coordinate 6,192,639 of NC_041823.1, forward strand.
AGCGCGTGATAAATTTTAGGAGGACCTGCGGTCATAATATAACAGTTATTATTAAGAAGAGTGGCTGCAGTAATGCCGTTGGTTTCCTCTTCCAGGTAATAATGTCATTAATATTGACGCAGCCGATACGCTGTCCTTCCTGTCTTACCGCGAGCCTGTCTAACCGCAGAGTCTTGCCAGTTCGGGAGATTGGCATTAAACCTAGACATTACCTCATCCTCCTGGGCAGCCGGCCCATTACGATGCTCAACAGGCCTGCAGGAGAGCGAAAAAAGCCAATACCTGGTGATTATGTGCTCGCCGTGCTGCAGTGGCGGTCTGCAGGCATCCAGCTCGCCCCCTCCCCCCGAGCCCACCCTCCCAGCCGACTCTCCGCAAGGTGTGCCACTCTGCAGACCGCTACCGTTGTCGGCGGCGATAAGAGCAGAACGGAGGGAGTCGGGGCAGGGCGCGAAGGAGGTGACCGGGGTCACGGGGTGGGGTGGGGTGGGGTGGGGGCCACGCAGGAGGACCACAGCTGGCAGGCGTGAGCCAGGGAGAAGATTACTGGGGACGAGGACAAACAGGAAGCTCCTGTTTCTTTCCTGAGACGGAGTGTGGGGGGGGGGGGGGTAGGGTGGCTCAGGTGACCGGCCTGAGAGTCCTGTCTCCTCCTGTTGGAAAGACACCTTTGTGGAAACATGAACAGGCCCTGTGTGTGTGAGAGCAAGCGAGAGAGAGAGAGAGAGAGAGAGCTTGTGCTGGTTTAACCTTGTAAAGAGTCATTCTGTCATTCATGTTTAACTACATTTTATAATGTTGATGGATTTTATGTTTTTAGTTTGGTTTTTTCTTTTTTTTGCAAGAGTAGAAATGGCAGCAGGTAGTGGAGTGTAAGGGCTTTGGTCTTACTCTGGGAAATTGCCAGGTTTTACCAGTCCTGCTGCGGGGCTCCTGCTCAAAGTCCTTACCTTGGTTCGGTACAATAAGAATGGCCTGCTTTATAAATGGGTAAATCACTGTAAAGTCGATTTATCTTGTAAAGCAGTTGGCTACATTATTAATGCTTTGCGATTAGCGACTTTTTACTAACAGAAGTTGCTTTATATTTATATTTTTAAGCTGATTTTATTGCTCTGGGGCAGTGTGTCACACTGGCTCTTAGAATATGCTCGTTTCTAGGTGAGAAACTGTGCTGTAGAAAACACGAATATATCCCAGTGATGTATCTGACAGATGAGCTCTGTTTTTGCCAAATAATTGTGTGTTTTTCTCCCTCCTGAAGACAGCAGCGTAGTGCGGGTCGCTTGCCGGTTCCGCGCTCCGACTCGCACCGCTCAACTTTGGCCGCCGCTGGAGGACGGATTCCGGTACCGCGGCCCGCTGGACGCTAGGGGGCGCCACCGGACAGAGAGCGAGGCGGAGCGCGCTCGCGTGACGTGCGGGAACGCGCTCCCGGTCGGCGTACGCGGTGTTTCGAATGTCATTGCAAAGTAAACTCGGCGACAAAGTGAAAGGCGATGCGTGCGGTAAAAGCGCAGAGCTCGTGCGGTCGCAGCAGCCGGCAGTTCTTATTGGTTACTTGTGTTTAAAGGCAGACGGCCGGGGTGGGGGTGGTATGCGGTACTCCCCCCACTCTCACCCGCCCCCGTGTCTGCTGGGGGTGGAGTCGCGTCGACCTCGCTGCACTTGCGCTTGGGATGCGGGAGGGGGGGGGGTTGCACGTTGGTTCCCAGACGCACAGCGGTGCGAGGTGCGTGTTCCCTGTGTGTTCCGTGGTTCACACGAGTGACGTACGTTAAACATCGTGAGTGGAGTGACATAAAGTAGCGGAGAAGTGTGAAACGGTGTATTATTAGAGGCAATATTTAGGGAGGTGTGATGGCACGTGACGGCGGTTTTGATGAGTAAATGTGTGTGCGATCCCTCTACATTCACTGCCATGGCATTAAAAATCATTGGTGTTTATGGATTTGGCAGGCACTTGTCTCCGGTTCGAGGTACAGATAGAGTAAAGGAAAGAGCTCCACGCCGACACACACAGCTGTAAACCGATACACTTTCATTTACGTACTTTACATGAGTAAGTGTGCGTCGAATTTTTAGTACAAGTAGTGAAGGTGTGTGGAGCAGGTGGGGGAGGGCTGCGGGGGTCGAAAGACAAGGTTCGAGACCCTTCTTGAATGACGCACGGGTTTCATTATGCTGACATTGCTGTCATCAATACAATCAATATCGTTATTATGCCCTTCATTGGCGTGATTGGTCTGACTGTGGTCGCTTCGATCCTTCTCGACATTTTTACCTTAACTACCTCAGTTATTTATAGAATGCGGGGGGAGGGGGGGGCAGCCGGACGGCGGGGTCGCCGCAAGGTTAGAGAGCGAGTGTGTGTGTGTGTGTGTGTGTGTGTGTGAGAGAGAGAGAGAGAGACAGAGAGCAAGTTTCCCAGTCGACCCCCACAGTTCGTCGCCACCCCCTTCCCCCTGGAGTCTGCTGCCCATCCCCCCTCCCATATGTCTGGTCTGGTTTGGTTTGGTTTATTGCGGGGGGGTGCAGCTTCGGCTGCCCACGTGACCAGTTGACAGCGCGGCGTCCCGAATGAATGAATGAATGAGTGAGTGAATGAGCGAGTGAGGAGTCTGGAGGAGACTCCTGAAGGAGACGCAGACAGAGCAGACGCACACCGTGCGGGGGGATCCACCGCCGCACCGAGGGCGACTCGGGGCGTGAGGTATGCGGAGCGCAGCCAGGTGTCGCCTGCAAGGGCCGCTGTCGCCGCCACGCGCTCGTGTCCCGCGCCGGTGCCCGATGCGCAACGTCACGGCGCCGCTCGAAAGCTCCGCGTCCGCCTCCAGCGCCAATGTCATCTGCTCGTGCAACTGCAGCGGCCCGCAGCCCCGGGGGGCGGACATGTGTGAGTACCACGCGGTACAGCACCGCACCGCACCGCACCGATCGCGGGTGGAACGCGCGCGAGTCGTGGTCCCCGCAGTGCGCGCGCCGCGCCCGCCGCGACTCGCTTTCCAGCGGAACTTCATTGTCCTCGCGGGTTTTGTCAGTCGCGCATCGCTCTCGTGTCACTCTCACACTGCTCTCTCTCTGTGTGTGTGTGTGTGTGTGTGTGTGTGTGTAGTCGTTTGAACCGGACCGGGTCCGTTCCAGATTTACCAGAACTGGTTCAGTGGGCTGAACGAGCAGTGTGTAAACCGCGCCGGGACACACACTTGTCCCCACGCGCGCGCGCACACACACACAGCTCCTGGGCCGAGTGTGACAGCAGCAGGGGAGCGGAGCAGGAGCCTCGTGGCCACGCGTTGCCCCTGTTACAATGTAACGTACAATCATGTTTAAACTGTGCAGGAAGGGGCTCAACTCTGACATTTTCCAAACTAGTCCTGCCTTTCAGGCACAAAACAGGGAGATTCATCAGAGCTGAGTGAGCAGCGCCGCTGTGGGGGGTTTGTTCATGTTTTTTAAATTTTTTTTCAATAATTTGGAAAAACACTGTACTTTTCACATCTTTGCCACTCGATGTGTCCCTTTACCCTTCCCTTTCTTTTTGTTGCCTCCCATTCTTTTAACATCCGTTCCCTTCCCTCTCCCTTCGTGCCGACTCGCCTACACTTCCCTTGGTTTCTCATCGTCCCCTCTCTCAATTCTTCTCCCCATCCTTCCTTTGATTCCTCTTTCCAACTAGTCTCGCCGTTTTCCACCCCTTTCCTTCTCCTTCGTTCCCCTTTCCCGCATTTCCCTTCTCTTCTATTATCTCAAATTTCCCATCACTGCATTTCCCATCATTCTCCTCCTCTTCATTCCACTTAATTTCCATCTCCCATCATTCCCCTCCCTTTAATTACCCTTATTTCAGTTTTTTTCCCTTCCCTTCCACCTACTACATTTCTCTCCACCCACCCCTGCCCCCAACCCTTCAGCCCAGCTGGCCCTTTTAACCTCTCAGACTGAAAGTGGGGGTCCTCTGGACACCCAACCCCCGGATGGAGGGAGGGGACAGTGACCGTGACCTGGTGGGGGTGGTGACTCGGGGCTGTGGGCCGCTGGTGGTTATGATGAGTCACCAGGGAACAACCAAGCAATGGACTGTTTGTTCTGCGTTAGACCGGAGTCAGAGACGCAGAGTGCGACGCGCTGTCTGGGAATAACGCCTTTTGTTCGTTGAACAGCCACTTTGCTTTGCTTCTAAGTGGTTTTCTGTGTTTATGTGCGAATTCTTCAAAAATATCGCACATCACATTAAAAAGATATCTTTTGGTAGCTTTTTTTTATGGGCACATAATTAATATAAATAAATAAGCACTTCTCTTTAGTTCTCCTTATATAAAGAATTCAAGTTTCGCAGCTCCAGTAATTGCGGAAGGTTAATATTGCATACGCTTCATCCTATAATTTGCTTTCTGTTGAAAACTCAGCAAAACTCTTCTATAGTTTATGTGCATTTAGGCAGTGTGTGTATTTGTGTGTGTGTTAAAAATAAAATATATACAGTAGAGGAACATAGTATTGCTATGACAACTACCAGCTCTTACACTTAGCATGACAAATTCAGTGCGATTAATAACCTCACAAGCTAAGTATGATATACATAAGTGATTAGATATTCAAAACTGCTGTAATGGCAAACCCACTTTGTCAATTATATTTTACTTTGCTAATTATTGTTCCTGCTTTTATGCGGCAAATGATAAAAATACTTAATTGCATTAGTGCTGTCATGTATATTCGTGCGTGTGAAACATTAGTTCATGCTTGGAAATTTTTGTACTTTTATCTCTCATATGAATTTTCTGAAAATGGGTTTTGTAAATGTGATTTTCATTTTATTTTTTAAACATGAAATACCGATACTGAACGTAAGCGATTCAAAGCATTGAGCTTAAGTGATGGAATGAACAACGGATGTGTGTGTTTTGTGTGTGTCATTTAGGCTGCAGTTTGTGCCCTCGTTTGTCAACACTGAATATATTGTGTAGCAATGAACCGCCTAAGAAAATATTGTCATTTGTCTATTCGTTGCATAAATTCAGCTTTCACTGTCTTGCCAGATGCAGCTGATCAGGCTGGATAGATTTTTTCCAACAAAATGACAGGTAATCTATTCTGTCAAAAGACATAAACCAGTCCTGCACTTGGCTGTTGATTACAGTATGAAATGGCCGAAAATATTGTCCGTGAAAGATTTAAAAAAAAAAAAAAAAAAAAAAAAAAATGTAGCAGTGTACAGTCTTTGCCCCCCGATGTGATGGAATGAGCGCCCTCTGTTCCTCAGGACTGCTGAATCCCTTAGCATTTAAAGACTGTCTCTTTCAGATCTGCTTTGAGCTCCTGAAACCTTTTTTTTTCTTTTTTTTTTTTTATAAAAAAAACCTTCCTATAAAATTTAATTTTCACAAGAAATATCTTCAGGAATATAGTAAACCAGATTTTAAGTTCATATGTCTACAACAGCATTGACACCTCTCCATATTTTAAACCTTACAGAGGAATATGATGAGACTTTTCAGGAAGCGCATCGTTAGATGATGTGCGGGCACCTCGCTGCGACGGGTCCCTTCAATGCGGCCGGCCTCGGCTTCGAGAAGTCCTTCGGAACCGCGCCGCCGCAGGGAGCGTTACCAGGGTGAACGGCGCATTATGCGATTATGGAAATTATAGAAACCAACCGCAGACAGGAGCCTTCTTAACTTTGGTCACGGTCATTTGTGGTGCAGCACTACCTCAGAAGCTCTAATTTCCTAGAAGCAGTCAAACACTGGGAGGGATTTAGTCATGTTTAGTCACAGTAGCTGCTCTGCCCTTTATTTCTACGTTTGTCTGTCAGTGGGGGGTCCCCACACCATTCCTTTGTCCACCTGAGTGTTCGCTCCTCCTCACGCTACCTGCGTTCCTAACACGCTCGTGGTTGGACGGGGGGGCGCAGCCGAGCGCTACATCTCCGCCTACTGGCGGTCAACAGCCGGCGGGCGTGCGGCAAATCTGCAGGAGGAGCGTAGCCAGGGCTGCGCCGGGAACCCGAGACCCAACCCTCGTACCCTGAGGGAACTCGGTGTCCTCAATATTTTACCTTTTGCCTATAGCCACAAAACAGCATAACAAGCAAACAAGAGAACACTTGCCATGTAATAGCGTAGTGCTTTTTCTCACTCCCACCTCTCCTCTAGCCAGGCACCTTTCGTTGTGCCAAGAACCAATCATTTCGACATACTTTGACAACGCAGGGGGTCCTCGGCTTACGACGGGGTTCCCTTCTGACGACTAACCCTTTTCCCTAAACCCTAACCCTAACCAAACCCCTTATACTCCGTTACATAAACCATAAGGACATATTACCAGTTAACATGCGTGAAGGCTGTGCTCCGTTCTATAAATAAAGGATCGTTTCGGTGAGTAAAACGCAGTCGCTGACGGACACGCTGAATGAGTCAGTAAGAAATATGGTGCCCTGTTATCGTACAGCAGTTGGAGCGGTCATCATTAGACGTTACGGTCAGCACTGGGACTTGAAATTCGTAAGTCGTAATCCAGGACTTCCCTATAAACTCTAAATATCATAGTGGCAATAAACACAACATGGTTTTACACCATCATGGTCACGTTGTGTTTATTGCCGCTACGATACAGCAATGAACAACCACCACCTTCAGTCAAAGGTACGGGATCAGAAGGGTCCTGGGTTCGAGACGCCGTTCCTACTGTGATATAATTATATAATTGATGGAGGTACTTAGCCTGAAGCAATAAGGAAAAATGACCATGCTATGTAAATGGGTAAATCATTGTAAGTGGCTTAATGCTGTAAGGCGCTTTGGGGAAAAGTATGAGATAAATGAATAAATAAGAAAATGTGGGCGTTTCACCAGCTTTTTTAGGGAAAATTACAGATGTTAGGAGGGCGATGATGTGTTGTTAAGGTACGGAGAGCTGCTGGCGTTCACAGTCTCTGTAGTAGCCTTTCCACGGCACTCCGTGTTCTAACACGGCAGCCCTGCTGCGGCATTCTAATCACGAGGGGTTCTGTTTATGAACTGTTTGCGTAATGTTGTCATGTCTGTGTACACGGGTGGGGGTGAGGGCGAGCTGTCTCTCGCCGCCTACTGCACCTGCCTGCCCCCGTCATCTCGGGCCGCCGCGTTTCCCTCGGATGCGATGGGCAACAGGGCCGGCTCTCGCTCTTCGGGTGCCGGCGACAGCCATCATCCCGTTTCCCGGGCGACCGCAGCATCCACTCTGGGTACGTCAGGGCCACTTGGAAGGGTTACAGTTCCTGCAACGCTGAGGATCCCACATCTGCCAACACATGCTCCCATATAGGCTTCTTCGATTCCATGTTGGATGCAGGAACTTTTTTAATGATATCTTTGCACGTTTTATAAATTGTTTGTCATTTACCATCTGAGGTTTGATACCTGGTAACAGTAGGCCGTGCCGCCACCGGAAAATTGCTTCGTTCTTTGCCGCGAGCTGTGAACGTTATGCTGGTGATTTCTTACACATGGCTGGTGTGTTAGATGCGCTGTCTTTGGTCCCGAAGGTTGCAGGTTCGACTCCCACCTCCAGCTGCAGTACCCTCAATCTGACGACTTACCAATGAACTGCTCCAGTAAAATTACCCAGCTGTGTAAGAGGGTAAATAAAATTGCGTAAGTCACGTTTGGAGAGATTAAAAATGTCAGTAGCCACCGATACGTTAATTGAGATCTTGTAAGTCTGTTTCCAACAGGGCTGGAACCCAGCAAGACCCTTTGCGGTGGGAGATCGGCGATAAACGATATTGGGATATTGCTATTAGTCCCCCAGGTAACTTGCTGGAAAACGCCCGTGTCCATGGGTATTTTCTGGCATCCCTTAGCACACGCAGCCCCGCCTGCGAAGAAACTCGTATAGCAGGTGCGTGAAGGATGAATTCACTGGTTCCGACGACAACTCGCACGTCGTCGCGGCTTCGGGAACAAAACGCGAGTTTTCCTGCTTTTTCATGCCGCAGTAAAGCAAATAAGCTATTTCATCTTAATTAGGAGTCGACCCATCTGTTTGGAGCCTTGCGATGCATGGAGCGTATTCTGTTTAGACGCCTGTTTAAAATATGAACATGCGGGGGAGGCAGTAATTGTCTTGTTATAAAAGTTTCTGCGGAACGTCTGTTTACCGGAGGCAGGGATCGTGTTTGGTGTTGAACGGCGTCGGGTTCCTCAGTCTTTTGTTTTGTTTCGTCGGGCCTCGCATCCTTAGGCGTTCCGCCTTTCCCTCGCCAGTCCTTCGCCCCCTGCCCTTCTGCGTAGGCACGCACGATCTCCGCTCGGCTTTCCAGACTCCCGTCTGCCGACGCGGGCGAGCTCGTACCCCCCCGCCCCACAGTAATTTTTTACGTGGTTTTGAGCCACGGATTCGCTGAATTACGGCTCTGCGTATTGCACTCTGCTCACCGCGAGGTGTGGGTTTCGTCTCGAGGTGAACTCTTAACCTCTGCCAGCTGATGTGAGAGTTGTTGCCCCGGGTATGCGGACTGTGCTTTTCACATCGCTGGGCGGTTGGGTTTCAGGGTGCAGGCGGGTGGTCGGATAACTATTATTAAAAAAAAAATAAATAAAATAATGGGCCAGCAGCAGGTGGCATAGTGGTTAAAGCCATCGCCTTGCTATTTACACTTCATTATCTGATGCTTTTCTCTACAGTGACTTGCAATGGACTGGTCCCCCCCCATCCCCCAGCCTTGTGTTGCCAGGTTAGGCTCCAGTTTGCCACAACCCCACTCAGGACAAGCAGTTTTAGACAGCATCTGTAATTTTTCAGGTAAGTACCTTGCTCAAAGGTACTACACCTGGAGGTGAGATTTGAACCTGCAACTTTTGGGTCCAAAGGTAGAAGCACTAACCACCACGCTGCCAGCTGTCCTTGTTCGAATGTCAATTCCAGCTCTCGTACCTTTGATCGAGGCAGCTACCCTGAACCGGTATGGTAAGAATTGCCGAGCTGTACAAATAGGTAGATCGTTGTAAGTACTCTACTTTGGTGAACAAACATTACTGTAAGTTGGAGAAGAAGTGTGGTAATTGAATAAAAAATGTGTAACGCACGTCCGCTGTCAGTCGTCTGAGCACTGAAAAGCGCTGTGGTGAATCTCACATGGAACTTGGAGTTCCTCCTTGTAGAGCGGAGCTCAGTCAAAGGGTCCTTGTTCAGTCGGCGATTCGGGGGCAGGGAAAGAAAGACCCTCCTGTTTGGGGAATGTGTCCAATTGGCCCCTGGACCGTTTCACTACGGCGTGCATGTGCAGCACCCCCACCCCCCTTTCCCTGGGGCAGCTGGGATCCAGGCTGACGAAGCCAGATGAGTTGTGGTGTCAGCCCGCCTTGACGTTGGCCTTGCCCCCCTTTGTGTCTGCCCAACCCCCAGCCTCCCGCTCACGTCCCCTGGGACTGGAGCACATTTGCTTTCGCCGCCGTCGGCCCCGGACGGCCCATCAGTCAGACAGCCGGGCGGTGAGAGGGCCGGCCGTCTGGGGAGGGGGGAGCCCGTGGTGTCTGGTGTCTGCGTCTGTTTGCGCGTCGGATGTGTGTGAGGATTCCCCGATGAATGGGATGGGTGACCCCGCTCGTGTCGCGCTTTGTGTCGCAGGCTTCCCAGACGCCGTCTGGCAGAACCTTCATTTTCGTGGAGGGGAACGGTCATTATTATACGCAACACGCTGTTTACATTTACAAGTATGAAGCTGCAGTGTGTAAGGTGAAGAAAATGGTACCGGGTTATATAACCTGGGGATTATTGCAATGAATATAACACAAGTGTGGAGGGACACTGTCCACAGTGCAGCGTATTTCCCTTTTTTTTTTTATTATTAATGTCACACCTGAGCGGCACAGCAGGTAGCGCTGGTGCCACAACACTCCTGGGATGTGGGGTCGAATCTGGCTCAGTCTGTGCAGTTTGAATGTTCTCCTTGTGTTTGGATGGGCTTCCTCTAAGTGCTCTGGTTTCCTCCCACACTCCAAAGACAAGTGTTTCAGGTGAATCGGTGACTCTAAATTGCTCTTCGTGTGTGTGTGTGTGTGTGTGTGTGTGTGTGTGTGTGTGTGTGTGTGTGCGCGCCATTTTCCCGCAAGACACTGGTGTCCTGTCCAGGGTGTACCCTGCCTCACACCCTGCATTTCCAGGATAGGCTCTGGACCGTGGGAACCCTGCATTAGGATCAACGGTTGTTCATAATGGAATGTACTGTATTTTTAAACACGCGTGTAAGAGGACAACTATCCACAAAGCTCAGACACAATAATGTGTCTCGGATCTCAGCTGAGCAGAGCAGCTCCAGAAAACATCAAATGTTGTTACAGCACAGCGTGGAGGGACCGAGTACCTGAAGAAATCCCAGTGAGAGCAGCAGAGAAACACGCGCATTTACTCCATATCAAAATGCACAAAGTTTGTCTTTCAGAGCCCAGGATGGCTGTACGCTTAAGGAGTAGGCCTTTGTTCTGGCTCTGCGTATCACTCTTACTCCTTTGGCGCCCTCTCAGCCATGGCACCCGACATCAGGGTCTCCCTCTCTATCTTTGTTCTGCCTCCGTTGGTTTATTGATGTGATTACAATGATTTACCCATTTATTAAGTTGGGCGGTTTTACTGCATCAGCTCAGGGTAAGTTCCTTGACCGGCAACCATACTGCAGCAGGAGATTGGATTCGAACCCGCATCCTTTGACTGTAATGGGATAGGTGTAATCACTACGCCACCTGCTGCTCATGTTTCATGTGCAGTTTATGGAATTCATCGTGGCCTTTCAGGGCTCAACCTGGTTCTTCCAGGTGATACTGGAGATAGGTTGAACCTGTCCTTGTTCTCCTAATTCATGTAAGTCTCATAGGGAGCTGGAATGCAGCCCAGCTGTGGATTTATAGGGCCTCATTTGAATTTAGTAAATCTTCTGCAGTCCATACAAATTTTCTGATAACAGTTTGGGATATAACCCAACTCCCACCTGGTCGTACTCCAGTTTTCTTGCTTGCATCGCTTACGTGTGTGTGCTGGGAAAAGGTGTGCTTTGACGTGAGCGCCATCGATCGTGTGACGTCATCGCGGATCCCACCTGGGGGATGGACGCCTGTTAAACTGTTTCCAGACTGTTTGTGAATAATTGATAGAGGTCAGTGTTACAGTAGCACCCGGTGTTCAGCTGTTGCCTCTCACCTGTGTGCTGCTTGACACTAAGAAGACAGGTTCAGGTCCTCATTAAACAGCTGCAGCCAATCAGATGGAGTATTACCTTGAGCCAGTCCCTCATTGACCAATGAGAGACCAGCAGATGTTATGACATTTACATTTATTTAGCAGGCACTTTTTTCCCAAAGCAACTTCCGGCAAACTCTATGTAGTGTTATGAGCCCACACACCTTATTGACCAAGGTGACTTACACTGCTAGATACACTACTTACAATGGGTCACTCATCCGTAAATCAGTGGAACACACTCTCACTCACACACTATGGGTGAACCTGAACAGCATGTCTTTGGAGTGTGGGAGGAAACCAGAGCACCTGCAAGAATCCTATGCGGGCAAGGGGTGAACATGCAAACTCCACACAGACTGAGCAGGGATCAAATGCATATGCTCTTGCACCACCCAGGTGCTGTAAGACAGCAGCGCTACTCGCTGTGCCACCGTGCCACCCGTATGAATGCGTGGAGACGGCATGGAGGTATTCCATATTGTCCAGTGTGGACCAAGTGTGAGTATTTTAGATCATACCGGTGCTACTATCCAAAGGCAGCAAGTAGTGTAGTGGTTTGTGCTATCGCCTTGCAACGGAAGGGCTTGGGTTTGAATCCCCCTCCTGCTGCAGTGTCCTTGATCAAGATACTGACCCAGTAAAAATTGCCCTACTGTATAAATGAGTGCAAGTAGCTTTGTGTACAGACTAGACCTTGTCATGTAAATTAGTTAGTTCTGCTGTAATTCAGGTTTGAACTATTTGATTTGGTAGAATGCTCTGGATCTATGGAATGTAATTTGTGTACCATAAAATTTTGAGTTGGGATTTACGTAATCAGTTTTTTTTTTTTTTCGTTTAGTGTTTAGTTTGGGGGGATGCGGTGACACAGCGGGTTTGGCTGGGTCCCGCTCTCTGGTGGGTCTGGGGTTCAAGTCCCACTTGGGGTGCCTTGTGATGGACTGGTGTCCTGTCCTGGGTGTGTCCCCTCCCTCTCCAGCCTTGTACCCTGTGTTGCCGGGTTAGGCTCCGGTTCGCTGCAGGACAAGCGGCTTCAGCAAGTGTGTGTGTGTGTGTGTGTGTGTGTGTGTGTGTGTGTGTGTGTGTGTGTGTGTGTGGGGCAACTAGCCCCATGACCACATATATCTCGCATCATAAAGCAGACCTGACTAACAGCATGAGGACAGCAGGTAGTGTAGTGGTATGGGTCACTGCTTTCCATTCATGGGTCCTAGTTCAAATCCCACCTCCTGCTATAGTACCCTTGAGCAAGGTGCTTACACTAAGTTGTTCCTGTAAAAAATTCCTGGTGGTGTAAATAATTTACTTAACAGTGAAAGTTGCACTGGAGAAAAGCATCAGATTAATTAATTTGTGTGATGCTTTACTCCAAGGCAACTTAACAGTGTTAAGGTACATATTTACAATTATTTACCCATACAGCTGGGTAGTTTTACTTGGGCAATTTAGGATAAGTACCTTGCTCTAGGGGACTACTGCTGGAGGTGAGGGTCGAACCTGCGACCTTTGGGTCCAAAGGCAGCAACTCTAACCCTTACAGTACCAGCTGGAATAATAATAATTGCAGAATTGCACAATCCCTCTTGGATGTCATGAGGCAAAGACCCAATATAGGTGGCGCTGTATACATAAAGTATGTTTATATCAGTCACGTGTTGGTGTCCCGAAAGCCTCCACGCCCTTTTTTGGCTTCATCTTTTACAGTGGTATTAAAAATGTGACACGTGTAGCTCTTTCCGGAGTGTGTGGTCACAACACCCCCCAACCGTCCCGTCCCGGACCGGTCCGGTGACACACACACAACCAACGTCTCCGCTGGAAACCCGGCAGACGCGCCAAGTTCAGGCGCCGGTCAGCGATGAAAGGTTAAGTTTTTTTTTATTTTTATGTTTCTTTTTTTTTATTTGGTGGGGGGATTTGGTTTTCTTCTCGGGAATGAACTTCGTCGGTAATCCCGCCTGGAGAAACGGCTCCGAGATGATTATGCTCCGCGGTGAGAATTGAATTCCTGTGGGGCCGCGGCGCGCGCTCGCGCTTCATTCACAAAACTCAGATTAGCGCGCTTCTGTTCTGTCTCTCATCGTCCGCGTGCGCGTCCGCGTGCGTCACCCGTCGCTGTCGTCTAAGCAATTATGAGTCATCGTTTATTTAATCTCCGTGCCAAAATAGGAAGTTGATAAATGAATTTTACCAAAATAGGAGTAAATAACGACGTCGCGTTTGATTGGCGGGTCGGAGCGGCTGCGCGGACGCTGCGGTTCCGTTACGCGTTAAGTAGAGACGCGCACGTACAGGTGGTCCCCGATTTACGACGGTGAGCTGGAGATAGACATTAAGTTGAAACCATACGTCGAATTTTGAATTCACATTTTTTCCCGGGGAAGCAATTTGTGGTACGACACTCTCGCGATGCTGGGCAGCGCCGCAGCGATCCGCATCATGTCCCAGTGTGTCACGCGGTTGTGTTTCGTGCCTCCATAATGTCACAGAAACACCCATCTGTGTCTCCTGCTACTACTGGGAAGAAGAAGAGGAGGGTAATTACTGTTGAGCCATCGCACATACGCTAGGCTGTGGTGTTCCGTAGGGTTGGGTGTATTAAGTGCACTTTCGACTTGCGATATTTCGACTTACGACGCCGGGTTTCACGGCGCGTGACCCCAGTAAGTTGGGGGGCCCACCTAGCCGCGCAGTACAGCATTCGGACACAAATCCTTCAGTCTTGTCACTGTGGTTATTATAATAATTATTATTATTATTATTATTAATCACCCCTTTGCAGATATCCCGCAGCGGTGCAGCCTTCCTTCTGCGCCGGTCCCCGCACTCATTCGCCTAGGGGTGTCCAGCTGTCCTCACTTAACTTGCCCATGCTCCCGATTCCACAAAAAGTGGATCTTGCACCTTGAAAAAGACCTTTTTTTTAAAATAAATAATAGGAAAAGGTGATTCAAGTTTTTAAAGACATGTGGGCACAAGAGTGAACACTCTGAGATTCCATGAACATGACAAGGGCAGAGAGTGATGACAAAGGCCGGTGGCGTCACATTGTTTTATGCTAATTAGTGCTTGAATGATGCACACTTGAACCTGGTGCAGAGCCAGGTGTGACACCTCCAGCTCTCCTCCTGCCTCATCGTTCAGTCTCCAAAGCGACTCCGCAGGCTACGAGGTTACGAGGCTGGGACAGCAGGTGGCGCAGTGCCTGGAGGCTCGGCGTGCAGCCGGCTTCGGATCAGGGTTTGAGTCCCCCTTCCTTCTGCAGTGCCCTTGATCAAGGTACTTACCCAGAATGGGTGCGGTAAAAAATACCCAGCATTGTAAATGCGTAAATCACTGCAAGTTGCTTCATACTAAGTTGATTTGCAGAAAAGTTTCAGCTCAGTAAATAAATAGTAAAGTTGATAATAAAAATAATAATAATAAAAACTGTCCGTGCCATTACTGATGACGCACTGGGTGAGACTTGTGCTTTTAGTGACCTTTCGCAGACCTCCCCCATCGATCCGAGGGCAGAGGAGATGAGCAGAGGGGGCATGGCGAGTGACACGGGTTCGAGGCGCCCGGCGGCAGTGGTAGCATGCATCACGGGCAGTGATGCAACGTCTGCGGTTGCGCACGGTGGGGGGGGCTTGGCAGGTGGCCTGAGGGCTCAGGCAGTCTGAGCCGCCTCTCAGCCTTACCAGGAGGCTAAATAATTCAAGGAAAGCCCATGTTATGACACAGGCCGTCTAGACATGTCTGGAGTGTTCGGGGGGGGGGAAGGGGCTCGGCCTCAGATTAGAGCATGAGGCCAGCGTTGCGGGTCCGAGGTAGCGAGCGCAGCACCCACCGCAAAAACGCCGTGAAACGCACTCGACCGCTACTGCACCCCCCCCCCAAAGCCCTCCTGGCCCTTCCTCCCTTTCTTCAGCCCCTCGTGTTTGTGCGGCAGGAGCCGACACGTCCCTGTTTATTTTGCTTTTCTTCAAAGCGAGGAACGAGAAGCAGCGATATCTCGCGTCGGGGGGGGCGGGGTCTGGGGGGGGGGGGCTGATGTGTCTCGGTATGTGTTTTGTCTCGTTCTTGTTTGGCTATTTTGTTTGTTTTTGTTTCGCACGAGTTTCCTGGGGGTTTACGGTATTAGTGCTGGCATGTCCACGGCGGTACTGCCATAACCGGGGTCCCTGGGGGGTGGGGGTCCTACGGAAGGTACCGCTTTTCCGCTAATTTGACCGAGATCAGGGCCCAAGCTGGAGCATCCATCACACCCTTAGATCGATAACCTAGTTTGTTCAGTTGAAAACCAACTCTGATGTCTAGGAGAGCTTCATAATACTGTTGACATGGTAACTAATAGAAGCAAAAAAAAAAAAAAAAGAACAAAACCTTTGTGAGAAGTGAACATAATGACTCAAATGAAAAATAAGACATTTTTTCAGCACATGCCTGATATTTGAATTACTGAAAGGTACCCTGAACATGACAGCAGCATCATACTGGTAAATAGGAGTAGTTTTGGTGGTGAAGGTCAGGTTGGTTTAGGGCAACAGGTGGCGCAGCGGTTAGAGCCGTTACTTTACCATCAAAGGACTCGGGTTCGAATCCCTGCTGCTGCTGCTGTAGTACCTGAACATGGTAACTAACCTCGAGTGCAGGAATTACCCGGCTGTGTAAATGGGTCGAAAACTGTAACTGGTGTAGAAATGTAACATTTTAAGTGGCTTTGGAGAAAAGAGTCATGAATAAATAATGAGTTGTCATATTAGTAGCTGAGATTCTTCTTCTGTAAACAATATTGATATGGTGTAAGTTCTCTGATATGAGCCTGTGAACCTGCAGACCCTTTCGTAGTGTCCGCCTGGGGGGAGACGCGACCCAGTGGATACCTGGTTGGTGGAGTGAGTCACTGGGCACGCGCGCACACACACACACGCACACGCACACGCACGCACACACACACACACACACACATTATGACTCATGGGGACAATCCAAGGAACAGGTCAGTAATTGTTTCTGAGAGGTTCGGCTCACCTCCACCAGTGTGTCGCTCTGTGCGTGTGCGCGCTGGCACCCGCTCCCCTGTGCCCACATATCCTCGGCTGGCCGGGTTGTGCCAGTCCCTTTGTTTGTCCGCCTGGTGAAGCGGTGTAGATAACAGTGCCGGGTGGGGCAGGCTGGGGGGGGGGGGTCGCCGCATCTCCGCCGAGGCTTTGTTCTAAAATAAGCCACTGCTGCAGTCTTGTTCAGAGCTTTTAATATGATTACGGTACAGTGTTCGCATGGCGCGGGCCGTACCGCAGGGAAGATCCCACCGCTGCCTGTCTGTGTGTCTGTGTGTGTTCCTCTCTGACTGCGAGCAGCCGCTGGTGTAAAGGGGACTGCCGTCTCTCCCCGTCAAGGTGGTCGGCGTGATGCCGTAGCTTCGCGGGGGGGGGGGGGGGGGGGGGCTCTCCGTCTGGCGTTTAGAAGTTTCCGGGCCTCCGGAGGCCTCCTTGCCCGTAGGAGGGAACGGCTCTGGCGCTCAGCTGTGATGTTCCCTCCATCCAGGAGGCGCCGGGAGGAGCTGTGTATAGGAAGAGCGCCCCCTACGGGCCCCGCAGGTGCACTGTCTGCTGTGAGGGAGCTCTGGTGTCAGGGATGTGAGAGGCCCTGAGCGCCGCTGTCCGCTCACAAAGCGCAGCGTCGGCCCGTCTTTGTGTCCCCGTCCACCTGTCCGTCTGTCCCTCTGACTGCCTCTGTCAGTATTTCATTCTGTCCCTGTCTGTTTGACTGTCTCTTTCTCTCTGTCCACCTCTCTGTGTGCTTCTTTGTCTCTGTCTGTCTGCCCCTATCCTGTGTCTGTCTCTTTCTGTCTCTCTCTGTCTGTCCATGTCTGTGTGTGTGTCTCCCTGACTCTCTGTCTACCTCGGCCTCCCTCTGCCTGCATTGCGTGTTCATGACTGCGAGTTTGTTTTCGTGTCTGTTTGGTGTGTATCGCTGCTCTGTGATTGCGCGTGTGTGTTTGTGTCTGTCTGTCTGTCTGTGTGTGTGTGTGTCGCTGCCCCCTGTGTGTGTCTGTCTGCATGCCTCCCTCTCTCTCTCTCTCCCTGTCTCGCTCGCCCTGCCCGCAGCTGCACCGCCAGGTCACCGCTTCGGAGCCCCACGGCCCCCGGCCTTGTTGATAGAGCTTGCTGAGCCATCCGTTGCCACGGCGACGGCGGCAGCGCTGCCTGGCGGGGCTGAGCGAGCTCAGCAGGCAGGCTGGCTGGCTGGCTGACTGGCTGGCTGGCTGGCTGGGTGTGTGTGTGTGTGTGTGTGTGTGTGTGTGTGTGTGGCAGAGGGGGTGGGGCCTAGCGGTATCTGGGACAGAGCAGCAGCTTGGCGCAGCTGTCCTGAGCTCTGCGGGGCTCAGCATGTCGCTGAGAGACCAGGGGAATGTCACAGCCAGGAAGGTCGCCCAGCACAGCCAGTCTCCGTTGGAGAAAGGTACTGCCGGCGTCCCCCGCGGGCTGGGTGGGGGGGGGGTGGGGGTCCGCCTCTCCATCGCTTTTTGATCTGCGGGTTTGGAAACCTGCTTTTTTACTGCAGCTTACTCTCCTTCTGTGTGGCACCGTGATTCTGTCCTGTGGGAAAGTCTTTGGTCCTGGCGATCGGTCCTTGTGGAAGTAAGTGCGTGTTACTCACGTGTTTCTCAGCTTTTCACCTTTAAGTTTCGAAGCAGCTCTGTGCTGCTGGGTGTCGCTTCCGCTCCCCGAACTTCCTTTTGGCGAGTGCCGCTCGCTCCGAGCTGCGGAGGAGAGGAACCAGGAAACAGCTTTAGAACGGAATCACACTCGTTTATCTGGGACACACGGCACGTTCCACTAAAAGCTCTCCCATGCATCCTGTGTGTGTCTGTCTGTATGTGTATTTTCTGTCTTGTGCTTGGCTGTGATTGTAATGAAGCAATTGTTCTTAGCTAGATGGGGCACGTGAGGTCACACAGTCTGTGTGTGTGTGTGTGTGTGTGTGTGTGTGTGTGTGTGTGTGTGTGTGTGTGTGTGTGTGTGTGTCTGAGGCCTGCTGGGGCCGCAGAACCCGCCCTGTCCTGGTGTAATCAGCCTGTCGGGGACTAAGCGGATTGACCTGTCTGATGTCTGCAGCACAAGGCCCTTGGATCTTTTCCATTTTTTTCCCCCTTTTGACCCGTTTTTCTCCAGCTCTCGCAAAACACGCAACACGTATGCGGACGGCAAGTCCCCTACCGCGCCACCTGGAGTGCGCGCTGTAATAACGGAGTGTGAGGAACACACTCAGCACAGTTAACGCTGTTCTCCCTGACTGCTGAGATCCCCTGCGTTGCATTTTATACGTTAGTTGGTGAAATAAAAATATAAAGAATAAAGGGGCCACTTTCCTCTGTGTGATGTGTGTGGGGCCCTCTGTGTGCCAGTCTGACCCCCCCGCAGCGTACAGGTGCGTTGAGGCTGCTAGACCGCACTGTCTGGGGCTCCCCTGGCCAGCTGACCGCACTGTGTGACCGAAGTAGACAAAAAAACAGCAGTGTGTTGGGGTGGGGGGTGGGGGGGCGGGGTGTTGCTGCCACGGGAGGACAACCAAGTGGGACATGGGAGCAGAACATCGAAGACCCGACGGAGACTCATGCTCATTCAGGTCCACCATCAGGACCGGCCTTCCATGCTAAAGCCAGAAATCTGAGATAATTTTTTTTTTTTACATTTATTAATTTATCGTATGCTTTTCTGCAAAAAGACTTACAATTTTTTATCCATTAATACAGCTGGGTAATTTTTTTACTGGAGCAATTTAGGGTAAGTACCTTGCTCAAGGGTACTGCAGCTGGAGGGGGGGATTTGAATCTGTGACCTTTGAGACCAAAGGTGGCACTACGCTACCGCTGGGCCAAAATTTTAATTAAGTGAAGGAAGACTTTTTTTTTTTTTTTTTTTTTTTTTATCTGACACTTTTCCTCAAAGTGACTTACCACATTAGCCAGTTTACAGTGCTTTATCCTTTTATTCATCCAGTTCTTTTTAGTGGAGCAATTTACTCTAGGTACAGTATGTTTCTCCAGGGTTCGAACCCAGGTTCTTTGGGTGACAGGTGATGCCTTCAACCGCTACGCCACCCGTAGCCCCGCAACAGGTTTTCGTGCTAAACTTCAGCTCCTGAAACCCGTAGTCCAGTCTGCACCCAACCCTTGTATGTATTTTGAAAGCTGACGTCCAGGTGGTATCCGGAAGCGCGGAATGCGATTGGCCGATGGCATGGAGCAGGAGGAAACGGTTAAAGACAAAGGTCACCTCAGGCCAGCGGCGGGCCTGCCCCGCGTGCCGATGCGTCGCGCCGCTGCCGCCGCGTACGGCCGTTCCGTCCAATTTGCATGATAAGAAGCCGCTCGGACTGCAGACGTTTGCCGTCGCGCGATACCATCGTTGGTCAAATGTTTGCACTTTACCGCGGCGATAAGGAGCCGTCCACTCGGAGCGCCGTGCTTTTCGCACCCGGGTGATGTGCGCGTTCGACTCCAGCCGCACGCTGTGGCCATTTCCGAACGGCGTGCCCTCGGTCGCCTGCATGGGGTATGTTTGTAAGCTGTTGTGTATCTGCTCCCATAATGCATTTAGCTCCCAGAAGCAGGTGTGAACTGTAGCTGATCAGCGGGGCTTGGGGTCAGTAGGTGGGAATAGGGGGCACGTGGAGCAACCGGGCTATTTGCCCACAGGGGAAATCCTGCAGTACCAAAGGGGTTTACTGGTTAAATACCGGATTTGAGCTTTAAATCCTCTTTATTATTATTATTATTATTATTATTATTATTGTTATTACTACTCTATTATTACATTTATCTGAGCCTTTTCTCCAAATTGACATACAGTGTTAAGTTTGTGCACTAATCTTATTACAGTGATTTACTCATTTGTGTAGGGCAGGGCAGCTAGTAGTGTAGTAAGACCTACTGCCTTTGGACTCAGAGGTTACAGGTTTGAATCCCAGCCGTAGTACCCTCGAGCAAGGTACTTGCCTTCAGTTTCTCTAGTAAAATTACCCGGCTGTATAGCTGGGTCGTTTTTACTGTGTCAATTCAGGGTAAGTACCTTGAAGGGGGGCACTACCACAGGAATGGGATTCGAACCTTGGACCTTCCAAACTCGGTGCACTCGCTCCGCCCACTAGCCCACACCTAGTGTCCCAGGTAGTGCCAGTAGGGGCGTCCACCGGAGGACGTTCCCATCGAGGGTCTTTGTACACAGTTCGCCCCCCAGGAGCCATCTGGGGAACGCTGCCCACCCCCCCCAGCCAAGGCCTGCTCCTCGCCATTTGCTCCGTTCGTGGTCTCTAACCCTAACAACATAACCTCAATTTTTTATTGCAGCGATGAAACAATACATTTAGAAATATGCAAATGTGCTTTGATGGCCTCCGGCCCAACCTCGAACTTTAAACGGAGCCACAGAAATCGTGGTTTTGCTTCCTCGCTTCGTCCGATGGGGGCGCCGTGTTTGCGAGGGGGGGCACGGCTTGGCCAAGCGTCCGCCGAAGGAAGCTCGCTGCTCTCTGAAACTCACGGCGAACCGTCCCTGAAGGGCCAGCATGCCGTGGCCCCTCTTTGTTTCATTAATAACTTCGAAGGACCACAGACGGTCTGTTCATCGCTTTAGAAAAAATGTTCATAGCTACTTGAAGAGCTGTTCTGTGTCGCCCCCCAGTGGCTGCTGTCACTCTTACATCGTCGAGGAATTTTTTCTTTAAAGAGCTTTATTTTGTAACAGTCCGTCTTTGTGTTTTTCTTCTCCTTCCGCAGCTGAACTGGAGTTTGTTCAGATAATCATTATAATCGTGGTGATGACCGTGATGGTGGTCGTGATCATCTGCTTGCTGAACCACTACAAACTGTCCACCTGGTCCTTCATCAACCGCCAGAGTCAAGGCAGGAGGCAGGAGGAAGCTCTACAGTCGGTGGGTTTTGCTGTGCAAGTTTGGCTGTGTGTGTGTGTGTGTGTGTGTGTGTGTGTGTGTGTGTGGGGGTGTCCATAAGGACAGTGTTCCCTGAAATTTGCACAACTCTGCACCCCTGTTCCTCATAGAGGCCACACACAGGTAGTGGCCTTCATTCCCTCCCCTATCCGTTCAGTGCAGCCGAGCCAGTATCTCTGATCTCTACCGCGGTACGGCCCGTCTGGTGCTCCTTTCACCGCACGTGACCGAGCAGCAAACGTTTCGACGGCTTCCCCCAGCAGACAGACGTGTGTGCGATGCCTGTCAGATACATATTGTTTAAATCTCATTACTACAATTTTTTAAATCACTGCTTCAAGGAGCATAGTGCAGGTTTTTAGTTACACTGTAAATACGAATGAGGAGTTAATCATCTTTATTTTTTATATTACATTATTGCACATCGTCTCACTGTAGTCACAGCCAGGGCTTCGGGCTTTCTGTCCCGTCCTCATCTACTCAAATATTCTATTATTTTAAATTCATGCTTTAAATCTGTGCCTCATTTGTCCTTCCTTGTCATACCAGCTAATTACATATAGACGTGGTGCTGCGGCTCGTACGCCGTGAGGAACAATGTGGTCACAGACGGGCCTCTGCGGTAGCTGAGCGATTTGCAGGGTGTCCCCATGGCGCCCGCCAAGCGCCAGGCCCAGCAGGTAGTGGGTTAGCAGCCCGCAGTGTGAATGGGGTTCCATGCCATTCCTCACACCCCACGCAGCGCTCCCTGGTGCCTCTCCGCATCCCCGCTCTCTCACCTCTCCTCTCCTCGTCTTCCTTTCTCTCCCAGGATGGTTGTCTGTGGCCGGCGGAGAGCGGGGCACGCCAAGGAGCCGCTGAGGTGAGCGCCGCCCTCCCCCCGCTCGAGGACCGAGACGACCCCTCGCGCTTCCCGCCCACGTAGACGGCGTAATCTCGACGGGCCGTCTGGCGTCGGCGCTCGAGTTTGATAGCTCGGGAGGGGGTTCACGCATGAGGAGGGATGCTTTCCGGCACGTCGTTAATCTACAGCCGCTGACAGCGTCTAGACGGAGTCTGAGCATCCGCCGCTTTAACCCGACAAAGGCAGTGGGATGTGTGAATTGCCGGATGCGGAAGTCGCGCGAAGCCGATCGCGATCCCGGCACGGCGCCGTCGCTCCGCGTCCGTCTGACTGCAGCGTTCCGTTATCGATGACGACGACAGCTTTCCTGAGCGACCGAAACCGAGATGCGAGCTGGGATTTGACGTTGTTTCTGTTTGCCTCACGCGGTCGATTGCCCCGCCTAATCGGATTAATAATGTCATATAAAATATAGTATTAGCTGGATTACATGGAATGGAACGCAGGCTACTGGTAACCGCGTTAAGACGTTTCGTTGCATTAGAGCAGCAGCGTGATTTACATTACATTACATTTATTCATTTAGCAGACGCTTTTCTCCAACGCGACGCACATCTCATAGAATCTCATAGATTTGCAATAGCGATTAGTATTGCTTCCAAACGTCATCATCGTCGGTTAGTAGCGATCGCATCGTGTTTCGTACAACTTCCTGAAAGAACGACGATGCCTTGCTGCGAGAGCGTGGAGCGTGTATCGCCAGTCGCCGGTGGGGCAAAAGCCAAGCATCTTTGTTTTGTCGCCCCCTGCAGGTGATGTACGCCCCGCAGTCCCGGGAAAGGGTCGCCGCGCCCTCGTTCATGCAGCGCGACCGATTCAGCCGCTTCCAGCCCACCTACCCGTACCTGCAGCACGAGATCGACCTGCCGCCCACCATCTCCCTGTCGGATGGCGAGGAGCCTCCGCCCTACCAGGGGCCCTGCGCGCTGCAGCTGCGGGACCCCGAGCAGCAGATGGAGCTCAACAGGGAGTCGGTCCGCGCGCCGCCCAACCGGACCGTCTTCGATAGCGACCTGATCGACGTGCACAGCGTCGGGGGACCGCGCCCGCCCAGCAGCAACTCGGGAATCAGCGCCGCCCACTCGGGCGGCCACGGGCGCATGGAGGGCCCGCCTCCGGCCTACAGCGAGGTCATGGGCCACTACCCGGGCTACTCCTTCTTTCTTCACCAGCACAGCAATAACCCCCCGGTGCCGGGGGATGGACGCAGGACGCTCCAGCAGGGCGAGCCGCAAAGCACAACGGTTCCTGCCAAGGCCAAGGAAGGCCAGCGGGACGGCCTGGTGTAAAGGGCGGGGCGGGGCCGAGCGAAGGTGGGGTGCGGATGTGCCCGTCTAGTCTAGCTCCTCCCCCTCCACACAAGGGGGTGTGGTCACCTGCTCAACACTCCCACGCACAACTGAATATCAACCTTTGCTACAAAGAAACAGACAGGAAAAGAGAGGAACCAAGCTTACAAATGCTTGTTTTTTTTTTTCTTTTTTTTTCCTTTTTTTTTTTTTAAAGACAATACTGCTAAAACTGCGGGGGTGCACACTGCGTGGAGTTTTCGGTTTTGTAGCGATTTTTTTGGTATTTTCTTCATACGAGTAAAAGAGACGATCAGTACTGCTTCTGAAGAGTCCCCCCTCCAAGGACTGCATTGGCCGTGGAATTGAGAATTTTTTTCTCCTCTTTGTTTTTCTTTTTTTCTTGTTTTTTTGTTTCTTTTTTTTTTTTATATAAAGACCGGGATCTGTGCACAAACAAGATTGAAAACCAGTTGAAATCCAAATCTGAGTGCCAAGATTCATGTGGAAGTTAAATGTTGGGGATATGACTTGTTTAACATTCAAAAAGAAACTATCTAAAGTTGCACTATCTTACCGTTTCAAGAGAAGAGGGAAATGCTATATGTAATTTTGTGTGTGTGTGTGTGTGTGTGTGTGTGTGTGTTTGTCCTGACATTTGTGGATTGAATTTTGGCTCCAAAGATTTACAGTGGGAGCAATAGGGGTTTGTCCATTTTGTAGAAAACACAACAGATCCTCAGATCCAGCCTAAAATCCTCATGATTTAAACTGTTAGTACAGTACAGGGACACTGGGGGGGGGGGGGTGTTTTGACTTCCACACATTCTGTGTATTAATGAACAACGCGGGGAAAGGTCTGCTCTCCTTCTGCTGGATGAAAGGCCCAAAAGAAGCAGAAGAGGCCCGTTACGTCCAGCGGGAGACGGAGGAGGTTCGGGGTTGGAGCGCGGACAGGCGAGGGTTAAAGGGTTAAACCGCATGCCCAACGGAGGGATGATTTTGCCAATTCGGGATGCGGGTGATTCATTCGTTCCCGTCCTCGCCGTTGAGCGTACGTCTAGGAAAAAAAAAAAAAAAATCCACGTGAGATGCTGGCTCCCGCCACCGGCCCGCGGATCGAGGGAGCGCTTCGTCATCGTTGCCCTTCCCCTCCATCCAGCAGCTCCCGAGACGCAGACGTTTCTCCGCTCCGCTTCCACGTCGTCTGCGCCCCGGCCTCCCGTTCCATACGCACCCACACGCACAAGCACGTCGCGCCGGCGTCCGCCGCCGGCTGAACAGATGGCACGAGGGGGGAGGGGGGGAACCACGAAAAAAAAAAAAAAAAAAAAGCAGAACACTTCTTCTTCTTCTACTTCTTCACATGTCCCAAAGCTGCATGTGTGAGGTGTAATCAGGTGTCGGACCGTGGTCGAGACAAGGGCTATGTGAGGGTTGCGCCGACGACCTTCTGACGTAGCCTTTCTCTGCGCATTGTTGCCTTCTCAGCTTTTGCTATATTGACTCACAGTATTAAGCGAACCCCAGCTTCTTACGATGTTTACTACCTGCACAGCCCCGTACCTGAAAGCGCGACGAATACGGCGGAGCTTACGGATCCCTTTAAAAAAGACGACTAGATCCCGTGGGCTGGTGGTGGTGGCGGCGGTGGGGCGGTGGGGGGCTGGTCGCTTCCCTCCCTCCCGTTTTCTTCGCACTCTAGGTGTGTACAGGCCTGTCCTGTAAGACAGATGCTGCTCGTAGGTGTCGTTCCCGGAGACGCCGGTGCAACCGGGACGATCGCGCGCCACTGCCCATCCGAAAAGTATCCAAAGCGTTTGCTTTCCAACTCGTCCGCTTCCCCGCGCCAGACGCGCCGCGTACAGCGGAGCCTCTTTCTTAGGCGGCGCGTCCGCTCGGCGTCCGGTCAGCTCTCCGTCGAAGCCCTAGAATCCTTCGTTAAACAGTTCGCTTAAAAATGCCGACCGCGGAGGCCCGTTGGAACCCGACGACCCCGGGCGCTGCCGTTACCGCTTATTCGAAGGTACGGATAATGGCACGGTAGGGTGGGCCCCGAATCCGGTAGGGTTTTGTTTTTGAAGGGATCTCTGCGTTTCCATAGAAAAAAAAGGGCAAAGCCGCACTCGTGCTTGAATCCGAAAAAGGACGGTGGAACCAACAGCGAAATTTCCCAGCCTACAGTTGTGTGTGTGTGTGTGTGAGACCAAGAGTCTTTGGGAAACAATGAAGAAAAAAAAACAAACTGTGTTCTTGTTCAGTTTTTTTATTTTTTTTTTTTTTAATTTTAATTTAATTTTGTTTTTTTTTTTTTCTGGGAAAACTTGGGATGTAGATGTGGAGATGAAAGCCTTCCATTGCTTTGATACCGATGTTCTCCTCCCCGTCGTGTGTGACGACTGGCTGTTGAGGGCAGTGCGTGTCTCTTCTGTTGTTTCTATATCGCTGCTGCTATCGCTGCTGCTATTGCCGCTGCTGCTGTCCCCGTCTGCGGTAGTTCTCCGTGTCTGTCCCCGTCCCCTCGTCCCCTCGTCCCCCGTGCGACTCGATTCCTGGTTACACCCTTATTTTTACAGTAAGAAGCGGTTCTTTTGTTCGCTTTCCTTTCCTTTCCTTTCCTTTCCTCTCCTCTCCTCTCGTCTCGTCCTCTTCTGTTCCAAGCCGGCTCGTTCTGTCCGCTCCCGTAGCTAATGAGGAGGAGGAGGAAGAAAACGGTTCGTTCGATGTTTTCTACGAGGAGGTTTGCATGTTACTATTTTGTGAGCAAATAAGGTGCCTAATGTTCATGTTTGAGCAGATATAGGAACCCAGTTGCACTCAAGCTCCCACCTTCGTTGTGCCTCACTTCCAACGGTGCTTTTTCCAGTGCTCTGTCTCTCTTTATGTTTATTTGTAAGGTGCTGTATATAACTTGAATATATTATGCACATATCCTACCCAATGGGTAGAAACCACAAAAAAGACGTTGTGAATAATGTAATATAATGTATAGATGATATAAAGTTTTAACACGGCGGCATCGGATTTGTGAATGCCTTCAAATGTGCTTTTGTCCTTTTTGTAAACAGGAAGAAGTTTGCAAATATGATTGCTTAAATATGATTAAAAAGAAATACAAATTGCTACTTATATTATTTTCCTATAAATAATGAGCCGTTACGGCAAGGATGAAACATGTTCCGAGTCGAGGAAGTTGCGCGAAAGAACGTTTTTCTTTCTGCAGGAGACGACTGGCGTCACCACAGAGCTTGCCATTCACCGCAGTGACAGTCTTTCGGTCGGGCCGTCGTTTTCGCTAGCGACGCGCAGAAATTCGGAGCTCTTCGACATCCGGTTTGCTTCGTGCGTACGGAGACCAATGTGGCGAGAAACGGACCTTCCTGCACGCTCGCGCTTCGCGCTTCGTCCCATTGGCCGTTGTCCTCCGGCGGGGTCAACGACGCCCGACGGCACGAACTCATCGATGGCGATCCCGCTCGAGTCCGTCGTAAAATAGTCAGACGGACTTCGAAGCCTATTTGCCAAAAATTGCGACGCGCGTGTCCACGGGTGCCGGTCGCCGAATGTCGACGGGAAAGCGCTCGTCGAAACGGGCCGAGTCGACGCCGGCTTCGCCGTAGAGCGCGATTTTTCAGTAAGTCCGCCGCAATGCATCGTGGGACTTTCCAGCCGAGCTTTCGGAGGGAGAACCTTAAACGCGCGCTCGGTTGTTAAAACACGAGGCGCGTGTCGCAATTTAAGAACTCCGTTCCCGCAGTCTGTATGCAAGGCCACGTTTTCCGAATGGGCGGCACCTCTTTATTTGACGTCTTCGGAGCAAACTGGGCGTTTTGGATTTTACTTTGAAGAAAGATTCTCCTGCTTCTGTAGAAGTTTGCGAACGGTCCGGGTGGCGTTTTCTCATTGACCTCATCGTAGTCCCTGAGCAGAGCACATGTGAGACGTTTCCTGACTGAATCTGATCAAATGAGAATGAAGCGCTGAGCTTTACACTGTGGTGACTTTTTTTTTTTTTTTTTTTTTTTAAAATCAAAACACAATTGGGACAATTCTGTTTCTTTCTGTCTTTTATACATATTAAGTGTATGTGGTAAATAGGAAAAAAAAAAAAAAGCATTTTTATTGTGGTCTCGTTAATTTATATACTAAGACTGCACTGTACAATAAAAAGTTGCGCATGTTCATTCTTATCTCTAGGTAATGTACATAGCAATGCCATTTTTTTTTTTCTCAAAGCACCAAACAAGTGGAAATTGTGTAGTTTTTTGAGAAATCTATTGTATTTCTGGGCCCGTAGACTTATTTTTCCTGCACTAGCTTACGAGAACTAACGTGGGTTCAGACCGAACCCTTTAACGCGTTCCTCTGTCCACTTACAAGACATTACCAGACATCGCTACACAACTGCTGACCGTCTCTGCTCCGTTAAGATGTCACAACAGTTCTGTGTCGTCGCTCGAAAGTTGATCACAGGACTTCTTCCATCGAGGACTTTGTAACATTTGTTTGCTTTATTTACAGAAATGAATCTCGTATTCATATATATATATAATGTGCATATATATATGAATATATGAAATACAGAAAATAAACTGTTGTGTATTTTGCCTCATTTTTTTTTTATTTAAGCAATTGTGATGTAATAGGTTTTAGGCCTAAGGTCTGTTATTGCAATACTTTTACAGAAAAAAGGAAAAAAAAATCAAAAAATGTTGCTCTAAGTGCTGTTGTAGTCAAAGATTTTATGCTTGTACTTATGCTGTGGTCAAACCGCAGCCAAATTATTAAAACTTAAAGAAACGAGTGTCTCGCATTTGGTTTTTTCCCTATCGCCCGATGGGCCCCCGCTGGGATCTCTCGATGGCGACCGGCGATAGGAACGGCTGAAAATATCGGTACTCCCGTTCCTCGCACACTGGGGTTAATTCGTTGCGAGAAATCACCCCGTTAGGTGCGTTCTCTTGAGAGGGGATTAAATGACCGTAGTTCCTTATGGGGGGAAAATCAGTTCACGGATGAAGTATCACCTAAAACTAAACTACCCAAATAAAAGGTATTTTATGCATGCCAATGATAAAACCAACACATTTTATATCTGTAACAGAAATTATGCCTAGCTTGTCTTTTAACGTTACACTTTGGATCATTCGGTCACCACTTGTACAACGTGCCGATTATTTGCCCGATATTTTTCTTTTAATATTTTTAACATGAATGCCAGTTGATGAAACAACTAAGAGTTTTTCTCCCAAATCCCCCATAATAGAGGAAAGCCTTGTCTCTTTAGCATCTTACTTCCAGCTTACCTTTTTAGACAAGCCTCTTAAAAAATAAAGCGTGGTTCTCAGTGTGAAGAAGTGCTTCACTGGTGAGTGCTCCGCTTTCCCCTTTCTGAATTAAAAAACAAAACGGTACTAAAGGCCTCCTTTGCAGCAGGTGCGGAACATCGTGTGCGTTTAGTCTGGATTTTCAACGCTGCCTTTAAGTGTTGCGTTTGTCTGAGAACCGAACGGCAGCACTGGAAACACACGGGAGGACGACGACTGCACTTTGAACTTTTTCGTTCTAACTTATCACCCCTTTTCCACGTGCTGCCAAAGTAAAATGGGCCAAAATGCCGATGCGTCGAATCGCGAGCCAACGGGTTTTCCACTGCGAAGGACCCCTTCTGAGGGCTCGGTCCAGTATCGGTCCAGGTCTGTAGGTAATAAGATGAGTCTTCGGGGGTGACGGCGTAACATTTCATTTCGAGTCCTCAGTCTTGTACTTTGAACACCATTGTTATCTAACTGGGAAAATGATTTTAACATATTTCCTTACGTCATCAGAGCAGGTCACTTACGGTGGGTAGGCCAACAACGAGATCTATAACGTTCTGATTTATTCCGACCTTCGTGACCAGATTTGATTTTATATCATGTATTCTTACACTGAGATCCTGATTTGTGTTCAAGCAACAAGATCCAGTTTTCAGTTGAACCATGACTGTCGTTTAAAATGACAGTAAATGTTATCAAACTACCAGAGCAGTTATTCTTCTGCTGCAAATATGACAGTACTGAACTTAAAATCATACTGATTTTATGAGCAAACATGCATAATGTACCTGAGCAGTGTGAACCAACAGCAGAAGAACAGAACACTTGAGGTGAACAAGGACAAGACCACCAACAAAAACATGCTTTGGCTGTGTAATGAAAAGATCATTTTAGTATTTGTAAACAAATCTTTATACCGACAAACATTCAATTCCGATTCCAGGTACAGCAGCGAACCAGTGCGGTCACGCGGACTTCGGGCAAATGCACGAACGCCGGAAATACATTCCCGGAGACCCTGCTTTTATTATTTGTACCTCGGTCTCATTACTTACAGTTCCACCCATTCACACAGCAGAACATTTATTTTCAGGCCCAGATCCACCCTCTAGGGTCCAACAGCAGAAGCCCTCCGGGGACGTCCACGTGAAATGGTTAGGCTTCAAATTCACGTTAGTCGCATCACATGCAGGAGCGTTCAGTCGACCGTCTGATCCACCAGAACCACAGTCCAAGTTCAGCACAAACGCTTCTACTCGGCCTTCTTCCGGAAGGAAACCTTGTCCTTGGTTTCTTGCAGTTTCCCCGAAATCTTGTCCTTGGTTTCCTCCACCTTGTCCGCAAGCCGCTCTCTGGTCTCTTCCATTCTTCCTGAGAACCGTTCCTTCGTCTCCTCCACCTTCTCCACGAACCTTTCCTTCGTCTCCTCCATCTTCTCGGAAATCCTCTCTCTGGTCTCCTCCATCTTCTCGGAAATCCTTTCTCGGGTCTCCTCCATCTTGTCGTGGATGTAGTCCTTCACCGGAGGGGGTGTAGACAAGTAGCCGTGCTTGCGCAGGTATTTCACCGTCCACGACGTTCCACCCAAGGTCACAGTGTACCTGGCAGGCGTTGCAATCTCAAAGGAAAAAAGTTGCGTTCCGTTAATTCAATGATCTAACGTCCCTAGTGTGACACAACACATGAATGACCAAGTGGTTCCTCATGTTACAAACATTTGACTTATGAATATTCCAAGATATGAACTTTTTTTTCCAGTTTCTATTATTTACTGTCATGTTCTTGAAAATTTTTGTCTTTACACATCTAGCCAACAGCTGGAAGTAAAAAAACACCCAAATCAAACAGAAGTGATGAATCCGACTCACTTCCACAGTGTTCTTCAGTGCTGATGATCAATACCAAGGTGAGAAACATTACACGTTTTTTTTACAAAACAGGGTACAAATGGCACCCAATAAGAGTTCTTGGAGACAATGTAGTTGTATTTTCAGTCATTTATAAGTAGACCAAAGTTGAAATATTTAAAATAACATGTATCACAGCTGTATCCCAGACTTTTACAGAACCTCACTAGTGAATAAACTGAGGGATGTCAGTACTATTTACCTTTTCTTGAGTTAGATGTGAAAGCGACTTTGGAATCATGAACAAGTGTCCAGCTGTGTTTGTTAGCTGAGCGAAACCAATTTAAAAAAAAGTTAATGCTGTTCAATGAGTATTCAGACGCTTCGAATACACTTACTTTGTACATGGCATAGGCGGTGAGTGCATTGCCGCCCTGAGAGTTCTTCAGGATATTAACAATCTTCTCCGGAAGTCCGATGAACTCCAGAAAGGGAACGACATTTACGCCCCTACAGAACGTGACAAAGACAAAGCCGGTAAACAAAAAAAAAATCCAACCACACACACCCGTGCGCCCAAACACCGTGGTGAATCCTGACTGCAGCAGATTAAACACGTCCAGAATTATTCAGAAGTATGAGAACAGCACCCATGCGCCTGAAAATGTGTTTTCTAACGACTTTATAAAAAAAATTATAATGGGTCACCCAGGTTTGATTGGGATCTCCACCAATAGGAAGCGGTTTCAAACACATTGTGGGGTTGGAGGAGCTTTAGGAAAAAACGGCCTTTCGGAGGAGTGATCAGCACTGGGGTTCGAGTGTCTTTCAGAGGGCTGCAGGGTCTACGGGGGTCTGCTGGATCCTGGCATGTGGCTAGAACTGGGGCAGATGGCAGTGTAGTGATTAAAGCTGATGCCTTTGGCCCGAATGGTTGCAGGTTCAAATCCCACCTCCACCTGTAGAACCCTTGAGCAAGGTACTTACCCAAAATTGTCCAGCTGTATAAATGGGTAAGTAATTGTAGGTACCTTAGAATTCTAAGTCACTCTGGAGAAAACTGTCAGATGAATATAAACCCTGTTTTTTCCACATCAGCACCCACCTGTTGAGGTGCACCTCCTATATGTGCGGTCACTTTGTGGTTGGCAGCTGGTTTAAACCCTGCTCCACAGACATAGAAATACAAGCTTTACGTGCGCAACAGAACATATCCCGGCTGGGGTACAAATCTACACCCAGGGTGCTGCACCTATTGCTCCTGGCATATACCCGTGTGCCCTGGCAGCGAGAAACATCATCCACACTCTGGTCTCTGGGGATTTTCCACTCTGCACCTTCTCCTACTACTGGGTGTGTTGGATGTATGATGCAGCAGCCTGGTTCGGTTTTTATCCATCCATCCATCCATCCATCCATCCGCTATACCTATACATCTACCCATCAGACCATCCATCTCTCCATCCACCTATCGACTTTCCATCAATCTACTGGCTGTATCCATCCATCCATCCATTCATCCATCGTTGGGGCCCAACTGAAGTTTTCAGATGCTACCACATTGAAAGAGCACGGAAGGCACACGTCTTACTTCATGGCGCTGTAGTAGAAAGTGCCAAACCACACAGTGGACGTCACCAGATGCACTGGTATCATCACTTTCCCGTACTGTTTGAAGGTCTTCTTGAACCTCTGAAAGAGGCCCATGGACTTGTCCTGGAGAGGGTCGTGGTCTGCAGGATCCTCCAGGGCAGAGCCAGGTCCAGGTTCCTGCGGCGCTGCGCCACGCTGGGGGTCGGCCCCGGCCAGGCTGCGGGGAGGGCTAAGGGGGGCCTCGTCCTTCGGGGGGGGACCGGTCGGTCCCGTAGCCCTGAGCGCCACCGATGAGCTCACCCAGCACACGCCGGGTTTCCGTCCCGTCGCAACTCGCGCTCCCGGCACCGTATCGAGGGAAGCGAGGCCGCCGAGAGCCGAGCGGACGGCGGCCATCCGCAGCAAGGCCTTCTGGGATAGGAAACGGAGCATCTCTACGGTCAGTCGGCGCCGCTCACAGATCCTGTGAAAGAACCCATAGTGGTTGTTTTTTTTTTTTTAAAAATAAAAAAAAAAAACGGAACTTGTAATAAATAGATTACGCATCCCCCCCCCAGTGATTGGCTCATACGGGACCAGGTGAAACGCGGTAAAAGCCAAGGAGCGGGGTGCGCGCGACACCGGAAGAGCTGCGCGCGCTTCGCCGTTAGTACCGTATGCGTGCACGGGACCCTAGCAAGTACTGTGTATGTGGTGGAAACAAACTGTTAAAGGAATAAACACGGGGGAAGGGTAACAAAAATCAACACGGACAAGAAAAAAGCCACAAGCGGCGCGAAAACTATCGGGAGCGCGTGACGTCAGAGGCAGTTAAAAGGCTGCGTCGTCGTGTCGTCCGTGGTCGTGCACGTGCTGCGTGCGTGGCCGAAAGAAAGGGAGGAAAGCGTGATTATTCTTTATTGAAACATAAATACGTACATTGCGCATTTAAGATTGCAGAAACAAGTTGACAATAATTTAAAATATTGTACGTCGGCCTCTTTTACATTTCAGAGACAGAGACAGTAATTAACGAAGGAAACGTTCACATTTTGTGTCAAAATTCTGTACACGCGGTGCCAGGTTGCATATAAAAATTATAGTTAGTGTGTTCGGTGTGAAAGGCTCGCAGTTTAACAGGCAGTTGCCACTGACTGAGACAAGAAACTACGACCAACCAAGTTTGTCTGTGCTTGAGGAGGCAAAACACAGAATGTCCCCACTCCTCCTCCTCCTGTCCCTCACCTTGTGTCCTGCCTGCACACGGTGGACAGAGGGGGACGGTAACGAGATATGGCGCGTTTTAAGGCCCAGACTTGTGAACTCAGTCCTACCGGATGACCAGCCAGTTCGACCAGTGCCAAAAAAAACTAAGAAAAAAAGTAATCAAATCTCACCTTAAGGCTTAACAAAAGTTTACCTCCCGTGCGTGGCGTCGCTGTCCATAATAATACGCGCCAGCCGTAAACGCTACATACATCAAACCAAACGTTTTAACCCAGTGCTCGTACGGTAGAATAAATACCACCAGGCTAGAACAAAACGCTTAGGAATGACCCTTCTGTCATTCGGACAACTTCGGCTGAGAGGGCATTCCTTCCACATGTTAGCGTGGCGCGCGAAAGTAACCGGGAATTGTAGTACGTTCACCGCCATGACTATATTAAAGCTGCCGCCACGTTGTTCATGCTAAAACTACTCTTCCCATAATTCACCAGAGGCGCGCTCGTTCCCGATAGGAGAATAGGAAGTAGCGCACAGCACACGGATTGTGTGTGTTGTTGTGTTTCACCTCTTTCGAGTCGTTTGACCCTGAATAGTTTTGATATTTATCCAAAACGTAAATGATTTCGGTATTTGAAATTTGGAAATAGAAATATTATTATAAAACCACTGGGGTTAAATGTACGCATTTAAGATAGTCAGACATTATTGAAGGCAAGGTGGCGCAGCGGTAGAACTGGTAACAGACAGTTCTGATCTGTGTGTGTGTGTGTGTGTGTGTGTGTGTGTGTGTGTGTGTGTGAGAGAGAGAGAGAGAGAGAGATAGATTGTCCTGTGATTGGCTGGCATATCCCGCATCATGGTCTGTACTTCCAGGATAGGTGGCAGACCACTGGGACCCTATACTGCACAAGTTGTTACTGATGAATACATGTCTCAGAGTGATATGTTTGTATTTAGTTTCAGTTCTATTGTAATTGTGCTGCACATGGTTTCTAAAGTGCTAAACCTTTTCAACAAAGAGGGAAACCCTCCATCCTTTGACTTGTCTTCACTCCACATGTACAAAGGGCTCCGGTGTCATAAAGAACGAGATCAATTCTGCCATGAGAGGTCGATCATTCGGAATGGCGGCGCGACCGATCTGGCGAACAGGACTTTTTCATTCCACTTGCATGTGGTCTCCAGCCCACATTATGGATTCTTGAGGTGACCTCTGACCCCTGCAACTTAAGGTCCCAAAGCCACTGACTTGTTCGCAGTGTCACAGGTGGCAGAAGGATGGAGAAGAGCAGTGAAAATCTGTATTCGGTCCATATTTAGGCAACCGGCTCTTTGAAATGAAGATATTATTACTTTTGAACGCAGACTTAATTGTTGCAATCGGTACGGACACGAGCTGCATTTTTTGCCTAAATCTTGGATGCCAGGGGTAGCTGTGGTTCTCATGATTGCTCAAGATATTTATGTCCACATGTCTAATTGTATCTACGGCGATACTCTTGGATAACAGCGAATTGTTTGTGCTTCAAAGGTATTAAGGTGAAATCAGTGACATGAAGAACTAAGATGTAAAAAATACTTTGTGAAAGTCACACTGTCTGAATAAGGCAGAGCGACCAAGGAACATCAGTATGACTGTAGTATGTAAGCTGGAGTCAAGCTGTGTGAATATGAGTTATTATAGAGAGGGCTCCATCATTTCAGGGGGGCGTAGTGGTGCGGTGGGTTTGGCCTGTGCTCGCTGTGTGGCGGGTCTGGGGTTCGAGCCCTGCTTGGGGTGCCCTGCAACAGGCTGGCGTCCCGTCCTGTGCCCCCTGTTTCCAGGTTAGTCTCCAGTTTGCTGCGACCCTCCTTGGGACAAGTGGTTGTTGATGTTGGTTGGTTTGATTCATCGTTTCGGTATCACAATAAGTGTATCTGAAGTTCAGTTATATTGTTTTCCTTCAGGGGGGTGCGGTGGCACAGTGGGTTGGACCACAGTCCTGCTGTCCAGTGGGTCTGGGGTTCAAGTCCCGCTTGGGGTGCCTTGCGACGGACTGGCGTCCCGTCCTGGGTGTGTCCCCTCCCCCTCCGGCCTTACGCCCTGTGTTGCCGGGTGGGCTCCGGTTCCCCGTGACCCTGTATGGGACAAGCGGTTCTGAAAGTGTGTGTGTTTTCCTTCATTTGACCATTTTTTTCTTGTTTGGGTTGTCATGATTAAAGTATTTTGCTTTCTTGGGGGGGGTGCGGTGGTGCAGTGGGTTTGACCGGGTCTTGCTCTCTGGTAGGTCTGGGGTTTGAGTCCCGCTTGGGGTGCCTTGTGATGGACTGGCATCCCCTCCTGGGTGTGTCCCCTCCCCCTCCAGCCCTCCGCCCTGTGTTGGCAGGTTAGGCTTGAAATCTATACCCTAATGGTGTGCTGTATATGGCATTTAATAGCATTTTGAAAACAATTACAATCATTTGCATAATATTTAATAGTGCTTTGTATTTTTTTCTTGGTTTTTAACTTTATTTAGTAACATTAAAGAAATATTGAAAATGATTTCTATAATGAGTAGTCCATTAAGTGAACACACACACACACACCCTGCAGCCTTTTTCCCCTTATTTTACCATGAAATACCCAGTTGTGTCAGTAGGGGGCGCGCTCGCTCCGCCATGGAGGTCCAGGCGACACCAGACAGTGTTAATCCTCACTTGCCTCTTCTTAGCCTCCCGTGTCAGTGCAGTTAAGGGTGTGTACAAACACATCATCGTTATACATTTTTAATGGTTTGTGCCATTTTTATTTTTCGCTGAGTTGATTCAACGGCACTAATGACGCACCTCAAGTCTCTGGCGAGGACTGATGTACAGAAAAATAAATATTTCATTCCATATTTTGATAGAGGACAATGAAATAAATAGGCAGTTATGCTTTTTTATACATTTCATAATCCCCAGTCATGGAGATATGAGGTGAAGAGAGGGTGACTCTCAGTGAGTCTTTTTTTGTTAGACCCCCTTTCTGCTCTGGGAGTTAAAGGGGACCCATCCACGGGAGGCTCGTACCCTGAGCTCCGCCGCCGCGCCCAACCGGCATTTGGGACGTTCCAAAGGGACGTCCTGCTGCGCGAACGCGACGCACGTACGCCACCCACCCGGCCTCGCCCTCCTCGCCCGCCTCGCCGACGCCCCGGGGGACGAGCAGGACTAACCGCCGGAGATGACGGCCGCGGCTGGGGCCTACGCGGAGCGCGCAGACGTCGATCGTCTGTTTGGTGCTTCAGCCTGGGAGGACACGCCAGCATGGACACGGCGCCTATTCCGTTTATGGATTAATCATCCGATGTCCTCGGATGAAACGGTTCCGGCCGGGTTCCGCCGCGTCTGCCGGACTCTCGCGGGGCTCGTGGAGCACAAATTGAACTCACCCGAGGGGTTTGCTGCGATGCACCGATGTCCCGCTCGGGGGTGCATGTACCGGGCCTCGCGCTCTATGCTTCCGGGATGGACCGCGGGTCACGACGGCCCCCCGCTGGACAAGCGCACACCGATAATGATCGAAAGACGAGCTTTAATCGCTGCGATTATGCTGCATCGACGGAGAGGTTCCTCTCTCGCCTTCCGGAGCTTGCGAATCTTGCTCTGTCGGCCCGGTCGCGGCGTCGGTGCCGTGCGACCGACAGGCACGTGGTCCGGTTGGTGGACTAGCGGGGGGCCAGCGGGGCTCTGACATTTTACAGACTTGGGTAAATAGCTGGGCCCGGGGAGATTTACATAGCGACCGCCTGGGGAGACTGGGGATTGTTGCCTTTAAAGGCCTCCGGCACGTGGGTCACGTGCTGGAAACACGGCGTCCGTAGGCGTCCTCGCTCGGGTCTCTTACGGTCCTTCTTCTTGTTCTTCTTCTTCCGGGCCCGACCCGGAGGGTCCGCGTGCGGCGCGCAAAGCCTGCGGAGACGTCGTCGGCGCTGGGAAAGCGGGAGGTCCGCAGGTCAGGGCGACCGCGGCCGCTTCGAAAGAGCGAATGAGACGCCGCGGTTCCGCTCAGCTGTCCTCCCTTCCCCTTGACGCGGTACCGAAGTATGAAAACACAGCTGCTTCCCGGTCCGGTCCCAGCAAATGCTGAGGTTTGTTGGTCATTTCTGCCCATTACAGTATAAATATGTATTCATCCAGGCCTTCATTTCTCCAGGTGAGCGAGAAAAACAGCATCGTGGCTTCGCATTCGTTCCGCTCATTTTAACAGAAGGATTCATCCAGCTGCTGTGTTTCACCGCGGTGTCCCGTACCGAAAACGCGGTGAAAATCCAGGTTGACACTGAAGCAGGGAGAAGAAACGACACGAGTCCTGCAGAGAGACAACCTCCCCTCCAGGGTCAAGCTCCACTCCCCCAGGCCCTCCACACCTTGCTGCATTTGGAACCCTCCTCCCCACCCCTTGTCCTCTTGGAGGCTCATTTCAAAGCACTTTGTTATACTGGAACAGACATATTGATTATTATTGATTATTGGGGTTGGGAGGGTAACACCAGTGACTTAACCCTTTGATTCCCTGTGCTCTGTACACTTTTGTACTCCTACCAGTTTTTTTTCTACTAGAAT
Source organism: Scleropages formosus (assembly GCF_900964775.1). Lineage (NCBI taxonomy): Eukaryota > Metazoa > Chordata > Actinopteri > Osteoglossiformes > Osteoglossidae > Scleropages > Scleropages formosus. The sequence goes on from NC_041823.1 coordinate 6,230,527, forward strand.
ATATCACACACACACACACACACACACACACCACTCTTCCCAAGCGTGGTCACAGCAAACCGGAGCCTAACCCGGCAACACAGGGCGCAAGGCTGGAGGGGGAGGGGACACACCCAGGACAGGACACCAGTCCATCACAAGGCACCCCACGTGGGACTCGAACCCCAGACCCACCAGAGAGCAGGACCTGGCCAAACCCGCTGCGCCACCACCCTCCCTTCTACTAGAATCCCCTTTATTAATTTTTCTTTTCACTATGTGCCAGTTCTCAGTGTCTTAGAGAACATTCTCCATGGACCCCTGTAATTTTTTCCCCATTTAAGTGCCGTCTATGAACAACGACTGCGCTTGGATTGTTTCGGAGAAGAGCAAAGCTCTGGATTTTTTTCTTGAAAGTTGCTGCTTTGCCCGTAAGCAAAACCTTGCGTAGTCTTGCGAAATGCCGTGAGTCACAGTGTGGTAAATGGAAGAGTCATTGTGTCGTGCATCCAAAATGCTGGTGAAAACATCTCGTTGTAGTTATTGCTGTTGCGTAGAAATTGAGTGGTTACTGTATTGGTTAGTGGGGCGTCAGTGTTCCGACACGTTACTAACCGTCTTTTCAACGGTTTGATAAAACCCGGATTTGATCGCATCAAGGGTACCGCGCTCCTGGGATAGGCTCCGGACCACTGCGACCCTGCGCTGCACACATAGCTATTGACGGTGGAAGGATGGCTGGATGGGTGATGTGAACAAGGTACAAACATCTGCTTTCTTATGACGCCATGACTTCTGCGCAGCTCAGGCCACGGTTGGTGCGGAGGAAGATCCTGGTGCTCATGGTGAGTCCAGCGTGCTCTAAACGGAGGCGTGTGTCCGTCTCCGTATAAGGGCTATGAGCTTTGCTGCTGCGAGGCATCGCTTTCTTCGACAGGTGCTCCCCCGCACATCGAGGGGTCGAAGCCCCTTTTCAATCCGGTAAGAAAGCGCTTCCAGCAGGTATTCGGCGTCCTGCACAAGCGTACTGTGCGTAGCAGTGTGGGCACAGATTTCTTTACATACTTTTTGAATAGGGTTCATTTTGATTATAATGTTTCCAGCTGTTCAGTGACGTACCTTTGAGCAAAGTACATCCCTGCGGAGGGGTCACCGATGGGCTTTGCGGGGAGCGGCGGAGGGAGCGCGGTCGTGGACGACGCTCACTCCTCCTCTTTAATGTGTCTGTGGAAAAATTGCAAACATTCTGCATAAGATTGGACTTATGAAATGTTGCATCTTGGGTAATCAAACGCCACTCACTTCGTAAGGTGCAATTTGTAGGGACGCTGCTAATGCGAGTTATTTCGCAGAGATTTTCACGCTCAAATAATACCATTTTTGGTCTTTTATTTTGTGCCGTGTTGTTTCCATGCTGGAGTCTTTTAATATACAGTATGTACAGTATGTGAATCTTACAACGTCAATATTCCACTTCCTTAATGATTACCTGCAATTTCAGTCTGAGTCATTCGAAGTAAGAGAAAACTCAGAAATGCTACTTTTTTTTTTTTTTTTTAAAATAAAAATTGCTCTTTTTAGAAAAAGAGTTTTACTCTTGAAATAATGCACTTTCAGTGTTTTAAGTTACAGGCTTCTTTGGCAACGGGCAGTGTCGAGGTTGCCTTTCTGGGTGCGAATCCCACCTACTGCTGCAGTATCCTTGATCGAGGTGCTTACCCTGAATTGCCCAGTTGTATAAAGGGGTAAAATCAACGTAAATATCTCAGTGTACGAAGCCAACACCGTAAGTCGCTCTGGATGAAGGTGTCAATGAGACGAGTTTAAACAACAGTCTTTGAACACATAGCTACTATTCATTTAGTGGACACTTTTCCCCAGAAGTCCCCTTGAAGGTCCCTCGTGTAATTGGCTGGGTATGTGGCACGGACGGATTAAGAAGGGCCCTCGAAGAGCTCCCGGTTTCATTAAATTCAAAGGAAGGGTGCAATGTACTTAGTGCAGTTCGGTGGAACCGAGGCGGGGTGGCTGGGGGGAGGGGGGGCTCTCCGCCGCCTTGCGGAAACAGCCTCCGAACTTCTCCTTTTTCACGGAACAACAAGAAAACAGCAGCGATCGACGGGATCCCTGGGGTCTCAGTCTTGCTTTTGTCTGATGAAAGATGGGGCTGCTCGTCAGCGTCGGGTGGCTCATTTCACATTCCGTTTGTTGGCGGCGCTCAACGGCCATCGGAGTTTTAGGGACACTTCTGGAAGCGGAGGTGACGTGTCCCTTAATTCCACTGTGAAGCCAGAGAAAGGGGTTCATCGGATGCAGAGCTGAATGGGGCACTATGCAGCCCAAAGGGTAAACACTGCAAATGTTGATGTTATTAACGGAGACATTAATATTAATGGATGGGGTGCGGTGGCACAGTGGGTTTGCCTGGGTCCTGCTCTCAGGACAGTGGGGCTGGGGTTCGAGTCCCACTTGGGGTGCCTTGTGACAGACCGGCGTCCCGTCCTGGGTGTGTCCCCTCCCCCTCCGGCCCTGCACCCTGTGTTGCGTTGCCGGGTTAGGCTTTGGCTCACCGCGACCCCACTTGGGACAAGCGGTTTCAGACAATGCGTGCGTAATATTAATGGCTCTGGAGAGCTACCAATCTGTAATGTCTTCGTAACGGTAATCTTTATTAGTGGTTAAATCAGCTCTTGTTTTCCTCCTGTCATCTTAGGTTCAAGTGTCTAAAAGTCATACCTTTGCTGCAGCGTAAATGTTTGATGTAAGTGAGTATTTTACCATCCAGTGTCAATAACTGCCTGTCCGATGCAGGGTCACAGCCTAGCCTGGAGGTAGATGGTTCCAGGCAGGGTATACCTTCAGTGGGATGCCAGTCCATCACAGGCTCATCACACACATTACATGTAGAGTGAACACTTCACATCTTTGGACTGTGGGAGGTAACCAGAGCACTTGTTGGAAACACACACACACAAACAAAGGAAGATCATTCAAACAACCACATAGACTGAGCTGGATCTGAACCCACAGCCCAGGATCTGTGAGGCACCAGTGCTACCTGCTGTGCCACATTAGGTGCTCAGTGAGTTTTAATAATCAAAAACCGATAACTGATATTAACTGTTCCTTTTTGGGAAAATGAAAAATTCGATGTGGAGCCATAAATAGCAGTGGTCTGAACTCCTTCCCATTTTTGACACGCAAAATTACTGGAAAAAAACAACACGCACAATTTGTGAGCATAGACAATCCAAAGAGTGTTAATACAACCCTTACTGACATCTGCAACAGCCATCAAACTCAGGGTCAGAGCCAAGCTGGCTTCCACTCGAAGTGGTTATGGGTTCTATGCTTCGGAGGGCACATCTAGTTGATGCAAGATGATGCAACACACATCCAAGGATGAGTCATGCACCTTGAACTTCTTGTCTCATTCCCTCTGCTTTCTGAAGGGAAAATAAATCAGCGTCTGCCTCTTTTTCCTTGTGGTCTTTTGCGAGGCATTACTTTTTCACTCAACAGTTTTACCGCACTCTGTCACAGTCAAAGACCAGGGAAAAGTGCCTGCTGGGTAGGTGTGCGCTCTCGCAAAGCAGTTCTACTTTATTTATGTATCTACATTTGTCTGACGCTTTTCTCCAAAGCAGCTTAGACTGTTGGTCCACCTACAGTTATGTAGCCATTTATACAGCTCGGTAATTTTTACCGGAACAATTTAGGGTAAGTACCTTGCTCATGGGTACTACAGCTGGAGGTGGGATTTGAACCTGCGACCGTAGTTAGACAGCAGCTCTAACCACTACACCACCAGCTGTCTCAGCAGTGCATCTATCTATCTATCTATCTATCTATCTATCTATCTATCTATCTATCTATCTATCTATCTCTTATTGCATAATTCAACAGCTCTTACATGGTTAATAATACAAATAGCTTCAATGCATTACATAAAACATGAGTTATATAAGTGCGGGCCGTAAATGAAATTCCAGCACGCTGGCTTTGAAAACGAACCCTTCATAAGTGCGCTATTATCTTTCCGCTTTGCGAACGGTTCCCGAGTCGGAACGAAAGGTCTTTTGCGATGGCTTCTCAGGAGGAGATATTCCGGACGGGTGTCCGCATGCGGGGGAGGGATCTTCGGGGATCGCCGCGGCGGTGGAGATGCCCCCCGATGGGGTGACGGCAGCGGTTCGGTACCGGAGCAACAGCTCGGAGCGCACGGTTGAGTTTGTCCGCGTGGTCGTGCCGCGTCGGCCGACTTCGCTGCCGAACTTAGTCCCGGCGAAGCAGATGTTTACTGCACGCACGTGAACTTCTTGCTTTGATTCTAGGGTCATTGTTTCAAATGTACTTTCTCTCAGCGATATAATTCTCAGACTTGTCATGCTAATTCCCCTGCACATAATCAGTGCTATTATCCTAAGGTATCATTTGGCAAAAAAATTGCCATCGGGGAGAAGGAGCCTCGTCCGATTCCTGTAGCTGTGGATGGTGACGCGCGTCGAATTGTCTTTAGATCATTTGCGGCAATCTGGGAAGCCTAATTATCATTAGCAACCGCTTTGTTTGCTGGAAATTCGAACGAAAAGTAACACGCAACTTTCAGCCGGAGCGAAGCTACGGTGAAGCGCGGGATTCGGGAAACTGCCAATCAGAATAAAGCTGCATAAATTGCACGGGATTTCGGCTCCTCAGACGCATTCAACATTTTCATGGAATTGTTTCTGTTTTACATTTCAAGTTTGTTTCCGATAATAGTAATAATAATAATAATTTCTTATTATGATTATTGATCAAAACAATGAAAAAATTAATAATTGCTTATTTCTTAATGTTTGAACTGCAAAGTGCATCTGGTTGTTGTTGTCGTCACCCTTCCAGTTACTCGACCCCAGCTACTGGATGCCAGTCTCTCGTTCTCCTTTATTTCTCAGGAATGTGGTTTATACCTTAGAGCACACGCGAAAACCTCCTTCTGCCTCCATCCTCCATCCTCCATCCCGCTGGCCCTGGCCGTCAATACCCACCAGCCCACGGAAGCCCAGGGATCCAAAGCCTTGCCGACAGGTGGGTTGCGGGGGTCTTCCGGTGTCCGCCTTCGATCCTCACGCTCCGTTAGCGTACGGTGCCCTTGGAAGCGCCGACAGGCCTGACGCTCCCTCCTTGCTTCCGCAGCACTCTACTCGCCGTTGTCTAACTCGCCGAAGTCCTCCCTCCCGACAATAAGGGGTATATGAAATTCCTCCTTACCTCTTAGGATTTTTCTAGTTTCCTCTTTCCTCTGCCGCCTTCCAGCGTTTTCCGTCCGCGCTCGTTTTTACCGGCGTACCGCTGTTTTCCTTCCTAACGCTACCCGTGGCCTGGGCCTCCGCGCTCGTTGTCTGAGAAGCGCTCGGAGGAAGCCCGTCGGGATCGGCGCTGTACAAACCCAGCCGAACCAAAGCGACCGCAGCCGGTGAGTCGCCGCTCATTTGCTGCGAGCGCCACGGGGTCACATTCCCGGTTCGATTTCTGCAAAAGTTGTGCACCATTTTTGGAAACGGCGTGAAAGACGGAGAAAAAAAAACACCACAGATTGCCGAAGACGCTTGCTGGATAATCTCCTCGTAGCTCGCAGCGCGAGAACGATCATGAGAAGCAGTGGGAGGTGAGCGGAGTCCGCAGGATACTTCCATTACTTCATTCGTCCGGCGCTTTTCTCCAAAGTGACTTACGGCGTTAAGCTACTTACAATAATTTGCCTGTTTATACAGCTGGGTCATTTTACTGGAGTAATTCGGGGTAAGTACCTTGATGAAGGACACCACAGGAGGATGGACTGAAATCTGCAACTTTTGGAGCCAAAGGCAGCAGCTTCTTCCGCTAGGCAATGACTGACCCAACACACGCACACAGCCGGACATGTCGAACCCGCAACAGTACACACACACACACACACACACACACACACACACACCTCTTTTGCCCCTGACGACATACTGCTGCTTTGACAGGAAGGGTCCCTGCGACCAGGTCGAACCGAACCTGTGATCTCCAAGTTAAAATCACACCGTTAAGGAAACTCTTATTAAGATGCATCTCCTCCTTTAACGAATCGTGAAATCCAAGCGTCACCTTGAGCGCGGAAGTTTGCCGCGCCATTTGTCCCCGTCTCCCTGCGCTTTGAAACGCAATTTAATGACATTTCAGATCCTGAGAACTGAAATAACTCATCTGAGGTGGAACACACACAGAATTAATGGTGCGCCGATGCTGCTGCAAAAACAAAGGGCTGCGGCCCTTGAAGACTTTAAGATTAGAATCTCAATTCGTTCCCCCGCCTGTGCCGTTTCTGGACATTTATCGAGTATGAAACTGACATCACTTTATGATGGTGCAGAACTAAGTTTTTTAATAATTCCTCGCTGTGATCTAAATGTACACATAAAATACTGGTGAGCATCCAGAGGGGCGGCACAGCGGGTAGCGCTGGTGCCTCACTGCTCCTGGACTGTGGGTTTGAATCCAGCTCAGTCTGCGTGGAGTTTGCGTGCTCATCGCATGCCCCGTGTGTTGCCTCCCATAGGTGGCTCAGCGTGTGAATGTGTGCGTGGCTACCCTGCAACTGATGGGCATCCTGTCCAGGTTGTACCCTCACTCAAACCTGTGCTTCAGGGAAATAGGCTCCAGACCACCGTGACCCTGCACCGGAGAGGCAGCTTTTGAAAATGAATGGTTAGTCTTCACTAATAATATGTTTTAGTTAATCTTTTGCAACTGCTTCACATAATCAGGATAACTTTCGAACACACACAATATCTACAAGTGGGGGGGAGGGGACACACAGGGCAGGACGTCAGTCCATAGCAGGGCACCCCACGGAGGGCTGGAAGTCGAACCCCTGCCACACAGCAGACACTGGCCAAACCTGCTGCGCCACCACACCCCCCATATAACTTTTGTTTATATTTCTTGTATTGGCAGTATGCTTTTGATATAACGGCACCAATAATTAATTTTGTATAGGTGTGGTAATATCCTGTACAATTTTCCCTCTGGATTAATTCTGTATATCTATGTAAAACTGTCTGTAGTTTTAAATAATAGCACCAGCAAAGCAACAAAATAATAATAAAGGCATTAAACATCGTCAGCAATTATATGCAGGTCAGAAGAAAATTACGGCCTCCTTAAATTATGGAAACAAGTTATTTCCCGAGATAAATACTCTAATGCAGTAATTCACTGTAAATGTCAGTCTGTTTGCATGAGAAAATACCGTTTGCCTTCCTGTATGTACATATGGACCGTAAATGTCACTTTTCTTGACCACAGACAATGGCTGTCCAGACTTTAACAGAAAGGTACGTTCGAACGGGAGGATTTCTGATATGAGGAGCGAACTCTGTTTTTGACGTCACGGCACAGCCAAACGCAAACTAACCGCGCCTGTACAGATACTTTCATGACAAGAAAACGAGACACAACCAAGGCCACGTGTGTAGGACATGCTGGACTAAGTGAAGCGGATCATCCGCGGGGGGGGTTTTAATTACGATCAGTTTTAGAGGCAGATTTATTCTGCTTTGAGGGTCTCTGCATTAGTGCCACAGTGAGGGGGTATTTTTGCAGCGACAGCTGAACAAAAGGATGGCTGCTCTCATGTTAAAGGGCACAGGGAGGACGGAAAGAGGACAGAGGTTGGACACGGGCTCCTGGGACGTCCTTCTCTTCCTTTTCCAACTGTGCTGAGGGTGATGAATTACCGTTGTGTTTTTTTATGACCAAAAAGAAAAACAACATGAAACTGGTTCTGGGGAGGAGAAATACCTCAAATCGCCTAAATTAATTTGGAGGTGGTTTGAAGTCTATCCAGAAAGCATAGGGTTTGAGGCAGGGTAAACCCCGGACAGAGGCATTTCAAACATGGACTGAATGTCAACTGCAGGAATAACTATAGCGCTAACCCTAATCTTAAACCTAAACCTAACCCCAGACCTAACCCCAACCCTAAGCCTAACCTCCACCCTAACCAAACCCTAAGCCAAACCCAACCTTAACCCTAACCTTAACCCTAACAGGTCAGAAGACCCTCTCCCTAACCCTAAGCCCAAACCTAACCCTAACTCTCCTCATCCTGACCCTAATCCTAACCCCAACCCAACCCTAACCCTAAAACCCACCCAAACCCCAACCCAACCCTAACCCCAACCCTAACCCTAACCTCCACCCTAACCAAACCCTAACCCCAAACCTAACCCCAACCATAACCCTAACCACAACCCAACCCTAACCCCCGCCCTACCCCAAACCCAACCCTAACCCTAACCTTAACCCTAACCTTAACCTTAACCCCAACCTTAACCCTAACCCCAACCCTAACCCCAGCCCTAACCGTAACCCCAAACCTAATAATGGAGCAAAGAGATGGGTGCTCCAGTCATTGTTTAAAGTCTTCTTTATTATCCATTTATATCTCTTTTATGCTGTTATATTTTCTTTGTCATCTCATGTCCATTTACTCTGTTTAAGAGAACCATTGTTTCAGTCTTTCCCAGAACTGCCTGTCTATCGAACTGTGTGTTTCTCATTTGGAAGAAGTGCTTCACTGGTGAATGTTCTGTTTCCCTCCATTTGTACTGAAAAACATTGCCACGAAACGGCTCCTTTTCTGCAGCAGATGGGGAATGTAGTGTGTCTTTTATCCCCTTTTTAAACACTCCCTTTTACTCATTTTAAACGGAGTTTTCAATCTCGGGGAGCCTGTTAGAGCAGCTAACGGAGGTGACTCTCGTGTTTTGAACGAAGCGCTATTGTAAAAAGACCGGGACACACTTAAAAAAAGCCTCAGACATTTGAAAAGACCACATTTCTCATGTTTTGACATTATTTTTATCAAGCTGTCCTTATATGAGTTTTCACGAACCCGAAAGCTGCACAGCTGCACGGCCCCGATTTGTTTCTTTAAAAAAATTATTGGCTGGATATTTCAGTACAGATAACAGGTTTTATTTGATTAATCATTTTTACCGTCTGCACTTTGTTATGATTGTTTCAGTCATTAAAATGTACCAGTGCGCAAGGTCGCCTATGCTGTGCTGGGCTTAAATTGTCCCTTTGAAACAACTGCTGCCGGCAGAAATAACATGAAAGCAAAGGTGTCTGATGTTCCAACTGTTGGCAAGTAAAATAAATACCAAAAAATGCCAAAGCATAAGCCTGTTGCATGAAAAACAGGGTATATATTTCTGATATACCTGACAACTGCTTTTTGAGAGCTGAGAGTAACTAGCTTTGTGCTGTATGCCACGATGGAGAAAAGCTGCATACATACATACATACATACACTGCCTGAAACCACTTGTTCCAAGCAGGGTCACGTGGAACCAGAGTTTAACCCAGAAATACAGGGTGCAGGGCTGGAGGGGGAGGGGACACACCCAGGACAGGACACCAGTCCATCACAAGGCACCCCAAGCAGGACTTGAACCCCAGACCCACTGGAGAGCAGGCACAGGCCAAACCCCACTGCACCACTGCACCACTGCACCCCCTCAAAAGCTAAGTAAAGGAGTATAAATACCTGTAGATGCTCTCTGATGGTGGTGCTTAATCTATGGTCCAGTAATGTAGGCCACTTCGCTCCATGCCCAAACCAAAGAATATTTAAGGATGCTAAGTACTGACTAAATATTTAATAATCATTAACTGGTTCTCCAAGTCAAGCTGGTGGTGCTCTGGAGCCTATCCCAGAGGCACCAGGAGCAAAGTTAAGAATTGTACCCCCCTGGATGGGATGCCAGCCCATCACAAACCCTGCACTGTAAAGACTTTATACGTATTTATTTAGCAGACACTTTTCTCCAAAGTGACTTCCAATGAACTGAGTGTAGTGTTATCAGCCCACAAACACCTTATTCACCATGGTGACTTAGACTGCTAGAGACACTGGGTCACTCATCCATACATCAGTGGAACACACTCTCTGTATGTCACTCACACACTATGGGGGACCTGGACAGCATGTCTTTGGAGTGTGAGAGGAAACCAGAGCACCCAGAGGAAACCCACACAAACACAGGGAGAACATGCAAACTCCACACAGACTGAGCAGGGATTTAACCCACATCCTCTCACACCACCCAGACACTGTGAGGCAGCAGCACTACTCACTGTGCCACCATGCCATGGTGAGATGATCGCTAACTGGACACAATCAGAGTTTGCGAAATATCGGCGTATTCAGAGAGTTTGCTGTTTGAAGGCTGCCTTTCATTGAAATTGTCTAACTGTGCAGAAGTGTCATCTGTCTACCAAGGGAGGAGGACGAAAAACATGTCCTCATTCAGTTAATTGAGTCAATTAAGTTAAGAGTCAAGTGTTTTAAGTAAAGCCTGTACCGCTCCTGCCTCTCAGTCTGTCGGCTGTTAAAAACCGCACTTATGAAACACGTCCATCACGAGCGTTCCTTGGTGTTGAATGAAAGATTAATTATGATGGGGAACAGGCTCTTTGACACCGCGCTAGCGAACGAAAGTTCATCATTTCAATGGCGCACCCACACTGGAGCTGCGTGACCCATGAGATTTATTGCCCTCCTCCAAGACTTCATACACAGCAGCTCTACTGTGTGTCTGATGGCGTTTTCTGTCTTACTTTTTTCTTATCACTTATAACCATGAGGTTATTGTCTCCATCACAGTATTTTCGCCAAGGAGATATATAGTAACACAGTATAGGCCTGTTGTGGAATAGAGTCCATTGATAAAACTCCCTTTTCAGCTCTGGCTGTTCTTTTAAAGCACAATAAAAGTTATGAATGAAATGAACACGGCAGAAAGGACTTGTCCTTTCCTTTTGATTTTAAAGTTTTTTTTTTCGTTTTATGATAATACGCTCTGAATGGTGTTTGAAGGAGGCAATAACTTTGATTGCCAGGCCGATAAATAACAATGCTGTATCTGTCAAACAAAAACTTTTCAATTACTTCTTCTTACTTTAGCTGTGAGATGAAATGGTTGGTTTTTAATAAAATTAAATGAGAACTCACTGTAATGGATTCGTCTTAGATGCGCCGTTATTAGTAGCGGAGCAAATGTGTTGATTTATTCCTAATGCAGTCTGAAATAGTTTTATTAAGGTGCTGCAGATTTTCTCTGCAGAAAACAAATGGAATTTGATGACATATTTGTATCCCAGTTCTATCTCTCTGCCTTCTGTGCTCCACTGTTAGGATCAGTGTGCGCAAGAAACAAAAAATCTCCGCATGGCACTACGGCTGAAGACCAGCACAGGGAGGTGGAACACATTACGTTTATATTTACATGTATTCATTTACGAGATGCTTTTCTTCAAAGTGATGAACATTTCATAGAAAATACAATGTATTCATTACATTAGGAGGAAGAGACATTTAGATGCAGACATGTGATTCTTAAGCGCAGTTAATTTTCTTTCCACCATATCATCACACGAGTAGCTGCATAAAACTCAAAATATCGACAATTCCTGATCACCTTCCTAATAATTTTTTTTTTTTTTTGAGATACATATAAATATTTCCGTTACATTACAAGAGTAGTGGCGTAAAGGGTTATCTGGGTATGATCTTAAAGTTATGGTGCATGAACATTTATACCTTACATGAACTTAAGAGATGAAATGCAAAGTGAGTCTGGAAGAGATGAGTTTTAAGACCCTTTTTAAATGTGGACAGAGATTCAGCAGTTCTGAGTGACGGGGGGAGGTCTTTCCACCACCATGGAGCCTGAACCGAGACCTTCATGCTTTAGGTCCCTTTGTACGCGGGACCACCAAGCAGGCAGATGTGGAAGAACGTAGCACTCTGGTTGGAGTGTAGCAGATGATCAAGTCCTGTAGGTATCTGGGAGCAGTTCTGTTGATGCTTTTGTAGGCCATAACCAGGGTCTCAGATTTGATCCAAGCTGCTATAGGAAGCACGCATCCTCGTTCTCCCCCGTCTCCATGGTGCCGTAGTGACCACAATGAAAGAATGGCTGTATTGTTTAGCAAATTAACTGGTTTCCTATCTCACACCGTAAGAGGAGCTATGAGGAGATTAAACAAAACACTTTCCATTTTATAATTCCAGCAGCAGTGCTTTCGAGGACATATCCACAAAGGTATGCAAATGTTCGAACCTCCAGAAACAAATAACAGATGTTGCTGTACGTTATCTGTGCGGAATTATTCTTCTTTTGTTTTTCCATGTGGAAGCCACAGAACAGCAGGAATAATTATGCAGTGGTGTTCTAGGCTTTTCCTTCATCTTAACATTAATTATCAGCACTTTACCATTTCTTGGCTTCCTATAACCTTTGATGTTGCACACCTCTCTCGGTACATTAATTTCTTTTCTGCATTTAATTTAATCTGATGGTAAGGCAATTAAAAACCAAGGCAATAAAGCATAAATAATTAATTTCTTAGGTAGAAAATAATTAGCAATGTCATATTAACCCTTTTAACCACTCAGTCATCCTCGCTTGTTGTTCTTACCTACTCATGTCTCCTTTCATCCATCTGAGATTATTCCCACAAAGTGCAAACTCCACTCGCTACTTCGCAGCGTTCATTTTTTGGCGAAAGAGTCGGTTCTTCTTATGTTTCATATGTAAATGTCTGACGCTCTTGTAAAATCGGTACTTCAGGCGTTAAACGGCTGTGTGAATATCAGTTGAAAAAATACTGAAAATCCCTCTGTTGATGTGGAAGGTTTTTATGTGCTGGAAGAGGAGAAGAGGGAGACTGGGACAAATCAATTGGAATATTACTTATAGCACATAAATAATTGCAGGGTTTAGAGCGTGATCTTCCAAAGACTGAACTGCAGCGTCTGGGGAAAGTTACATAGCCTTCATACGACCTTCGTTTCAGAGGAGGATGCGGGATATGCGGCAGAGCTGATATAAGTCCTGTCAGAAAGTGATTTTTTGCCCCTAACAGCTTATGAAATGCAAAGTGAAAATTCTGTCATTTTTTTTCCTTGTCTGCACGAAGGCTCAGGGAATCCAAAAGTGAGTTTATCACCGGGCAACACGTTATCGTGAGTTTGGTCCCGGTCGAGATCCCGTCACTCACGGTGGATTGGGTATGATGCCATTTAGGGATGTCAAGGAGCAGCATTCAGGAATAATATAAAGTGAACTGTAAAGCCATTTACTCCTCAAAGGGCTCAGGATCTGAAAGGCGGCACGGACAAAAATTAATTTTAGCGCTAACCTGTGAAAAGGGCGCACATTGCAGTATGATACTGTAGCTAAACGGCATCAACACGTTTATCCATTTAGCAAAGCTTTTCTGCAAAGCGGTGTATATCTCAGAGAGCAATAACAGAAAATGTGTCAAAATAAAGAAAAATTAAAGAAAAACAATTAGTAAATCAATCACAATGGATCTCTATAAAGAGAATAAAAACACTAAAAATCCAAAGTTACAAACAAGGGGAAAAAGTGAGATCACACTCATGACTCCCAGTGTAGCAGGTTCTCATCCATCCATCCATCCATCCATCCATCCATCCATCCATCCATCCATCCATCCATCCATCCATCCATCCATCCATCCATCCATCCATCAACAGGGCAAGTAGCTTAGTAGCTGGAGATGCTGCCCTTGACCCTAAAGGTTCTAAGTTCAAGTCCCCCCTCTAGCTGTAGTACCCTTGAGTAAGGTATGCATCTTAAATTGCTCCTGTAAACTTACCGTTGTACAAATGGGTAAATAATTGAAAGAAGCTTAACATTATAAGTTGCCTTGGAGAAAAGTGTCACCTGCGTTAATAAACCTCGAAGTGCTTTATAATTTTTTTGTGAGTTGCCGACTTTTCCCTCCTCTTAGGGTTGCAGGGTTTATACGCTGACTTTTTTATTCTCATTTTTTTCTGACAACTTGAAGGGGCTCCATAAAAGACCAATAGCTCAAAGCGGGTAAACACAATCAGAATGCCAAAGGTCCTTCAGGTTCCAGAGTAAACTTTTCCATTACTAAACACCAGCAGCCTTGTTCATAAACATCAGCCCACATAGAACTGACTGTAATTGTAAAGTCAACTTTGTCACTAAAACTCTAATTTATGCATAATAATAATAATAAGAATAAGAATAATAATGTGCCACCACAGCGCTGCTGTCTCAGCGCCCGGGTGGTGCGAGAGGACATGGGTTCGATCCCCACTGAGTCTGTGTGGAGTTTGCATGTTCTCCTCGTGTCTGTGTGGGCTTCCTCTGGTTGCTCTGGTTTCCTCCCACAGTCCAAAGACATGCTGTTCAGGTTCCCCCATAGTGTGTGAGTGACAGAGTGAGTCTGTTCCACTGATGTATGGATCAGTGACCCAGTGTAAGTAGTGTATCTAGCAGTGTAAGTCACCACGGTGAATAAGGTGTGTGGGCTCATAACACTACATGGAGTTCACTGGAAGTTGCTTTGAAGAAAAGCATCTGCTAAATAAATAAAAGTAATGTAAATATAATAATAATAGTACAATGTTCTTGGGTCATGAGAGTTGGAAGATGTTTTGCCTTTGCCTTAGTCGGGCTGTGTGACTAAGCTTTTACTTTTAAGAAGAAACCTGAGGAAATTATATAAATGGGGTCCAAGGTGGGGTGAAATATTATGCAGTGAACTATTTCAGTGTAGCAATTAAGGGGCGATAATGAGGAAAGCACACACACATTGTGACCCTCAAAGACCAGAGCTGTGCACCCTACTGATATGGGCAGCAACAGGTTGTGGCCCTGGGTCTAATAAACTCATTTTATGCTTAAACAGAATTTAATTTTGCAACACAAATAAAGGCACCTGCATAAGTTTAATGTAGGTAGCAGTTTGTGTGGTGATTGTACTGCTGCCTTGTAACTGGAAGGGTTGAACCCCCTCTTAGTGCAGTATCCTTGATCTAGGTATTTACTCTGAACTCTGCAAGTACACAGTTATATAAATGTATGAGTGTTTCCCACAACAAAGAAGTCCTCATTGTGTGTGAGCTCAACAAGCCTGTGAGTGGGTGTCTGTGGGTGGCACAGTGAGTAGGGCTGCTATGCCCGGGTGATGCGAAAGGATGTGGGTTTGATCCCCGCTTAGTCTGGGTGGAGTTTGCATGTTCTCCCTGTGTCTGTGTGGGTTCCTTGCAAGTGCTCTGGTTTCCTCCCACCCTCCAAAGACATGTTGTTCAGGTTCCCCCCATAGTGTGTGAGTGACAGAGAGAGAGAGTGTGTTGCACTGATGTATGGATGCGTGACCCAGTGTAAGCAGTGTATCTAACAGTGTAAGTCACCGTGGTGCATAAGGTGTGTGGGCTCATAACACTACATAGAGTTCATTGGAAGTTGCTCTGGAGAAAAGTGTCTGCTAAGTAAGTAAAAGAAATGTTACACATGATAATGGATTATTATAGTAGTATGAACATGGCTGTGCTTGGTTCATCCCGTGTGTTTGTGCTAAGTGCTCCACAGGTTCTTAGCCCAACTTATTTATGGTAACTTTCAGGACAAATGACTGCCAGATTGAACAATTATACCATGTAATTTCTTCGTGCATTTAATGTGGATTCCCCTGTTTGAAGCAAGCACTATTTTCCTCATTAATTCATCATTTGTTAATGGCATTTTTAAAATGATAACTTTTGTTTTGCACAGTGTTGTCTTTCTGCACTTTGATTTTTCCCCAGGAGTTTAATGCTGCAAGTGAGTAATATGGACCACCTGGACATGCTGGAAACGGCTGGTCTAAAATGAGCTTTTTCTGCAAATTATACATTATTAGCGTGATCAGGAAGCACTGACAGCCAGTTGGCCTTAGACCCCCAGAGGTTTTTTTTTCTCCTTTACTAGCATTGGGTATTTTATTTCTTCTACTCCACTGCTTAGTGACTGTCTTAAAATGTGCAACTTGGCTGTAGGGACTCAATCCAGGGTTTTAACACTTGCATGGCTGTCTGTGCAGCTGGTCTTTCTATGTTATTCTCAGTTAAATGGAACAAAATGAACTGAATAACAAGTTCTTGTATTGCAGTTCTGAGATTTTCTCTGGTTTGAATAGGTCTAATTATTACAAGTGGTCAATTTTCTAACCTTCTGATAAAATGAGGCTTAAAGAACATAGGATGAAGGACAAAGGTTTGAGTGTATTAGCTCATCAAAATCAGTGCAATAGAAGGGGATTATATTCACAAGCGATGCATGACAAATATGATACTTTAACACAATAAAAGGTGTTCACTCCTGAGGGCTGCAGATCAAACGCTGTATTTTTTTCCCCCATCTCCTCTTTCAGCTGGACATACTGTAAATGGACATTTGTTGCATGAACCAAGTATGGATTCCTGCTTCCCAGTGCTGAAGCCTGTGCTAAAGTGTTCAGGAATCTTGACGCGGTTGGCAGCGCTGCTGGGGAACCACTGGTTGGTGGAGTTGGTGCTGTGAATTGTGGGCTGCACTAGTGACCACCAGTTGTGAGTTTTGCTTTGACTTGTTCCCACTGATCCTACCCTGTGGACTTAACATGTGCACTACAGTGATGCTGACCCATTCCGGTGGTATTGCTTCCTATGGTTTTTGCACATGAGCTATGGAGGATCTCTGGGGTGGCACAGCAAGTAGTGCTGCTGTCTCACAGCGCCTGGCTCATGTGAGAGGACATGGGTTCGATCCCTGCTCAGTCTGTGTGGAGTTTGCATGTTCTCCCTGTGTCTGTGTAGGTCTCTTCTGAGTGCTCTGGTTTCCTCCCACAGTCCAAAGACATGCTCTTCAGGTTCACCTGTATTAGGTGAATGATGGACAGAGAGAGTGTGTTCCACTGATGTATGGGTGAGTGACCCAGTGTAAGTAGTGTACCTAGCAGTGTAAGTCACTGTGGTGAATAAGGTGTGTGGGCTTATAACACTACATAGAGTTCACTGGAAGTTGATTTGGAGAAAAGCATCTGATAAGTGTAGCCCAGATACCTTGTCCATCCCACAGTTGCTCTTTTGGATCAAGACTGAGCAGGTTACGTGAACTCGCTTGCATGTTCCTAGACCATTGTATCCTTGGATGAGCCCTCCTATGGATGAATGTCTTTCCTGCACAAGCAGAGCTGCCTTAAGTGTAAAGATGTTCATACATCCTCAGTCTTTCAAACCTTAACTCATACTAAAGGTCCAAATCCAAGTTAGCCAGGGGAAAAACCTCATGCAATCATACTCCCACCACAAGCCTGCCATTGGACACCTGGCAGAATGGATGCATAAATCCAGGTCCTCCCACCAGTATTAGGCAGAAGGAACCACCCAGTGCCCATGTTTGTCTCTTAGCTCCCTGGAACTGCATGTTCCAGCATTCAGCTGACAGGAGAAGACCTCATTAAGCTCTGGCTACTATTCCCCATCAGTGACAAGGCATACCAACTTGTGATACTTGATTTGTGTCTTGGGGCACTGGAGTTGTGCCCAGCTTTTTGTCAACACACTTTAGCTTGTCCTTAACTCAGCAGAAGTCATGTCAGCTTCCATGAGTCTCTTTAACAAGCTCTTCCTAAGCACAGTGTCATCTTTGGTCTGATGTATTTTTGGGGGGGGGTGCTGGAGCACTTTCCCTATACAGGTGTTTATATCATATGATGATACAAGGCCAAATGGGGGTGGACTGGTTAAAAAAAGAACATGCTGTAATTATACTTCCATTACACTTATCTAGTAGACACTTTTCTCCAAAGCAACTTCCAATGAACTCTATGTGTTGTTATGAGCCCACACACCTTATTCACCGTGGTGACTTACACTGCTAGATACACTGGGTCACTCATCCATACATCAGTGGAACACACACACACACACAGTATGGGGGAACCTGATAACATATCTTTGGACTGTGGGAGGAAACCAGAGCACCTGGAGGAAACATGGGGAGAACATGCAGACCCCACACGCTCTGAGTGGGGATCGACCCCACGTCCTCTCGCAACAACCCGGCACTGTGAGCCAGCGTTACTTGCTGTGCCACCGTGCCGCCCGTTTTCTGCCTGAATCACCTTAATCTTGTTTCCATTCACCTTTTGAACTGAACACACAATGAATCCCCAGGTATCGGTCGACCTGCTTTAAATAGCATGATCTGTACATACAAGGCTATTTCCAGCACAGGGGAGGGAAAGCGTATAAAGTTGCCAGGCAGGTTATGAAACGCAGTACAAGATGGACAATATTTCAGATCATATTCATACACTAGAGGAAAAAAAAAAAGCATCGGTACCCATAAGTTCTTTAAATTGCCATGGTTTTGTTATTTGAAGTATGGGTTCGAGAATAAACGCCAGGTGTTTCCAAGCAGTTTTCCACATGCCTTCAGCGGCACATTAACTCTGTCTGGTTTCGGGGTCACGTGTTTTCCACGTGAAAAGTCAGGCAAGCGAGATTACAGGTGCTTCAGCGCTCGCGCTCGTGGCCTGGTGGACGTGGCGGGGGGAGAAGAGCCTCGCGCATCTTTCAGCTCTCTTCAGATCCTCGAGTTGTCCCATTAGTGCTGGCGGAGTCTATTGAAATGAGGCGACGCAACGAATTAACTTCAGCAAAGTCTGCTTTCCTTTGTAGCGCCAATTAAATCGCTCGCTGAAGGTTTTGTGAAACGTCATTTTGATGGCTACTTTGTTTTGAGGCCAAATGGAGACAAAGGGAACTAAATGAGAAGTGCATGAGACTGCAAAAATGAACACGTTGCTATTCTTATCTCATAAAAACACCAAGAATATGTTTTTGGAGGATTTGTTTCCTGCTTGGCGGTAGCCTGGTTAATCTTCAGATCCGCAACATTTCCTGATCTCACAGAACTGTCCTTTCATATTTTGCGCGACACTGGGTGGAGTGTTACGCTGATTATCACATGGTCGACATATCGGTCTAATGAAATTAAAGTGGAAAGCAACCCTGAGAGAAAAGCACTACTTCAATACATAAATAACTTTCTAAGACTGCCTACCAGTTTAGGATGTGGGTGGCATAACGAGTAGTGGGTTCGATCCTCGCTCAGTCTGTGTGGAGTTTGCATGTTCCCCCCGTGTCTGCGTGGGTTTCCTCTGGGTGCTCTGGTTTCCTCCCACAGTCCAAACACATGCTGTTCAGGTTTATCTGTAGTGTGAGAGAGAGTGCGTGTGTGTTCCACTGATGTATGGATGAGTGACCCAGTGTAAGTAGTGTATCTAGCAGTGTAAGTCACCACGGTGAATAAAGTGTGTGGGCTGCTAACACTATATAGTGTTCATTTGATGTCACCTTGGAGAGACACACATACACACACACATCATCTGAAACCACTTGTCCCATACAGGGTCGCGGGGAGCCGGAGCCTAACCCAGCAACACAGGGCGTAAGGCTGGAGGGGGAGGGGACACACCCAGGATAGGACGTCAGTCCACTGCAAGGCACCCCAAGCAGGACTTGAACCCCAGACCCACCGGAGAGCAGGACCCGGTCCAACCCACCGCACCACCGCACCCCCCTGGCACTTTGGAGATAAGCATCTGATAAATAAATGTAAATAAACAGCGGTTATGATCCGACACAAGCAGGAAATTGAATAATGCATGAGTTACATTAACACCCCAAGAACTAGATACTGGATTCGCATCCCTGTGAAGTTCGAAGGATTAGATGTGCAAAGCAGACTGATAAATTGCAGGAAAGTATCTGAAAAGCCAACATTCTGAATGATAAAGATCCTGAATGTTTCACCACAAATTAGGTTAAATCCACAAAATTGTGTTTATAGATCCCGAAGGCTTGTTTGTAGTTAAGTCCCTGTGAATACATGCCCTTTTAGACAAAAGCTAAACAATTGCTATAATACTTTGCCTTAAACCTGGGATTTAAATCAGGATATTGCAGTTCCTTATATGCATAATTAAATACTGAAGTATAAAGGAAAGGGACAAATTAATTGGTTCTGACAGTTAGCTTTGATTTAGATCCACATTGGCATCACTAAGTTTTTAAATCGAGTGGGACATTTCCACATCCCGCATTTAATCGCCAGTCCTTTCTGAAGACGGTTAAAAATTTATATTTTGCCTCGTCTCAACGAAATTGTGAGAAATTTACATTTTCATTTACATTTTTCCAAAGCAATGTACAACTCAGAAAATAAAAGTGCATGTCTTTGACAGATGGAAGGATGTAGATGCAGACCTGCGATTCTCAAAGTACAGTCAGTTTGTCTGATGTCAGCAGCATACAGTACATGAGTAGCAGCGTAAGAATTGACAGAAAATGCGAAGATAACAAAATGCAAACTTGTGGAGCAGATGGATCAGTGGGTCTGAAAGAAATGGGTTTTGAGACTCTTGACAATTTAAAGGGATTCAGCAGTTCTGAGTGAGAGAGGCGAGCTCATTCATTTACACTGATGCCGGAACCAAGAACCTTTTGAATTTTTGGTTTTGGGACTTTTGTGAGTGGAAGCAGCCAGCGATCAGAGGTGGAGGATTGAAGCAGTCTGGCTGAGGTGCAGCGAGTGATTTGGTCTTGCAGGTACCGGGGAGCAGATTTATGATTCTTTAACTTGATAGTGGCAGCCACAAGGAAGCCACCGGAGAGGGAGGAGGAGGAACGATACATGGGAGCACTTTGGGAGGTCAAACACAACTTGTGCAGCAGAATTCTACATCAGCTGGAGAGGCTTGATGGCACAGGCAGGAAGACCAGAGAGAGGGGAGCTGTCGTGATCATGGCAGGCTGTTACCAAGGCCTGGAGTAGAAGCCATGAGGAGTGTGTTGGGAGATGAGGGCAGGTCCTGCAGATGTTATGCAGGACATATTAGCAGGACCTAGCCGTAGCGTGATGGTGTTGAAACGGTCGAGAGACGGATGAAGGAGGTGAAATGAGGAAAATGAGCAGCTTCATACAGAGTTCTCAACAGGTGGATGGAGCAGCTGGCAGGTGATGATCCTGGTTTTTAGAGGTCAGTCAAATTGTCATCATAGCGCAAATGCGAGGCCATCTCCTCTCCAAGAAGTCAAGTGTGTATGCCAAGGTGCATAGCTATCTCTAAACCCTATCTTAGGGAACGCTTTGGCTTTCTATCTCACACACACACACACACACACACACACACACACACACACACACACACACACACATTTTCAGAACCGCTTGTCCCGTACAAGGTCACGGGGAACCAGAGCCTACCCTGTAACACAGGGCGTAAGGCCAGAGGGGAAAGGGGACACACCCAGGACGGGATGCCAGTCTGCCGCAAGGCACCCCAAGCAGGACTCGAACCCCAGACCCACTGAAGAGCAGGACCCGGTCCAACCCACTGCGCCACTGTGCGCCCCCCGGCTTTCTATCACTTCTCCGAAAACTGTTATAGTCTAAAATCTCCGTGGCTCACTCAACCCACTCGGAGCAGTAATGTGTTTTAAAATGCATCCGCCTGATCTTTGACAGAGGTGTTAAAACCTGCATTTCAAGTGTGTTTTTCTCCACTGAGAGAACGATGTGAAATCTGTCCAACATCTCCAATTGACTTAAAAGATCAGTTCTTAAAAGTTTTCTGAAATGATTTAATTTTCCTTGATTTAATTTGACACTTGAATTTCCGAGAGAGCCCAGCCTATATATATATATATATATATATATATATAATTTTTTTTTCCCCTGGTTTCGAAGAGAATTGTGAAGAAGTGAAAAGAATTGGAGCAGACACTGCAGATGTTTTATGGTCACAATAGAGCAGGCAGATGAGTATGAGTAATACAGCCTCTCTGCAATGCTAAGAGGAAACGGGTTGGGAAGCAAATGTCACAGGTCAGAACCCCATCAGACCTCAGTTAAATCCTCTGGCAACGCACTTTGCGTCAAAAAATCCCCCTTCTGTTTTTCTCTCTATAAACCAGCAAATTTGTCTCAATTCATGAGTTCTGCCTCCAAACGTGTGATGTGTCCCCTGATCTCGTTGCGCATCATTCTGCTGAAGATGGACAACGATTGCAGTTGTTGTCGAGCCCGTGCAGCTTGTTAGTCCTCCGTCGCTCCGAAATAATCAGAACGGAGTGAACAAAAGCAGATGTTGTCCAAGCGATCCAGCGTTTCTCAACAGCTGCTGCTTTGAAAAGTCCTTAAAATGACAATTTAAATGAAATGATTTTCCCTGGAGCTGAGAAGTGCCCGAGTGGGGGTCACAAGGTCCTGTTTTCTGATTTCTGTCCTGTGGACGTGGGTGTCAAGTCAGCTGCCGCTCCTTCATACTGTCTTACTTTGCGATTTTGATGGAAATTCGAAAAATTTCTAAATAAAATCTAACAAGTTTTTTTTTTTTTTTCTCACTCGCCGGCCTTATTGACACTCTACAGCTGGTACTATGTAATTACATGCATTATTATTAATATCCTACCGCTTTGCTGGAAATAGACTTGTATGTACAGATTAACAATAATCAAATAAACATAAAGCACCACACAATTTGTACCTTAATTTTGTACCCTAAGCTACTAACACTGATTTACCCATTCATATAGCAGGGTAATTAACAGTATCATTTCAGGGTAAGTAGGATATTGCAGGGGGAGGTAGTTTGAACCTTTATAAAATCTAGCTGATGAAAGCAGTGCCCTCCCCCATGATAGGTAGTTAACCAGATTTGCTCCTGTAATGATATGTACCTTTTTAATCAATGAACTTGTAACATTAGTTTTGGGAAAAAAGTGTCAGCTAAGCAATTGAATAATGGTGGTAATAGAAATAATGGGGCAGCAGGTGGCGTAGTGGTTACTGCCACCACCTTGTTGTTGTAGGATACAGGTTTGAATTCCAGCCCTTGCTGCAGTACCTTTGATCAAGGTACTTACCATGCATGAATACAGTGAAATGACTCAGATGTATGATGGTAATAAGTGCACAAACCAAAACTGAAGCACCTGAATTGGACCATTTTATCAGAAAAAGGAGTGAGCAGGAGAGGGAAGAATGCAGCATTCAGTGCAGCCTGTAATAACCATAAAGAGGCTGGAAAATTGTTGGTTCTTCATTTCTGGTTTTATATAACAGCCTGGAAGTTTCTGCCAGAACACTGAGGCTGTACTGAGCGACAAATTAAAAGTTCGCATAAGGCTACATACAGTATAGGGGAATATAAGCTGCTCTCAGTTTTTGCTGTTTTCCTCACTCCCCTGAGTTGTATGGCTCTTCGGAGAGAAATCTCTGCTACGTGAATAAATGTAAATATAAAGCAAAAAGTTCTTGTCTGTGGAAACGTGCGAGTTCAGCTCATGGTACGTTTCTGATCAGTGTAACGAAGTGCCGCAAATTAAGATGTAATGCTTCTTTTACGGTAAGGAGCAACTTGTGTGACTCAGCAGTCAAGTAACTAGAAACATAAGAAGGATGACATTAAAACGGGTGCCAAAATTTCCAGTTAGTCACACTGACTAATGAGGAGCAATTTTTCCAAAAAAGTGCACTTCTATTGACTGTCTACTCATCCAAAGGACATTGAGAACCAGTTATGTGCCATTATTACGTTTATCTTCAACAACATTAAAGCCACCTGCCTAATATTGTGTAGGTCCCCCTCATGCCGCCAAAACAGCTCTGACCCATCGAGGCATGGACTCCACAAGAGCTCTGAAGGTGTCCTGTGGTATCTGGCACCAAGATGTTAGCAGCAGATCCTTTAAGTCCTGCAAGTTGTGAGGCGAAGCCTTCGTGGGTCGGACTTGTTTTCCCAGCACATCCCACAGATGCGCGATCGAATTGAGATCTGGGGAATTTGGAGGCCAAGTCAACACGTTGAGCTCTTTGTGATGTTCCTCAAACCATTCCTGAACAATTTCTGGAGGGTGGCAGGATGCATTATCCTGCTGAAAGAGGCCACTGCAATTAGGGAATACCGTTGCCATGAAGGGGTGTACGTGGTCTGCAACAATCTTTAGGTGGGTGGTACGTGTCAAAGTAACATCCACATGAATGCCAGGACCCAAGATTTCCCAGAAGAACATTTGCCAGAGCATCACACTGTCTCCGCCGACTTGCCTTCTTCTTATTGTGCATCCTGCTACCATCACTTCCCCCAGTAAACGACGCAGATGCACCCGGCCGTCCGCACGATCTAAAAGCAAACGTTATTCATCAGACCAGATCACCTTCTTCCATTACTCCATGGTCTAGTTCTGATGCTCACATGCCCATTGTAGGCACCTTCGGTGGTGGACAAGGGTCAGTATGGACACTCTGACTGGTCTGCAGCTAGCCCCATATGCAGCAACCTGCAATGCAATGTGTGTTCCAACACCACTATCATGGCCATCTTTAAGGTTTTCAGCAATTTGGGCTACAGTAGCTCTTCTGTGGGATCAGACCAGCTGGGCTAGCCTTCGCTCCCCAAGTGCATCAATGAGCCTTGGACACCCATGACCCTGTTGCCGGTTCACCAGTTGTCCTTCCTTGGACCACTATTGGTAGGTACTAACCGCTGCGTACCAGGAACACCCCCACAAGACCTGCTGTTTGGGAGATGCTCTGGCCAAGTTGTCTGGCCCTTGTCAAAGTTGCTCAGATCCTGATGCTTGGTAATTTTTCCTGCTTCCAAGACATCAGATTCAAGAACTGACTGTCTACTTGCTGCCTAATATATCCCATCCCTTGACAGGTGCCATTGTAAGGAGATAATCAATGTTATTCACTTCACCTGTCAGCGGTTTTAATGTTGTGGCTGATCGGTGTATGTGCTCTGACTCTTGAAAAGGAACTTGAATTTGATCAGGTGGTATTTAAGAATTGTCCTACAGCGTTACTGTGCAAAGGACTAGTGATGTTGCTATAGTCCCTGGACAGCAACTGGAATATTTTTTATTACATTTATTTTAATTACATATATGACACAATATAGTTGTAGCTGTTTTTCGCTGTTTGCTCCATCATCCACCTATTTGAAGTAACCGCTTGTCTGGTGCAGGGTGATAGTGGTCCAGAGCCTATCCTGGAAGCAGAGGGCACAAGGCAGAGTACAGCGTGGGTGAGACGGCAGTAGCGCACACTCATTGTGTCACACGCAGAATAAGGACGATTTAGTCACCAGTTCACCTGCAATAGGTGTCTTTGGACAGTGAGAGGAAACCAGAGCACCCAGAGGAAACCCTCACGAACATGCAGAGAACATGTAAAGTGAGTGAGCTGCAGCACCATGCCATCTTTTGCCGTACTGTAGTTAATACAATAATGCAAATGTACTTTCCCATTTTAATTTCCAACTGTCAACAAAAATACATATTTTATAAAATATTTTAAAGCATTAGCTCATTGCTGTCAAGTGATAACCCAGTGAATATAAAGCTTGTTGGAATCTTAGTCACTTGTCATCGTTCCCTGAGTTTGATTCCAGGTATTCAGTCTTTTTGATACGCTGTGCTTTTAAATGGACCCAGAGTGTGTGTGTGTGTGTGTGTGTGTTCATTCAACCTTTGAATGAATCAATATGACATAGTTAGAGGCCTGTTCCAGTGGTTACACCATGTCCCTGGCACAGCAGGTCTGCACACGTGGAATTTCCCTGCTGGTTTGACCACTAATGATGTGGGTGGGTGTGTGTGGGGTGGGGGAGACTGGCACATATCCCCGAATCAAAGGATTCTGCGGACCTCGCGAGCATCAAGTTCTTTCCTGTGGCTTCTCCCACTGATGTTCCTGTCCTGTTGTGTTCAGTCCAACTACCTCTTTATGCCGTTTCCAGCAGTGTTTTTTGGGGGATCCAAAGAAATGTTACATAGCAACAAAAAGAGGAGATGAAAAAAGCCCTTGCCATTGTTTTAACATGTTATTTACTTTGACTGTTGGTGCAATTAATTTCCAATAATGTGAACATAAAAACACTAAACTGGTTGTGAGCTTTGTAAAGCAATGAACAATCAAGGAAATGCTGATTAAATTAAGTTATCAATATGCCCAGACCTCTGCTGAGCAACCATTACATAGTTCCTTCAAAGGTAATATAAATATAATTTTAGAAATATTTAATTATTAAAAATAATAACTCATAAATTTAAATTTATTGAATATATGAAAAATATATTCATTAAAAAGTTCTACCTATAAATGGATCAACATAATTGTACCTTTAGGAATATTTAAGAACAAAACTGCGGGAGACATAAAATAACAAAGGCAGGCAGCAAAAAAAACAAAACACAGATAAGCATGAAATTTGGTAAATACCACAAAGAGGACAAACCAACAAGGAAATGAAATGGACCTTGTTTTGCCATCCTGGAATAATTAAAAATATGCCTCTGAAGAGGATCCTCTGAATAATCAATCAGTTCTGATTTTTCACATTAAATCTGAGCACAATATCTCTGTGGCCGCGGTCCATTTTCCACACAGACGGGAATAATATGGAGCTCGACTAGACTTGGATGGGAAATTATTCCAATTTCACAGAAGCAAATACTATGAAAGGTAATGAGGTACTGAAAAATAACTTTGGGTTGATATGTAATAAATGCTCATCACTTGTTTTCAGACAAGTGAATAAAATAATAACCAGCTGCTTGGATAAGTAATATAATCAAATGAAAACATGTTGTTTACTAAAATTGTTTATCATTTTGACTTTTACACTTTGCTTTATTAGGGTTTCTCTTTTTTTTTCTTTCCCTGCGTTGCATTTAAGCACCTGTTTACCTTTCCACCTGTGATTACCTGCACTGGCTCTGTGCGCGCTGTGTTTACTCTCAGTCGCGGCTACAAACATGGGTAAGTCTGCATTAATGACGAGCCAATA
This sequence comes from Scleropages formosus, assembly GCF_900964775.1. NCBI lineage: Eukaryota > Metazoa > Chordata > Actinopteri > Osteoglossiformes > Osteoglossidae > Scleropages > Scleropages formosus. The sequence goes on from NC_041823.1 coordinate 6,257,254, forward strand.
AAATTTGCCTCCTGGGAGTTTACTTTTTAAGACTTATTTGAAAAAGAGTAAAATCTGTGGTCAGAGGAGAGGCATAACATCAAAGGCAACTCAACTTTAATAGCCAATTAATTCATATATATATATATATATATACACACACACACCATATAAGGGTTCATAATAATTTGCTATAGCTACACATGACTCCTCTGCTCCTCTCTGTCTATTGGCTGCCCATCACAGGTTAAAGTCTGGTGTAAGACCCTCATTCTAAAGGACTGTCCCCCTACTTACATTTCCACATTTATTTATTTAGCAGATACTTTACTCCAAATCAACTTCCAATGAACTCTATGTGTTGTTATGAGCCCACACACCTTATTCACCACAGTGACTTACACTGCTAGATACACTACTTACACTGGGTCACTCATCTATACATCAGTGGAACACACACACACACACACTATGGGTGAACCTGAACAGCATGTCTTTGGACTGTGGGAGGAAACCAGAGCACCCAGAGGAAACCCACACAGACACGGGGAGAACATGCAAACTCCACACAGACTGAGCAGGGATCGAACCCATGGCCTCTCACACCACCCAGGTGCTGCAAGACAGCAACGCTACTCACTGTGCCACCGTGTTGCCCTTTTCTCCAATGCGATTTATAATGTTAAGGTTACAGTTATCATAAGCTTTTAATTATTTTCCCATTTATATGGCTGAGCGATTTTACTGGTGCAATTCAGGGTAAAAGTACCTAGCTCAGGGTTACTACAGCCAAAGATCGAATCTGTGACCTTTAGATCCAAAGGCAGCAGCTCTAACTACTACGCAGCTGTCACTTCTCGCACTACTTGCACCCATGATGTACCTCCTCTCTCCGATCTGTAGGAAAAGCTTCCACTCAACATCATCAAGCTTCTAGTCTCCTGATCTTCTGCTGCCTTTTGAAGACTCACCTCTTTTCTCATTACCTTGGCGCTGTCTAGGCAACTCTTCCCTCGCTTCTCACACACTGTGTTCTTCACCCTTATTTCTTCCTAATAGCTTGGAATACCCTTAAACTGTTTTTCTTGTCTTGTCTAATTTTCTTTTCCTAAATGATTGCGACCAATCCAGTCTGTGGTTGGCAGCGTTCTTGCTCTAACGCAGTATCTCAGCCTGCACTGTCATCACCTCCTTGTAACCTGATAATAACTTTTGTTTTGTACAAATCAAATGCTCTAAGTTGCTTTGGGAAAAGGCATCGGCTAAATAAAGGCAAGTAATAACAGAAATTAACAGCAACTTGCTTTGTAAAAACTGGAAGAAACAACTAGTCGAACCAGCCTTTCAGGGGCGCTGGGGTGCAGAGCACATCCCAGAAGAGCAAGGTGTGAGGCACGGTGCACCAGGGGCCTAATACCAGTAAATCATCGGGTACTTAGACACACACTCATTCATTCTCTCTCTCTGGCTCACACACAGGATGTGTAATCTGGAGCCAGGAATTCATCAGAAACACATGTATTCTGAATTGTGGGAGGAAACCAGAGCACCCAGGGGAAACCTATCCAAATACAGGGAAAACATGCCCACTCCACACTGACTGAGCTCGAATTAAACCTGGGTCTGATCATATACCTCAGGGGTGCGGGGCACCAATTCTACCACCCGTGCCAGACACACACGTCCCAAGCAGGGTTGCGGTGAACTGGAGCCTAACCCGGCAAAACAGGGCGCAGGGGAGACACCCTGGATGGGATGCCAGTCCGTCTCGAGGCACCCCGAGCAGGGCTCAAACCCCAGACCCACCACACAGGGAGCACTAGCTGAACCCATCATGCCACTGCACCCCCCCACCAAGCCACCCAATCATCATCATCATTGTCATTGTTGTCATCAGTAATAATAATAATAGAGTAGCGCTCGATACATATTATCGGAAACAATACTGACCCAGTGTCCCACGCTGCCTCACGCTCGTACGGACAGTTAAGGGCAACAGAGAGCCACCAATTTACTCGAAACACACGTGGGTGGGACCGTGGGTGTTTCCTTAACGTTTAACAGCAACTGAAGCGTGTGCCCGACGGAGTCCCAGTAGAGGCTGGAACCTGCGGTTGGACCCCGGTGGAAACCAGGCTGCAGTCAGTCACACGACGTCGGCAGAACATCTCCCAACATCTCGACTCGGCCGGGGCTGCTGAGGAAAGCAGGACCGCCCTGCTGGTTGGGAGGAGGGGTTGAAGCACCCCCGCCTCAGCCACTCCCACCCCCGCAAAGATATAAACCCCCGTCCGACACGGGCGAGGGGAAGCAGGGGATGGGAGCGCAGCGCTCGGAGCTCACCGGAGCTTGCAGGCTATACACACCCCGGCGGAGCGGGTCCGAGACCCCCGCGGAGAAGCCCCCCCTGCAGTGGAAAGGTACGGATTTTGCAGCTCATTACGTGAATCGCGATGCATCTGAACCGTTACTTTTATTGTCCGTTTAACTACTAGTGCGCAGCGTGTTGCATATTAATAATTTCCTCACCTTTCCGTTTTTCTTCTAGTCGCGCACCGCCCGATGTGCTTATAGCAGCGTCTATATTACGGTATATACAACAATGTATGTATATGTACATGAATAGGAATCTACCCACACACATACATGTATATACATTGTATACCGTCTAAAACATTTGATTTGCCTATCAAAGTTAGTCTCAGAAGCGTTGACAGACATTGAAAATAATATCTTTTCAGTTTTTTCTTTCGTTTTTAGGAATTTATTACTGAAATGATGAAATATGCATGGAGAGACTGTCGGGAAAATTGAACATAAAACACACGAGATGTTCCAAGACCTTCGTATCTCACTTTCACGCTCTACTGATATCTAAAAAATTGCGTCGCTGTTGCTTCGCTGACACTTTGTGAGATGAACAGTATTTCAACTAATGGTCCTCAGCCCGACACACACACACACACACACACACACACACACACACACACACACACACACACACACACACACACACACACACAGAGTCGGACGTGTCGAACCCGAGCCCCACGTGCCGCCGCTGCTGCGCGGTCGCTCTCCACCACAGCGGTGCTGAAACGGCTCTGCGCTCCTTTTCACTCGCAGAACTCATTTCGCAGGCTTAACAACCACACTGGGGCGACAGGTGACATTTATTTTAATGACTCTAGTATTTAGTACTTACATAAAGTCAAGAAAACAGTCTGTGTTGAAAACACCAATGAAAATAATGCGCCATAACAGTAGGATTTATTAATTTTCTGGAAACATGGTTTGATTATATGGGGGCACGGTGGCGCAGTGGGTTGGACCACAGTCCTACTCTCCAGTGAGTCTGGGGTTCGAGTCCCGCTTGGGGTGCCTTGCGACGGACTGGCGTCCCGTCCTGGGTGTGTCCCCTCCCCCTCTGGCCTTCCGCCCTGTGTTGCCGGGTAGGCTCCGGTTCCCCCGTGACCCCGTATGGGACAAGCGGTTCTGAAAATGTGTGTGTGTGTGTGTGTGTGTGTGTGTGTGTGTGTGTGTGGTTTGATTATCTAGGCAGAAAAATCTATAGGTTAAAAATCTGTTCCTTTGCAATGTTCATTTCAATATTACACGATTCTGACATGACTGGACATTAATAAATGAAGTTTGAGTTCCATTCCATCCTTTCATGATCCAAATGTATATGTTGCACAATATTCCTGGACTGCTTACATAAGGATATGTAAGAATATAATTTTTACTATGGATGTACCATGGTCTATTGTTGCTGGAGCTTCTGTTGACATCAGCTGGGATTTTGCTCAAGGTTTTAGCAAATCAATTAGATATGAGATTCCTGCACCGAGTTCACGACTGAAACAGATCATATCTGCTCGTTGAATTAAACTGAATTGAATTGAAGACTTTATTGTCATTGTACTGCTGTGCAATACAACAAATTATAGTGGAACTCCCTGAGTTCTTTAGACAACAATAAAAAAACACAACACTTAAGTCTAAAAATAAAAAAATTAAACAGTTTAAATAGATAATACAGTAAAAAAATAAATACATACACACACATTTTCAGAACCGCTTGTCCCATACAGGGTCACGGGGAACTGGAGCCAACCTGGCAACACAGGGCGTAAGGCCGGAGGGGGAGGGGACACACCCAGGACAGGACGCCAGTCCGTCGCAAGGCACCCCAAGTGGGACTCGAACCCCAGACCCACCGGAGAGCAGGACCCGGTCCAACCCACCGCGCCACCACGCCCCCACGAGTAAATAAATAATACATTATAATACAATATAACACCATAAAAATTAAGCAGTGTTCAGCTCTTTTTGCTCTGGGGAAGAAGTCATCGTGTCTGGTTGTGAAATTGCTCATTTCAGTAATGTTTTAAAAAATTAAAATTGCTTCTAAACGATAACTCTATAATACTGTATGCTGTTTTAAACATTTTGTTAAATGCATCCTTTATTTCAGGGTGTGTTACTTTCTTTTTGCACACTTCTAATTACATTTATAATACAGATACTGCCATGTACATGGTTTGTGGGATACTAATGGGATGAATCTTATTCACCATCATCACTTTCAGAAGTGCTTATCCCATACGGGGTCGCGGGGAACCAGAGCCTACCCGGCAACACAGGGTGTAAGGCCGGAGGGGGAGGGGATACACCCAGGACAGGACACCAGTCTGTCACAGGCACCCCAAGTGGGACTTGAACCCCAGACCCACCAGAGAGCAGGACTGCGGTCCAACCCACTGTGCCACCGCACCCCTTGAATCTTATTCATTCTATTCATAAATGTGCTGTTTAGCATGAGCTCACATAAAAAATAATTGCATGAGAGGATCCAGCAGAGAACATCGAAACTCATGCCACGCTGATTTAACATCGCTGATTTTCCTAATTAATTATAAGTACCATGTAAGCAGGTACAGGTCAGATTGCATCAGTAACACACAACCTAGCTGTGTAAGTGAATAATTAGAGTAGCCCTTTTATTCGTATAAAGTCATTTTAGTATAATTCCTTAAGATATGATGACATGTCTTTGAGCAAATATTCATGAATATAAAAGTTTTTGACTGTCTGAGATAATTACTGTGTATTCTTTGCTCTATTTATAATATAATTGGGAATGTTGCAAACACGTCGAAGCAGCGTTGACAGCTAAGTCACAATTCAGGCTGTTGGTATATTAAAAACACGCAAAAATACATCGTCATGAAGATGGAAAAAATCCGGTAATTAGGACGATGTGTGTAGCGTTGGAAGTCATCATATTAGGTAATTAAAATTTTTGTACCCAGTAGGTTTGGGGTTGCACTGGGTACTGTTGCTTTGTCAGAAACCAGTCACTTCCTCAGTTGTGGTTTGGGAGTGTGTAGCACTGCGGTAAAAGAGTCCCTGTAACTGAAACCAGGTCTGTAAAGCTGAAGCAGGGAGAAACTGGCAGAATGAACCACTGCCTTCCTAGGGGAGCAGCATGTTTTCAGGATGTGTCACAGAAAGTAGTGTGAGAACAACCCACTCTTATTGGTAACACACACACACAAACATATAAAACACTATACACATTGCTCAAATTATATATCTATATCTGCTCTACTATACTATATAGTGCACTTGTTTATCCTTAAGCTATAGTGCTGATTGAAAGTATGTGAATCCTATAGGGATGGTCGTTATTCTTGCATAAGATATTAAGATGAACTTATGAAATGAATAAATGATCAGGATTTGCACACCTTTGCACACCTGATTCTACTCTCCTACAAGGTTTAACCAATGTAACTTGGGGTTCACTTATTTTCGCACCTGCATCATTTCCGTTTTACTACTACACACTTGGTTGTCTCTAGATCAACATATGAAATTGATCATTATACACCTATTATGTCAGATGAGAAAGACCGTTTTTCATTAAAATATCAGTTTAGTGGTAAAACTAAGGAACGTAAGGGGTTTACGCATTTTCGAGTAGTGCTCTAAGTTTTGGTTGTTGTCATGTGTGCTAAAATACGTACCATGGCGGCACAGTGAGTAGTGCTGCTGTCTCACAGAGCCTGGGTGGTGTGAGAGAACATGGGTTTGATCCCCTCTCAATCTGTGTGTAGTTTGCATGTTCTCCCTGTGTCTGTGTAGGATACCTCTGAGTGCTCTGGTTTCCTCCCACAGTCCAGAGACATACTGTTCAGGTTCCCCTATAGTGTGTGGGTGACAGAGAGAGTGTGTGTGTGTTCCACTGATGTATGGGTGAGTGACCTAGTGTAAGTAGTGTATCTAGCAGTGTAAGTCACCACGATAAACAAGGTGTGTGGGGTGATAACACTACATAGAGCTCATTGGAAGTTGCTTTGGAGAAAAGTGTCTGCTAAATAAATAAATGTGAATTACAGATTCCAGTATGTTAACAGCAGACCATAAAACAACGGTGGCATGATTATATCCAGTTAGCGGAGAGCCTAAAACAACAAGGTCACAGTAACACACAATTAGAGTCCACTCTGTACCAGCACGGTCATGGCTACATGCAATTAGAGCAGATTCTGTAACACCATGTCAAGGTTGCACCCGGTTTCAGTGGATTTCCGCCTCCACTCCGGGCAGACCTTTGAAAGCACGGGAATTGCTCTAAATGCAGAGAACTTTCTTCTTGTAATGCTCAGTGTATTGGAACCCTAGGGCATAAACTTCTATTCCTAACCTCTCAAAGCAAGGGCCCTTTGGATCATGTGGTCACAAGGAAAGAGGCTGACCCTGTCCCCATGTACACGTCAGTTCTGGGGGAGAACTTTTGCACAGTGGGCAGCACTAGTGCCTCACAGCTCCTGAGTTGTTGTTCAGACGTGGTCTTTTCCATGTTCTCCCCAAATTTTCAAGGGTATTCTCTATGTGCTCTGGTTTCCTCCCACAGTCCAAAGACAGGTTCCAGTTTTAGGTGGATTGCTGACTCTAAATTGCCCTTTGTGTGTGTGCACATTGCTCTGTTGTATGGATGGGGTGATACTTGTGAGCAGCTTAATGTTGTACGTCATTGTAAGACACCTTGCATGAAAGTGTCGGCGTAATAATAGTAATAATAGTAATAATAATGTAGCTTGGAATGTCTGCTGGAGGAGTAACACCCATGTGAGTCAGCGGTAACAAAGCAACGAGGCTTTCTCACCACACAGCACACACTCACTCTATTGGGAAAAGCAACTAAGCTGCATTGTGAGTAACAAAGAAAAATCCCGAATTTAAAAGGTTGGAAATAAATTGAAGTTTCTGGTGGTCTAAACAAACAATTCAGAGCAAGGAACCAACATCGGTCCAGCAAAGCTCCAGCTAAGGTGACTGAGGAGCATAGTCTCACAATGAGGGTAATTTTGTTCCAAATTCTCCTCCTTATTCACATATTTGTATGGATACATGATTGAGCTCAACTCTTTCAAGTTCTGGATGTATGATTTTACATACCGAAGAGAAGATGCTTTTTTTTTATTCATTTTATCAGCCAAAACGCAACACAGTTCATGCACCAGTTTGTGAGTCATACATACATCGAGATTCCATGTCAAGAACCATACATTTTCCTACCATGTTACCATGTTTTCTAGCAAGAAAGCACAAAAAGTGGATTTGTACATGTATGTACAAGTTCTCTTTGGGCAAATTAGTTTATTAAATTTGAAAAGCAGGAAAACTGTCAATATGTGATTTACTTGAATTAATGTTGAATATTCTGATGGTGGGGGTGCGGTGGCGCAGTGGGTTGGACCACAGTCCTGCTCTCCAGTGGGTCTGGGGTTCGAGTCCTGCTTGGGGTGCCTTGCGGCGGACTGGCGTCCCGTCCTGGGTGTGTCCCCTTCCCCCTCCGGCCTTACGCCCTGTGTTGCCGGGTAGGCTCCGGTTCCCCGTGACCCCGTATGGGACGAGCGGTTCTGAAAATGTGTGTGTGTGTGTGTGTGTGTGTGTGTGTGTGTGTGTGTGTGTGTGTGTGTGTGTGTGTATTCTGATGGTATAAGGGGGTGTGGTGGCACGGTGGGTTGGACCATGGTCCTGCTTTCTGGTGGGTCTGGGGTTCTAGTCCTGCTTGGGGTGCCTTGTGACAGACTGGCATCCTGTCCTGGGTGTGTCCCCTCCCCCTCTGGCCTTATGCCCTGTGTTACTGGGTAGGCTCTGGTTCCCTGTGACCCTGTATGGGACAAGTGGTTCTGAAAGTGTGTGTGTGTGTATATACATATTTTGATGGTGTTGCATGCAATACACTGAAAAATTGTAGAGAGAGCGCTTCAATTACTCGGTATAATGCAACCTTCTCTGATGAAGTGTTTGGAATTGAAACTGATGAAAAAAGAATTGGGGCATTTCTGGTCCAAACTGGGCTCAGACATGGATTAGAAGCTTTATTGATCTGGTATATTGAGCCATATTGTTGTTGGGACTCAAAAACGTACAAGTTTATTTATGTAGGACATAGACAATTAGTTTGGGGTAGACCACTGGGCTTCGGTGGTCCGAGTGCACTAAGGTTGGGTTTTTCACTGAATGAATTATGAAAAAATGCACATTCAGTCTAGGAACAAATATAGAACCAGTAACAATATGTAAACATTGTACCCACATAAGTGGCCTAACCCAGCAACGCGGGGCATAAGGCCGGAGGGGGAGGGGACACACCCAGGACAGGACGCCAGTCGGTCGCGAGGCACCCCAAGCGGGACTCAAACCCCAGACCCACCGGAGAGCAGGACCCGGTCCAACCCACTGCGCCACCGCACCCCCTTTGTAATTCATTGGTTATAATCAATATCAAGCAACTGGTAACGTCATAAATAGCTGTTCTGACATTTTAAAGCAGTTTATTGCCTTGTGAGTATCCTAGAGGATAGATAATAATTAGATGACTACTTGCTTTCTTAGGGAAATATTTGAGATGATTGTTTGGCTTTGGTGTTTGCAGTTGGGTATTTCTAAGACTGCAGCTTCTCTTCAATTTCCTGCTCTTTCTTCTGCATTTTGGTGCTCCTGTCTCACCCTTTCAGTACATTTCAGATGCAGCTCTTCTTTGAGGGTCCTCTTGTCTACGATCCAAGGTTCGCTGTTTTGTCTTTGAGGCCGTAGCATTGAGGCACCCGGCTCGGTTCCCTTTGTTGAGTTGCCTATCCTTGGGTTATGAAGATGTGGACGGGACATGATGGAATGTCTGATTCCATGTGACACATGATGTCTGCACAAGACGTGATTTTTTTTTTCACGTGTCGCTGACATCTGAGTGTATCTGCGCACTATGTGACTTCAAGGCAACTTTTGTATGCGTGACAGGAACACTCTGTTCTTTACAAATGCTAGTTTAAGAAGGAATTGCTCAGAAACGTAAGAGCAATGATATTGATCAGCTGGATTTTTTTTTTTTTCGTGGTTTCGGTCTCCTCCTGGGAGACTGACCGCGGTATTTGCATCGGTGATCCAAACAGTAATTGTTTGTTATACTGTTTCCTTCAACATTTGACAAGGTCTGCATGGATAAACCATCATTTGTGTCTCCTCTGAATAAAACACATTTACAGAAGCATGAAATGCCTGGATCTGCAATCTGATCGTTGCTCTAAAAGGGGACATTTCACGAGCCACCAGATTTAAAGTGATAATCATGTGTTCTCCAACGCAAACACACCCCGCATTTGGAAGCGCATGTGGTTCAGGGATTGCTGAGAGCTGCAGGGTCCATGACCGACTCTGCTGTCAGCCTGTGAAATAATATGAAGGGTTAATCACTCAGACCTCACAAACCGCTCACTCTGTAACACGAAGGGTTAATTGCCATGCCCCCAGTTTTAGCTTAGTGCTGTAATCTAAGGGTTAATTATGCAGTCATCCTTCTCTTTGTAATCTTAAGGGTTAATCACTGTCGCTGCAGTCAGGTTTCATGCTATAAACTGAAGGCTTATTCACCGACATTGCAGGTTTCACTATGTCATCCTAAGGGTTTATCACCCAAAATGCAGTCAGCCGCTCACTTTGTGATCCGAAGGGTTAATCACCTCTGAACATCATTTTGCATGTGTGTGTGTGTGTGTGTGTGTGTGTGTGTGTGTGTCTTTTCAGACTGCAGACAGAATTCGCTCCATGGCTGCAGGGTCTTTCTGAGCAAATCCCTCAGCTTTTTATCATTCCTAACAGATGTTCCCGCAGCTCAGAGTGATGTTTGGTCATCGGCCCCTGGGTACATTCTTCCGTCCTCAACCTCTCTTTTTCTTTCTTTTTTCCCTCTAATTACCAGAAATATACTTTTTGTTTTAACACTGACTGTGCATTTTGTACTTTGATGATAAGGATGTGTCAGTTGTGTGTGTATTTTCCTCAACTGATATTTCTTGCTCATACAACACATTTTGCGACTACATTTACATTTGATTACTTACATTTATTTATTTAGCAGACACTTTTCTCCAAAGTGACTTCCAATGGACTCTATGTAGTGTTATCAGCCCACACACCTTATTCACCGTGGTGACTTACACTGGGTCCCTCATCCATACATCAGTGGAACACACATACACTCTCTCTGTCACTCACACACTATAAGTGAACCTGAACAGCATGTCTTTGGAGTGTGGGAGGAAACCAGAGCACCCGTAGGAATCCCACACAGACATGGTCTGAACATGCAAACTCCACACAGACTGAGCGGGGATCGAACCCACGTCCTCTCGCACCACCCAGGCGCTGTGAGACAGCAACACTACCCAACGTTCTTTTAAAGGTTTATTGCAGTAAAAATTCAGAAAAATGATTTTATGTCAGAAAAATGAGTATGTGGCCATTGTTCAAATGTTAAATGCGAATGTAAAGATCGATGGACATCACTTTGCAGTCTGCAGAATGGCGCCTATAGCACTTGAGGGACTGAAGATCCACTCCCATGTTAGACCCCTATAAGGCTAATAAAAATTGCACTGGAATATCTGTCCCCTTGATATTTGTGGGAGGGCCCGGTGACCATCCCAATGGCCGACAGATTGGGAACCTCTCGAGGCGCGAGATAATGCTTCCAGCTATTTTAAAACGAATGGTCGTCCTCCGCTGGAAACTTTGTCAAATGAGGTCTGACAGTGAAGAACAATGTCAAGCCCAACGGATCCCAATTAAACCTGAGAATCCCGGCTTCACGATTTTGGCCCTCGCTGCTCGTCCTTGAGGCTCCAGACAGTTTTCATTCACCACATTTTCCACCGGAGACATTTATGTTGCCGGTGAGGTAATTGGTCAGCAGAGCACTGGAAATGTCACAGGACTTTTTTCTCCCATAAGGTGTGTGAAGCGTGAAAAGTGTAGCGCAATAATAAAAAAAAACACCTTCACTAAGCGTTCACGCTCTGTTTGTTAGAAACAAATGGGTGGATATTAAAGGGAAGCGCTATTTAGATAAGTCACGTATGAACATGAGTTTTAATTCTGGGAGTCATTCTAGAAACATCTGGAAATCGAAGGTTTGCAGAAAGTATAAGGAGAGATGCTTCTGGAAACAGTTTATACGTGTGTAACATTTAAATTGATTATACCTTTAATGTTGCTGTTTAGCTTCTTTTTTCTATATTACGTATTACACTTTGGTGAATTTTGTTTTAACTTTGCTCGGCTTTTTAATAATGTTGGCATTTTTATTCTGCGTTGGATGTAACGCTACTGCTTTTGCCTATCAGTAATTTTTCAAAATACAACATTTTCAAAATGCCACTGGAAAATGCAACATCGAATTGTTTTGGGTTATTACACTTGCATGATTCAGACTGAGTGGCAGCAAAATAAGGTTTGTACCATCAGCCACGCAGAGTAAATTAAATAATTCAATCAAAATTAAATATACACAAAATTCAATCTAAACTAGTGAACTACAAAATATTGTACGTGGCCACTGGGTAAGTCCTAAGTGACAAAAGAATTGCATGTTGCACATATTAATTTTTCTCGAATTAACTTATACCTGAGCTCTCATAAATATACTGCCCTTTCATTATGTAATACCATTATTCTATGTAAAGATTTATGCAGCAGAATATGACCCCTGAACCTGTTGTCTGCAAGAGATATTCTCCAAAAAGTGTTCTAGCTTCTTATCACGTCTGGCAGGAAATGAAAGGGAGCCTAAACTCAAATAAACCAGTCTTGACTTGGGAAAATCTTGCTGCAGTTTGATAAGGCTGCTTATGAATTTAGATCCAAGAGGATTAAGGAAGCGGAAAACTGAAGTTGCACAAAATTTGCTTTTGTTTGTGTTAATATTTGGTTTTATGGAAAAAGGCAAATTATTTAATGAAAAAATATAGACGTTTAATTTTCTGCCAAGATCTCGGTTTTTCGTCAAGCTGTTTGTAGGTATGTTATTGCACACTTCCATTGCCTATTACATTTGGTCATCTTTGAAATTATTTCAAAATGATTAGTTTTGTTTAGTATGTTGAGCAAAGGTTTCAATTAGAGGAATGTATCGTTTAACTGGAGAACTCATTTTACACCATTTCAAGAGTGTTAGCTCTACAAATCTGCCCACCTTTATCTGTGAAATTACATTTGAATTAATACATGCATATGGTATTATGTATATTTATTCGTTTTTATTCAGATTTATTCAATTGCCCCTTATTTAATATGTCTCGCTACAGTGATAATGTCACAGATGCTTTACTTTCCCACTTCATTCAGCCTTTTTACATGGTAATCTACTCATACCCTTCTGCTGTCACTCACATTGTGTGTGTGTGTGTGTCTCTTTTGATGTCCTTCATTTTGGACTTTTTTCTTCTCATTTTTCCCAGAAGGAGTAGAAAACTTCATAATGTACCGCAGTGCAGGCTTCAGGATCTGAACAAACCCCAACCAAGTGCTGCAAGATCCCAGACGAGATGAATGCGTCAGAGAGACCACAAGCGCTAGAGCTGATCCTCAGCAATGCGAGCTTCGCCCCTCGCAACGTTACCACGGCCCCCAACGTGAGCAAGCCCCCGGCATGTGAGCAGGTGGGCATTGCCACGGAGCTGTTCTTGACCCTGGGCATCATCAGCCTGCTGGAGAACATCCTGGTCATCTGTGCTATCGTCAAGAACAAGAACCTGCATTCACCTATGTACTTCTTCGTGTGCAGCCTGGCTGTGGCTGACATGCTGGTGAGTGTCTCCAACGCCTGGGAGACCATCGCCATCTATCTGCTTCGGACTGGCCAGCTAGTGGTGGAGGAGAACTTCATCCGGCAGATGGACAATGTCTTCGACTCTATGATCTGCATCTCTGTGGTGGCCTCCATGTGTAGTCTGCTGGCCATTGCCGTGGACCGTTACGTGACCATCTTCTATGCCCTACGCTACCACAACATCATGACCGTGAGGCGTGCTGCCTTCATTATCGCCGCCATCTGGACCTTCTGCACCGGCTGCGGCATTGTCTTCATCATCTACTCTGACTCCACGCCTGTCATCGTCTGCCTGGTGTCCATGTTCTTCGCTATGCTGCTTCTCATGGCTTCGCTCTACAGCCACATGTTCATGTTGGCACGTTCCCACGTCAAGCGTATCGCGGCCCTGCCTGGGTACAATGCTGTGCATCAGCGGACCAGCATGAAGGGCGCCATCACCCTCACCATCCTCCTTGGCATTTTTGTCGTCTGCTGGGCGCCCTTCTTCCTCCACCTCATCCTCATGATCTCCTGCCCCAAGAACGTCTACTGTGTCTGCTTCATGTCGCACTTCAACATGTACCTCATCCTGATCATGTGCAACTCCGTCATTGACCCGCTCATCTATGCCTTCCGAAGCCAGGAGATGAGGAAGACCTTCAAGGAGATCATTTGCTGCTACAGCCTTCGCAACATTTGTGGGATGTCAAGCAAGTATTAGTTTTCCTATTTGAGAAAAACTAACGTAATTATCCTCTATCTATAAAGATGAAGGTCTTGTAAATTCACATGGATAATTCCACCCCTTATTATTTGCAAGTCTGTGGTTTGTGCTGGTCTTCAGAAGCTCTGGGTTTATCAAGCTTTATTGCTGCAAACACATTCAAGATGCTGAATTGCACTGCTGTTGCACATTGAATTTGCTGTGTGTTGCTGCAGAAGTGCGGTTTTAATTCATGATATTGTAAGTGATCGTAATTTATGGTCAATTTTCTCAGCGCTGGTGAAAAGTTTAGATGATCTTTCAATGGTCTGTTTAAAACATGAATATGAAGCCTGTGTGTGAGATTTGATCTGCTACTCACAGTGTTAGTGGTACAATGAGGTTGGGTGTAAAAATGATGCATTTCGGTGATATTTCAGCAAGTCGGAGCATCACGTGTTTATGAGAAAGGGTTTGACGTGGCCTTATAAATCATCAAGGATGTTAACTGAACGTGCTGGCAATATAAAAACAGTAAATGTGCCAACTTGGTGGTTAGCTGTGAGGTGAAACAGCGCCGGAGCAGTGCGATGTGTTTTAAATACGGTGTGAGGGTGGGGAGTCTTTTTTTTAAAATGTTCCTCAATCACTCTCTTAGTAACGGGACTTTGGAAGACCTGGACAAGTGTGAAAACACATCTTTTCAGAGGAGATTATGGACACGCTCTGGAGCTATTGAAAGAGACTAATCTGTATATTTGTTTGGAAATTCAGTTTTTTTTTTCACATCACAGCATTGACTGTCGGAGCATTATTGCGCCATGAGCTTAAGTAGGTTATGCACACACACACTAAATAAATAACATGTTGTTTGAATAGAGGAAAGGGTTTAAGTTTTGTGCACATTAATTGAAATTTTGGAAATGCCTATCTGAAAAACAGAGAATTTCTCAGAAGAGGAATGTACTAAAGCAAAGTTCTTTTACAGAACATGTTTGGATCAAAGGCTTTTGCAACCTTTTCATAAACACCTTCTCAGCATGAAATAGCTATGCAGAGCGTTATTAAAATTGTATGACACATTTTGAATATCTTGTAAATGAAATAAATATATTGTGAAGCATTATAAATGCTCCACCTTGCTGTTGTGCCATTTTATGTTGCGCTTTTAAACTGAGCTGTGATTTCTATATAGATGAAATGAACCGTTTATGCTATGATGTCCTGTAGACATCACTACTGCTATTAATTGATTTAACTGGCATTTTTCTCCAAAGTGACTTACAATTATTCACAGCTTGGTAAATTTCACTGTATCAATTCAGGGTAATTAGCTTGCTCATGGGTACTGCAGCAGGAGTGAGATCTGAGTGTAAGGCGGAACATCTAACCACTATGCCACCTGCAGGTATCGTGTTAATTTGACTAATTTTACATTGAGTCCGTAAAGGAGAAGCATGACAGTATTTTGTACTGGAGGACCCAGTTGACCTCATGACAAAAAGATTGTGGCTGCACATGGTCATAAGTATGGTAAATGTTTGTAAAGTTGAGAAAAGCCCAGACCTCATAAATCCAAGGAATTGAAGAGCTTTTGCAATTAAATGTGGTTTGTATACAAATTTGTTTCTGAGACACTTTTATGAACATCTGGCATGCGGTGATGTTCTCTGTAATTCTCTGTGGTAACTTACAGTATACAGTGTGCGGTATAAAATATATAAGATCAGTCTAGCGGTAAATCAATATGCATGAAAATCTGCTGATGCCATCTTTTGACCATTTATAACAAACAAAAAGCAAATTTTTCTGTTTTCTCTGAATATATGTATGTCTTGGACTTGAATATTTAATTATACTTGAAAAAAAAATACTGTTATCTATTTTGAGTTTATTGTAGAGTTGTTTAAGCCACCATTGTTCATTTTTAGGTAAGATAGCTATTACAATGAAATGGAAAGTGCAATTATTATTTTAGCAAAGTAGCTCAGTTTTATTTTTTTATTTGGTTAAAAAAGCAGGTGAATTTTGATTGTTTTTGATGCAACTTCTTAAAACTCATAGGGTGTTCTGTGCAGGCTTCTCTTGTGTAAAAGACGCTCCTTTTAAAAGAATTCTGTGCTATGACAAAATATAATTTGCACCTGAAAATTTGCATAACAGGTTTCCAGCTCCCAATTATGAGAAACTACTTACAAGAACAGAAATTTCTAATAAAAAAAATGTACCCTGGTGACAGAATCCTCCCAGTGTTGGGCGTGTCTTTCTTCTGCTCGTCAGTTTTCTCAGAAATCTCATGGCTCTTCATTGTCTACATATAATAATAATAATTAAATAATAATAATAGTAATAATAATGTAAAATGCAATAATGAGCCCTAAAGGAAGAAGGTTTTTATGAAGAAGGTTTTAAAAGTTTGAAAGGCAAAGGAAAGGCTGGTGTAAAACTTCAAATTATGCAACACAGAGATTTCTCTTGGAAGGCAATATCATTGCAGATGACTGTGCAATATGATTTACAGTTCAGTTATGGTAAATGCTACTTTAACAACAGCTCAAAAGAGAAAGAGGGTTATGAGGATTGTCAATGATTACAATAATCAAAGAATTGCCTGGTTACATTTACATTTATTCATTTAGCAGATGCTTTTCTCCAAAGCGACTTCCAATGAACTCTATGTTATCAGCCCACACACCTTATTCACCACAGTGACTTACACTGCTAGATACATTACTTACACTGGGTCACTTAGCCATACATCAGTGGAACACACTCTCTCGCTCTGTCACTCACACATTGTGGGAGAACATGAACAGCATGTCTTTGGACTGTGGGAGGAAACCAGAGCACCCAGAGGAAACCCACAC
The DNA here is from genome assembly GCF_900964775.1 of Scleropages formosus. Taxonomy (NCBI): domain Eukaryota; kingdom Metazoa; phylum Chordata; class Actinopteri; order Osteoglossiformes; family Osteoglossidae; genus Scleropages; species Scleropages formosus. The sequence goes on from NC_041823.1 coordinate 6,273,965, forward strand.
AGACACGGGGAGAACATGCAAACTCCACACAGACTGAGCAGGGATCGGACCCATATCCTCTCACACCACCCAGGCACTGTGAGACAGTACTGTTCAAATAATAATAATTATAACAATAATAAGACTGATAACAGTATTTTGCATAGGACAGAATTTGTAAAAGTGCTTTAAAATGAAGACTAGTGATACAAGTGTTACAACTCTAAAGCAATTGAAAATAAATATCCCCTTTTTAACAATCACAACACTGAAAAACAGCAGAATCCATCGATTACTGATAACAATTTGTCCAACGTGCTGGCACAGGGCCAGGGAGCATAGGGCACAAAGTAGGGTACACACTGTTGCATGAGATCCCAGTCCTCACAGGGCAATCACACAAATACTCATTTGCTCACACATACACACATTTATAGTGGTTCAGAGTCACCAATATACGTGAAACACATGTCTTTGGACTGTGGGAGGAAACCAGAGCACCTGAAGGAAACCTACATAGACACAAGGAGAAACTGTAGTTCTGATGTTCTGGGTTTGATTTTGAATGAGAGCTTCTCCATATTTAAAAGATAAAGCGGGATTTTTGCACGTCTGACAAAAAAAGGGGTTTTGCTCTTTTGCTTTTTGATTCTCAGGAACGCATTGATTGTTTTTTCATTATAATTAATAGTGATAAACATCACTTTCTGTGAGAATTCTCTTTATGAGCAGATCAGAAACAAATGATGCTTGAAACTCAAGGAAAGTCTGTACTGGTTAGAAAAGCACTGCATTGTGTGAATTCAGCACTGATCAATTGCTAGAGATTAATTACTCGCTCACTTTTGTTAACTGCATGTCCAAGTCGGGGTTTCGGTGGTCGGGAGCCTATCCTGGAAGCATAGGATGCCGAGAAAGTCAGGGTACGCGCTGTAGAATACTTGTATTTGTTTTTATATCAAATTTTGTCCTTTATGTTGACATTTTTGAGAGTTTTTATTTAGGTAACATTTTTAAAAGAGGATCATTACTGAAGTAACTATATGTTTATATGTATATTTTGCTAAACATCCATTTGACTTTTTCTCAGTGATGTAAACACAGCAGTGGTTCACTTTGAAAGTAACAAAGGAAAAATATTTTTATTTATTAGCTTTTAATCCTGTCTTTGCAGTTTAATCTGGCATGGCAAAGTTTAAGCCTGATCCACTCGTGATCTGAGTATTATGTTGTATAATGCTTTATATTTTGTCATATTTATATATGAAAACAATCACTGAAAACTTAAACGTTATTGAAATTGAAATATCAATATTTTTACAGCTGTGGTGGAAAAATTTCTTCCCATTGTGTGAAAGAAAAATGTACGTGTTTACTGGTGTTCATGTGAAAATATTAAAAGTATGTAATTTCCATGTATTAAGACACAACATTCTTAGCATGACTGTGTAAGCGGTACATGGGAGAAAATTACAAATTTGTGCAGCAACATTACATGCTATGTATAAACAAGTGCTGTTTGATCAATAAAGTATATATTTTGGCCCTTGTGAATGGTTTCTGTCAGAATCCCTGAGAGCAATGCTCTGAAACACAGGGGGAGCCACGCCAGGTCCGCTCAGCTGCATCTGCACGCAATAAACACCACACCCCCAGCACGACAGAAGGAGACAAGGACAAACATCCAGTTGCAGATTGTTAGCCACCTCTCCGCTGCTTCTGCCTGTGATCCAATAGTGATTCGAGTTCCTTGTTTACTCACCTTTCACACACGCACACACACACATTGATGGAACTCACTTGTCTCAAGCGGGGTCGCGGTGAGCCGGAGTCTAACCCGGCAACGCAGGGCGTAAGGCTGGAGGGGGAGGGGACACACCCAGGGCGGGATGCCAGTCTGGCACAGGGCATCCCAAGCAGGACTTGAACCCCAGACCCACCAGAGAGCAGGGAGAAGCCAAACCTACCGCCCCACTGCGCCACCATGCCCCCCTCACCTATCGCCTAAGTCCCATTCACAGTGTCCTTCTGTTCCACACCCGACTCTTGGTTCTCTCTGTGTCTGTCCTTCGGGTTCTTGTCCCGGTCCCGTGTTTCAGCCCTGTCTAAGTTTCATTTTTGTGCACTGGTTTGGTTCCACTTCTGATCCCTGTGAAAACACTCTGCGAGTCTCTTTGCCCCCGTTGTTCCGCTCCTACTCCGTTGTGCTGGAACGACCTCCCCTTCTCACTCGGAACTGCTGAATCTCTGTCCACACTTAAAAAGGGTCTTAAAACTCACCTCTTCCGGACTCACTTCGCCCATCATCTCTTAAGTTCACGTCAGGTATAAATGTTCGTGATGATGCTCGGATCAATCCTTCACGGAGCCGCCCCTCAATGTAACGTAAATGTTTACATGTATCTCAAAAAAAAATTACTGGGAAAGCGATCAGGACGTGTGATGAACATTGGTTCATATGGTGAAGGAAACAAACTAACTGCACTTAAGAATCACACGTCTGCAACTATGTCTCTTCCTGCTAATGTAATGCACACATAGTATTTTCTATGAGATGTACGTCGCTTTGCAGAAAAGCGTCTGCTAAATGGATACATGTAATGTAAATGTTCCATGTATACCCTGTAACACATTGACTCTTCATTTCCTAATTTTCACTGCACTCTGCACTTGAGATTATCATCCGTATGTCTGAATTTGGACGTTACAAAAACACATGTCCACGTCCACGTTGCCAGCAGACGTGATGATTCCTCTGTGGAGCAGCAGACCAAAAGTGGTAATTATTATCTGGTTTTATTCTACATGATACCAATTATCTTATTCCTCCAGCTTTTTATTTAATAAATAAATGTAGTGCAACATCTCCAAAGTGCTCTCTGTAATGCAAGCAGTGATTGTATAAAACCTTCTCTCTGCTCGCATCCAGTGGCCACCATGGTGCAAACAGGCAGCAGCTCATCCTCTGTGTCGATTTCTTTCATTCAAAAAGAAAGGGATGGAGGTCATAGGCGGTAAATCACACAACATGTGGGACCCGTGAATATAAACCCAGGTTTGAAACCATGCGCTCGTAGAGATGAGCAAGGAGGCCATGTGTTTCCGGTGATATCGCGGACAAAGTCCAGCGCTCGCTCTCCAAGACTCCTAATTCTTCAGTTCCCGAAATGCAATGCCACTGAGGCGTCCAGGATTAACCTGAAGCCCTCCATTCAGATGTTTTCTGTTGAAATGAACCGAATGGTAGGTAGGTAGACATTAAGCGAAAGCTGTTAATATTGCATTGAATTTTCAATTTTTCAATAACTGCAGTTACAGAACAGAAAAAAATTTGCCTTTCAGGATAATTTGAAAAGGAAATAGCTTGACATGTTACGCTTATACATTTCCAAAAGTTTGCTCTTTCGTGAAAAACTCTGGATCACCAATAAATTGTTAAAGTCTTTGTTCAGTTATTCATTTATTCACCCATTATCAACATCTGCTAGTTCAGTGGACAGTTATGGCAGTCTTGAGCCTGTCCCAGTAGCGTAGGGCATGAGGCAGGGTACATGTTATCTTCGATGTGCAATAAACATGTTTAGAGAAAGTCCACGGGAATAATTATGAATAACAAATTAAATAAAATATACAGTGTATATATATCAAAGCAGGAAGAAGACAGAGATTAAACAAAATGTACATGGTCAAAATACACCACTGGAAAGCAGTCTAGAGCTCCATGACTCCTGATCACTTCCAGACGTCGCTCAAACAAAATCACAATTAAAACTGACAACAGGTAAAAAAAATTACCCATGTAAGGGGTAAATTCTAATGTGTTTATATTTGAACATGTTTTTCACTGTCGTGCTTTCTCTTACATTTAAATTTTAATTTACATTTCTTCATTTAGCAGATCATTTGCTCTTATTTGATGTATACTCTTTACTCGGAGTAAAGAAAAGTGGATGAACAACAGATGAAGAGCTTCAGATACAGGCACATGGTTGTCAAAGCACTGCTTTTTGGTCTGATTCTGCCATTTTGCTGGTACACACCACTCCAAGTTTCTGCCTGTAGAACTGAGTCTGACATACAAAGGTAATTATGACTGATCTGGTGGTGTGATGCAAACTTATGAAGCTCTAAAGAAATCAGGACAGAAACAGGCCTGAAAGATGCATTTCAAATTCTGGAAAGGATTCAGCATTTCTGAGGGACAGAGGGTGCTCATTGTACCTCAGCGGGGCTCAAGCTGAAAACCTACAGACTTTGGGTTTTACCCATCGTGAGTGATACCACCAAGTAGCCGGAGTAGAGGAGCTCAGAGCTCTTGATGGGATGAAGGGAATATTCAGGTCACATTATGTAGATGAAAAGGAAAGGATTGTTTTTGTTCATGCCAATAAATTGCACGACCTTGAATCACAGCAAAAGAACATTTTTCTAAAGGTGCGTCGAAGCTCGGCGCTCCGAAAGGCGTAGATGGCCGGGTCGATTACGCCGTGACTCATCAGGAAAACGAGGTGTACCTGAAAGAGGGATCGATAGCACTCGCAGTATGGGTTCTGCGGACACACCATGATGATGAGCAAGTGGAGGAAGAATGGGGACCAGCAGGCGATGAAGACGCCGAACAGAATGGTGAGCGTCAACGCAGCCCTCAGGTCGCTCCTCTGGTGTGTGGCTCCACCCGGCAACGCGGTGATCTTCCTGGCATGATGTCTGGCCAGCAGGAACATGTGAACATACAGGAAGAGGATGAGGATCAAGGACACCAAGAAGAGTGTGATGAAGCAGGTCATGATGACAGCAGTGTGGAAGAACACCACCATGATGATGCCGCTGAGTCCACTGAAGCTCCAGATGGTGGCCAACATGATCAACGCGCGCCTCATTGTCATGATGTTGTGGTAGCGCAGAGCATGAAAGATGGTGACGTAGCGGTCCACGGCGATGGCCAGGAAGCTGAAGATGGTCCCAATGAAGGACATGCAGAGCAGGGAGTCGGTCACGTCGTCCACCTTGCGCACAGACTCTCCCCGCATGTTGAGGTGGCCCATGTCGATGAACACCAGCATGATGCTCTCCCAGGTTTTGGAGAGGCTGGAGATGGTGTTGAAGAGCGCCAAGCTGCATATGAAGCAGTACATGGGCGAGTGGAGGTTCCTGTTCCGGATCACGGCCACCACCACCAGCACGTTCTCGCTCAGGCTCACCACGGCGATGGTGAAGAAGATCACGCTGGGGATCGTCACCACCTTGCAGTCCGTTTCATTCGCGTGGGTGTGGTTGATCATGCTGGAAAATACAAAGGCACAAGGCTTCAGAGGACAGGCCTTCCCTCATTACCACGCTTTGTACCCCGTAAATCACCAAGAACACGCCGGAACTTATTAGCTATTCAATCTATGTCGGATGCCTTGGCTGCGATTTCCTGCAACAGGTAGAACCGGGTTTATAATTCCTTCCGCCCAAACTTCACTGAAGGTTTTTCTTCCCGTGAGCTTATTAACAGCAGTCAAAAAAATCCTTCTCAGTGCCCCACGCAGGTGTACCTCGGCTGCGACAATAATGTATGTTCTCGGCGCACGCCAACATAAGGGTCTGCTTCGCAGCGGAACCCTTTTTTACAACTCGGCTGAAAACCTAAAAAGGAGCCAATTGCTCCTTCCGTTGGAAATAAAAAATCAACGACTGCAAGAGCTGCAATCTTTGTCCTGATTTTTAAATTGGAAATACGTGCCCACTGCAGAAAAGTCGAGATGATGGGCTGAGATTTGAAAAAAAACGAGCAAAAAAATTTAAGCGCAACAGCGTGCATTTAAAGCTTTAAGGCTAAACTGATTTAAAATTCTTTTATTTACAGCGGTTTCTGATTAATTTGTGTGTCACGCAGTGCTGGAGCGCTGACAGTCTTTAGGTCCACAGTCAATAAACATCATCCGTGAATCGGGAGGATGCGTGGGCTGTCTTTACCGTGTCTGCCGCCTTAGATCCAACATTTTTACCACATTTTGGTGTCTTAAAAGCGTTCCAGTGGCGGCCTCATGGGATTTCAAGGGTTTTTAATACAGAAAACTCTGCCTATGCTGGTCTGTACAGTATAGAGGTTGATTTTCAAAGCCTGCTGAGAATACGTTAGTATTGACATACATTATAGGATTTACGCTAATTTTTCCCATCATATAACATATGCCCTAATTTTGCATGCTGTGCCCAGCGAGCGCAGATTATGCCTAGAGGAAATAAGCTGTGATTTGTAGTATGTCCACAGGTACCTGTGGTATTACCATATAACTCACTGTTGTAATACATACGTTATTACAGCTTTAGGGGAGCACTACCGGGGGTCCAAGAGCAGCGCATCTGTTGAAAATGACAACATGCGGGTCTGATTGTTCCCGCAAAGCTTGCGCACACTTGCGGAACAATGCGATTTTGATTCTATCATGTTTACATTTGCATCCTCGCCGAACGACCTTTCTGCTCAAAGCAGAAACTCTTCGAGCGCCACCGATGTTCCGTCGACATGGTTTAAAACCTGGAGTCCGTTCTTCGCCTGCCCCCACCCCATCACCCCATGGCCCCGACAAGGCTTTCATCTCCAAAGAGTCCTTTAAATCACACCTTTAGTGGAGTCTCGCTCTCATTTTCATATCATCATCACCTGCATTAATCTCGTTCTTGCATCGATTCTCCCGATTGTGGCGTCACACAAAGCGCGTGTTCTTCCGAAAAACAATACTAATGAGTATGAGCTGCGCGGTGCGAAGGCTGAGCGAAATGCCACAGACTCTGAAACACATGCATTAGAGCATCTGCGGGCGGCAACAAATCACATCTAAAGCGGCTTGTAATTTTGGTTGCCCGTGGCGACGGCGTTCGCTCCACTTAAATGAAGCAGCTTTCATAGCAAGTGCAGAAAGTCTTGCCTGGCCGTTAGTGCCAGGACACTCGCTGACTCAGATGCGACATTGGCTTTTATGAGACTCCCTGTCTGTGATTTCTGTTTGCTCCAATTGTCATAATAGGCCTTAACAAGCACGTCTGGCGGGGAGCTGAGGACGTGCATCAAATGGCACGCAGCACACGACCTCGACCGGTTTGGACAGAGCTCCCGGATCCTTTGTACCTACACTTTGATTGTGTGGAAAGTGCAGATTTAATTGTAAACTTTAGCACGACTCGACCTACGGTTGAAGGTTAAAGCAATCAGAGGGTGAGATTTGCAGAGAAATGCTGGACAGGTTTCCCCACTGCTCCCTTGAACCTCACAATGTTAAAAAAAAAACTTTTTAAATCATTATTCAGCTCATCCTTTTCTCCAAAGTCTGTTAGAGTGTTTAGGTTGTACACTAAGTTGCTTACAATGGTTTACTCATTCATAAAGCTGGGTGATTTTTACTGTTCATGGTTTTATTCATGAGGGGGGCGTAGTGGTGCAGTGGGTTTAACCAGGTCCTGCTCTCCGGTGGGTCTGGATTTCGAGTCCCGCTTGGGGTGCCTTGCGACGGACTGGCGTCCCGTCCTGGGTGTGTCCCCTCCCCCTCCAGCCTTGCGCCCTGTGTTGTCGGGTTAGGCTCTGGCTCCGGCTCCCCACGACCCCGTATGGGACAAGCGGTTCCGAAAATGTGTGTGTGTATGTGTGGGTTTTATTCATGGTAAGTGCCTTGTGAGCAAGGGTAACAAGAGTAAGTAAGGGATCTAGACCTGTATGCTGATCACTCTAATCACTACACCACCTGCTGCCATCAATGCCGAAGACATAAGGCACACTCCAAGTAGCTGTTCAACAATCCTATTGTGATGTTTAACTGTAGCACCGTGAAAAATAATGAAAAACGGAGCAAAAATGTGCCATAAAGAAACATTTGATTTTGATATCTGCACAAGCAGCGTTCATCTTTTTTGGAGATGTGCCCATGTCACAGTATCTTGTGTCGAGACTCAGGTGGGACACAGGGACACACTGGGATAGTAGGACATTTATCTCTATAGGAACCTCTGCATATGGCAGGGAGACTAAGTGAAAACCGGAGGGGGCGGGGCTGGGGGTGTGGGGAGGGGGTATCTTTTTGATTAAAGAACAGTAAGTTTGAGAAAAAACAAAGTAAAACACCAAAGTGTTTCACTTTTGCAGCAATGTTGCCATTACGACAGATTTCCACCGATAAAAGACTTACGGATTAAACAAAAGATTTAGGGAATCAAAAAAGTTTGAAGTACTTTTTTTTTTTTTACAATTCTGAGATGTAAGGCAGTAATTATTTCCATTTTCAAAATTTCAGTGTGAAAAATTTACATTACACTTAATAATACTGTATATATGAAATGCTTCACAATATACTGAAATGTGAATGGAAACTGAAGCTTCAGTTAAAACTGACGGTTCTCAGTACTTCAGGCTTTTTCTTTCCATAATACAGCCAGTGTTTTATAACTTCACTCCTTGACCTTGTTAGGAATTTATTAATGACAAGTATAAAACTCACAAATCACAGCATCTTCAGTCATCAGCAGGTCATAACCCATTTTCTTCTGGTTTCCACTCCACCAAGCCTTTATGCTCATCATATAAAACTCTCATTTCTGTGAAATTAATAACTATGATTACATTAAAATTGAATGGGGAATATACATTTTTTATATGTAGGCGGGTTCCTATAACAGTTCCAACCTCTATTTACTCAGCATTATGTGAATGTATTTGTTCTAAATGACACTCAACTACCTTGAAATGCAACTTATTAAAATGTGAATCAGTTCTTTTTTCACATGATATTATCATGATCAGCACTCGTGGGTATGATCCTGTGTGACAATGACTTTTTCATTAATAACTCCAGAAATACTGTATAATCAGGTGTATTTTGAGTACATATGGCGATATGCATGTACTGAAAGCAATAGCGAATGGACAGAATATGTTGAAAAATTTCACTGAAAAATCCATCCATCCAAAAATCTGAACAGAATTATGTACAATAAAATTGCAGTGTTAGGAATATTTACAGAAGTAAAAGACATTGAGATTTTCGGTTGATGTTGTTTGGAGCCATATTGTGCCGCCTGCTTTCGTTCAGCAATCCTGGTTGTGTTGTTCAATTTGTCCTTACATAACATTTCCAAAAGACATGTTCAAGTTCAAAAAACTTATCCAATGCTAATGTCTGCATCACTCTGTTCAGCGTGACCTCAAAATGATTACATATGTGGGTTTTAGAAATTTATACATACAAAAATATGTCTGACACATGGCATCCGTGGGGGCAGAAGGGCGGAGGAGGGGCTCTGGAAAGATCAGGGAGTAGGTTTTACACAGTCAATATCAGATCTTACAAACCCGTCTGAAATTCAGAAAAGGGAACTGTTTTCCTCCTCTAATTTAGTTTTTAAATTCAAGGTTGCCATGGACAACTGCATGACTTGCTTCTCCATTCATTTGACAAAGTTGAGGTCTCTGTTGCTTTTTTCTCATGTTAAGAAAAGAGTTACATTAGCAGTTCAGTCTGCCATCAGAGCAGCGTCTATATATAGTGTCAGGCTAACAATATGCAATAAATGCAAATCATGACCTTATTGCGATTGCTGCCGAAAGTCCTTTTGAAAAGCTGCCATCGAGATGATCAGACGAGGAAGCATTAGACTGGGCAAGCGGTACCACTCTCACTGATTTCGGAATGGTCCACTTCGGTGTGTTTGTCCCCCTGCAAACCGGTCACTTCTTCATGGAGACAAATATTTACCTTCAGCCACATGAATGAATTTAGGGAAAGTTGCATTTTGCATTAAAAGGAAATTAAAACTAACTTCTGGTACTGAAATCAAATGTCACGATGTGCTGTGATGCCCAGGGAGAAATGCACCACATCCAGAGAAGTGAAATGATATTTAATTTAAAGCAACACCAAGGTATAAAGACACATATCTCATCTGAAACGTTTTTCATTCACGAATATAGATATACTACAACATACACACACACACACACACATTTTCAGAACCGCTTGTCCCATACGGGGTCATGGGGAACCGGAGCCAACCCGGTAACACAGGGCGTCAGGCCGGAGGGGGAGGGGACACATAGAATGTATATAATATAGTATATATATAACATAGTATATGTATATTTTTATACACACACGTACACATATAACATATTATACATATATTATATATTCTATATAATAAATCGTATATAATATATAAATATATTATATACTATATATTATACACTTTTTCGGGGTTGGAGTCCTGCTTGGGGTGCCCTGCGATGGACTGGTGTCCCACCCTGAGAATGACTCCCCCCCAAAGCACCATACCCTGCGCTGCTGGGCTAGACCCTAGCTCACCACAACCCCACTCAGGACAAGGAGCTTCACCCTCTGTGTGTGTGTGTGTGTGTGTGTGTGTGTACTAAAATACTTTTGGCATTAAAGCAGATTCATCTGTGCTGTATGTAGTTAAAGAAAAAGAGGTTTACTGAACTGATCAAAAATTCTGATTTTCTTGCAAAGTTTCTCTAAAAAGTTCAGGAGGTTACTAAGGTCAGAATAAAACACTGTACACGGTACAATCACGGCGCAAGAAACACACAGAAAAAAGCACGTCTCTTCCTGACACTCAAGATTAATGATTTACACTGTACATCCTGGGCGAACAGCTGCAGAAAATAATACCACTTTATAGTGTGTTGATTCCTGACCAACGAAAGACCCATCCGGAGGTTATTTTAAACTTTTTAAAACATGCGCCGATGGCATCGCGTCATTTTTCTTGAGCTACATATTTTGCTGAACCAAAAAAAAAAAACAGCACAATTCCCGAAAGTAAATAAGAAATACTGCTACTATAGTAAACTTACTTTCTTATTGTGTGGACTTCTAGTGGACGTCTTTGATGACCTTGAGTATCTGTAGAATTTTCTTATAGAGAAAGCATCTAGAATTTTCTTTCAAAAGAGCATTCTTCCCCCAGCTTGCCTTTGGATCACGACTGGCACAGCGCACGATTTCCGGAGAATAGAACTGGGAGGACAGGCAAGCGGCGCTGCTATTTTACCCTTGAATGTGTACTCCACCAAGGATGAAAAGTTGTTTTCCCTTCAATTTGTATTTTTCTTTAGTCACCAAAGTCACACTTTGTCCCCAGCGCCCTCCGCTCTGCACATCAGACAGTCTCATTTTCTCAGGACCGTGCGAGTACATTCTCCCCCATGCAACCGTGTCAAAAATTTCATGACTCATTATTTTATGCGAAAGTAATGAGTCGCAAACAAAAAAGTTTCAAAGAAAGTGGTGAACAAGGCTGAAAAGACTAAAGAAAACTGCAAATAACAAAATTCTAAGAATTCACATGAAGGGCCTTATCGCTGAGAATTACTTTCTGCAATTTATTTGCCCATCAGCTTTAACAGTAAAGAGTGACGGTAAGTAAGATGAAAATATGGTATGTTACGGTAGGATCGGAACAGTGGCCCCTGGGTAGCATATTCTGTGCTCAAATACAAAAAAGGCTCATGGGTTTGAGGGCTTGGTGGTTGTGCTGCAATTTGTTCAACAAGCAGCTCACACACACACACGCACACACACATTGATGAAACTGCTTGTCCTGAGCGGGGGTTGCGGCGAGCCAGGACCTAACCCGGTAACACAGGGCGCAAGGCTGGAGGTGGAGGGGACGCACCCAGGACGGGACGCCAGTCCATCACAAGGCACCCCAAGCGGGACTCAAACCCCAGACCCACCAGAAAGGAGGACCCAGCCAAGCCCGCTGCGCCACCATGCCCTCCACGAGCAGCTCAATGAAGTCTAATTATTTACAACATCAGTTTCAACCAAAACCAGGTAACACAGCAAGGTACAAGTCCTAGTACGGTAAACCACAGGTATGAACAACTAGACCAGATATTGTGGAACAGCATGTCTCATTAGATCGTTGAAACAAAGTTCTGTAATACACACAAAGAACTGTAATCCATTATAGTCTGAACTAGATTATGCCAAATGATTTATACTGTAGATGATAATTCTCTGGAACTCATGAGGTGTAGTAAATGGCATCTTTTCACTCTGCTCCTTCTAGCATGTATTTATAAAAAAAATTATTAGTTCAGATATTATAACCAATTTTGGATGGTGTTGACCAACAATTCCACTTGATGTGCTTTTTCATCCATCCATCCATCCATCCATCCATTCATTAGATATTCAGTATATTTGAGGTTATGGAAAACGTACCTCTGGATGCTCCCTGCCTGCATTCTCCACCATCTCCTACACTAGGAGTGTCAGTGTCAGTTCTGCTCAAAGCTCTAATATGCGTTTCATCTCAGTATAATACTTCATATCCAGAAACTGATCTTACATTTGAACTTTTTCTTTAGGGAGTTCCGAGGAGTTTGTTTGCTTTGAGCACAATAAAATGTGCACTGCAATAACATGAATTATACACAGAACCGGGGACACGAAGAAGATCACAAGGTTTCATACGACATTTTAACAGTTTAGGTCTTAAGTGACAACGAGTGGATTAGTCTTTACTGACAGCAGCGTCGCAACAGGGGAAAACTTGAGAACTACTTCTGGAGAAATATTTTTAAAAAGTATTTTTACCCCGACTGTACATCTGCCAAAACAGTGTTAAAGGATTGTATGACACGGTGAATATTGGCAAGGGGGAAGAGAATGAAAAGAAGATCCATCTTCTCTTTCTTCTACATCTGACAGCCCCACTTATTGGATGTTTGCATCCAAGCAATTTTAAGGATGTTTAAAGTTTAAGCCTGAAACAGAAGGGTCTGGTCATGTGAGCTCGAGACAATGAGGTTAGTGTCACAGGGGACTGTGGTAACTGGGCTCAGAAAGTGGTTTAAGTGAAAATGTCAAAATATTCAAGCCGTCATAATAAACGATATACGGTTGTTCAGAGAGACTACTTGGAAGGGCTTTCCCTGTCACGCCAACCCCTCTCTTCGAGAACCGAGGTACAACATATGGTATTCTCTGTTGTGATCATGTTTTTCAAGTGTTTAATACAACAAACGTGTCCCTGGCAAAGGGGATGGGACACCATGTAAGTGAATGACGTAAAGCGAAGCCCTGCTACGTAACTAAATTATAACACAAGTTACACAACTACTTGTCCCAGCAAGCAGTGAAAATAGATGCCATTTGGGGATCATAATGTTTTCCCTTTGTCATTTGAACAACTCGTATTTGAATGCTCAGAAATTTGCTATTCAATTAAAGATGGTGTTCTACGATTTGACACAATGGGGAAAAAATGAGGAATTCAAAGTTATAACTATGGCAGTCAGCAGTTTTACTGTAATTAATTTCATGAAGGCTTTGTGTCACAGCAATGCAATACCTCAGTTCTGACGTTTCAGAGGAGGTTAAATGCTTGCTGCCTGCAAATTACACGCATAATATCTCCTTCTGCTTTGTGGCCTGCGGCTAATATCATCACACGGCTGAATTCACATCACTTCAAAAAATCAAAGAACCATTTGCAAAGATGTTCCAGTCAAAAGAGATGGAGGCAACATCAGGTTGATTTAACACAGCGGTCTCACGGGACACCAAAAACGTTAATTTTGTCCGTTTTTCAGAAGCAGATCCATAGGATACCAAGCAGGCTCTGTTATGCACCTGCGCACTGAAGAAGGTCGTGAGATATCTGAATGAAAGAGGTGCTTGAAGTGAAGTTCTGCTGATAATATGAATCATGTCAGAGTGTCTCAGTCCGAGTCCTTCATTCTGTCTTCAAGTCTGCTCTTTCTGAATCTCTCTACCCTCCTTTCCCTCCAGCGTAAGCTAAGCTTGGAATTCATGGCCAAATGAGGTAATAACTAGACTGAGTCCTAAAAAACAGACCCGTCATGCGAGTCTCAAATGGACTCCACCCATAGATGTTCCAAGTTTAAAACCAGAGCTCCCCACCAGTCTTTTAGAACTGAAGAAGCCACTTGGATGAGTAGTGAAACGTATTCAAGAAAATTCATGCAAGTCCAGTTGCCTTTGTTCTTTTAGCTTCGTTTTTTAGATGCCGTGACCTGGATAATTGAGAATCTTCACAGACATAGACTGAATCCTGTTGCAAAACCTCAGCTGTGAGTGGATTTAATTTGCAAGCCTAAAGCATTAAAATTAGCTATCATGGTCATTATGCATTATTACATTTATTTAGCAGACGCTTTTCTCCAAAGCAACTTCCTATGAACTCTATGTAGTGTTACCAGCCCACACACCTTATTCACCGCAGTGACTTACACTGCTAGATACATTACTTACACTGGGTCACTCATCCATACATTAGTAGAACATACTCCTTCTCTCTATGGGGGAAACTGAAGAGCATATCTTTGGAGTGTGGGAGGAAACCAGAGCACCTGTGGGAAACCAGACACGTGGAAGAACATGCAAACTCCACACAGACTGAGTAGGAATCAAACTCACATCCTTTCGCACCACCCAGGTGCTGTGAGACAGCAGCGCTACTCACTGTGCCACCGTGCCACCGTGCCACCCATATTATTATTATATGTAGCTGAACTTTTGGCAAAGGTCGTTTCCAGTCTGAATTTAATAACTAAGCAGCTTACAGTGATATAGCCATATGTAATGCAGAGCATTATCACACACACACACACACACACACACACACACACACACACACACACACACACGCACACACTGGCTGAAATTGCTGATCCCAACCAGGGTCGTGGTGAGCCAGAGCCTAACCCGGTAACGCAGGGCGTAATGCTGGAGGGGGAGGGGACACACCCAGGACGGGACGCCAGTCCGTCGCAAGGCACCCCAAGCGGGACTCCAACCCCAGACCCACCAGAGAGCAGGCCCCAGCCAAACCTGCTGCACCACCGTATCTCCATACTTTAAGCTCTGTGTGTGAAATATTTTTTTTTTTATTTAAATGTATTAAATGTAGGGGGCACGGTGGTGCCATGAGTTGGACCGGGTCCTGCTCTCCAGTGGGTCTGGGGTTCGAGTCCCGCTTGGAGTGCCTTGCGATGGACTGGCGTCCTGTCCTGGGTGTGTCCCCTCCCCCTCCAGCCTCACGCCCTGAGTTGCCAGGTTAGGCTCCGGCTCCCCGCGATCCCGTCTGGGACAAGCGGTTCAGAAAATGTGTGTATGTGTATTAAATGTCAAAATGATAGCATTTGAACAGTAACTATCTCATATATGCAGGAATTATGAGATATTAAACTGATATGCAATAACTATACTGTTTCCTCTTTAATTTTGGGTTAAAATTTCGGTGTCTAAGACTGCCAACATGAGCTGTTGCTAAAGTAATTGAATGTAATTAAGAAATTTATGCTAATGAATACCTTTTTGTTGTTCTAAAGCACATATTACAGTAATATAAATATGAATTACAGTAATGTGTATGGCTCTTTTCCTTTTAGGGGAAATTTAAATAGGATAATGGGATACTGGAAGGCTACCAGTAAGCTCACATATGGCACTTGGTGCAGTTTTAGATGTCTTGGATGAGAAAAGTCTGCTGAACTAATTTTTTTTAATGAAAATGGGATTCAAGATTTGAAGCTAAGAGTTTAAGGTTCTATAGTTGCACAGAAGAGGTGAAAATATATAAGTTGGGACCTATCTGACATTAGTAAAGACTAACAGGACAGTACTGCCATCTGCTGTTCAGGATTGAGCACCTGGACCTGCACCAGCACCAGTGAGCTGGAGTTTTAGAGTTGGAGTTGAAGCGTTGGAGTTGAACAGTGCTAAAGTTTTGGGGTGTGAGTTGTAGAACTGGAGTTGTAGTATTGCAGAACTGGAAATGGAGTGTAAAAGTTGGTTGAGGTGGACCTGTAGAGTTGGAGTGTTGGAGTTATAGAGATGGAGTGTGGAAGTTGTAAAACTGGAGTTGCTGTGTTGGTGAAGTGGGGTGTTGGAGTTGTAGTGTTGTACAGCTGGAGGTGGAGTTTTAGAGATGGAGCTGAGGCTGCAGTGGTGCAGAACTGGAAAAGGAGTGCTGGAGCTGCAGAGTTAAGAGACTTCTAGTTGCTAAGTAATATAGGTGGAGTGATGGAGCTGTTGAGTTGGAGTTGTAGAGTTGGAGATGCTGTGTCGACATTGTAGAGTTGGGGAGATGAAGTGTTGGAGCTGGCTGAACTGGAGTTGTACAGACAGATGGAGTGTTGGAGTTGTAAAATTTTGGTTGGAGGTTAGAGCTGGAGTTGGAGTTGCACCACTGGAGAAATGGAGCGCTGCAGTTGTAGAGATGGAATGATGGAGTTGTCCAGCTGGAGGTGTAGAGTTGGCGGTACAGCGCTGATGTTGTGAAGTCCAAGTTGTCTGAGTTCGAGATGGTTACGTTGGAGGTGGAGCGCGGAAGTTGTAGACTTGGAGAGTTGTAGAGATGGAAAGATGATGGAATTGTTGAGCTGGAATTGTACAAACAGATTAAGTGCTGGACTTGTAAAATTGGGGTCGATGTGTTGAGGATTGAGTGCTGGAGTTGTAGAGTTGGCAGTAGAGCCTTGAAGTTGTGGAACTGGAGAGACTGGAAGTTGAAGTGGCTGAGCTGGAGTGTTGGAGTTGCGTACCAGCGTACGCAAAGCCCCGGTGCTGCGCGCGCACCCGAACCCGCGCGCGCGCTCGGCTCCTCCTCCCGTTGCAGGATCTCCGCGGGAAAAGGGGGCGGGAGCCGCGAGACACAGGAAGGAAAATCCGCCGAGGAAGCGTGTCTCGAGTCACTTTAACATGTACACTGTACTTTATGTGTGTATATAATTTTACACCCGAGAAGTTTGAAAGGTAAGCGAGGGCGAGCGCTCCGTGTTCGAGTTTTTGTTTTTAAAAATCATTTTAGTGTGGTGTGAAAACCCGTCCGTCGTGAGACCCTCCCTCGGACTCGGAGGTGTTACTGTTTGCCGGGAGAAACACCGACCCCCCCGCCGGGGCTCAAACTGAGTCAAAGTGCCTCAGAAGTGTCTCATTATGGGCACGGAGAGGGGTTAAGAGACACAAAAAGCAAAAAAGCGAGACAGAACTGTGGGAATGTGAATATTTAAGCTCGACTTACGTCTTAATAATTATTTTACAGCGAGCGCTGTGACGTCACGGCACCTGGATACGTTGTGACTCACTCGCTGTTTCTGGACGAAACACGTTCGCCGGTTTAAAAAGTAACTTTGCGCTTTTCCCCAAACCTTTCGAGGACATTTTAAACACTCGATAAGTTCGGGAGCTTTTCTCCAGTTACTCATCCCACTGTTTTTTGGGGTTATAACTGAGAATTATGGTGTATTCATTAATTTTCATCCACACTCAGTGACTCTTCCGAATATGGCGGGTCTACATTTTTACTGTAGACATGATATCTGCTTACTTTATTTTTACTTCTTATTTTGATAGAGGTATTCAGTAATGTACTCGAGTACCTGTATGAAAATTATAATATGTATGTTATGTATACAATATTTACAATTACATTTATTCATTTAGCTGACGCTTTTTCTCCAAAGCGGCTTAAGTTAAGTCTTAACTAAGCCTTAGGTTACAATTATGTACGCATTATACAGCTGGGTAATTTTACTGGAGTAATTCAGGGTAAGTACCTAAGGATTCTACAGCCGGAGGTGAGGCTCAACCCTGCGACCTTTTTGGGTCCAAACAAAGGCAGTCGCTCTAACCACTACGCTACCAGCTGTCCCCATAATAATATATAATCATACAGCTTACAAAAAAAGCCTATATGTGCAATTACTATTTTTTTCTTCAATTAAGAAAAAAATACCCCCAAAAAAACATGTTAAAATCTTAAGATTGTTTTCCATTCACTGGGAGTCTGTCTCTGAACCGTTGCGTGAATAATTCTCTCCAGGCTGAAATGGGAGCCTCTGGACAACCTGTCCTCAACACAGCAGCACCTGTGTCTCGCCACCATTCCTGTCTCCGTGTCACAGTCTGACACAGGAATGAGTCAATTTGCTACCTGTAATCGTGTTGTGCCTGTGCCTGTTTTACTGGTCTCCGCTGGTACAACTAGTTGTCTCGGTTAATGTTACCCCTTCTTTCCCATCATTAGTTGTACTGAATTTCTTTAGCTCTTTAAGCATTTTCTCATTCGTCTAAACCTGAGATCCGTCAGGTTTTTATGTTCTTTTTGGTCAGCACATAATTTTTTAACCTTGGGATGTTTGTTATTCGCGTACTGGTTTTGCCGTAATTATTGTCGCTCGAAGTAGGAAAGGCTGCGTTGCTTTAATCCTGCGGTGGAAAATCTACAGGACGGTTTTGTCAGTATTGCACAGTGTGAAGTTTCCCTTCCGGGATGGATTGCACTCTTTGCTCAGGTTGAACAGTAAGGTCTCACTGTCCCCATCTCTTTGTTTTACTGGAGCA